>NW_026936638.1:22500-485000 GCF_032062105.1 Saccostrea cuccullata
ACATGCAATCTAGAATCGTAAATATTAGACATGTAAGAGGGCATCATGATGGGAGAATACCATCGTGTAGTATTGTATCACTGTGAAATGCCAATTTGTACATGTTGTAGTCATGAAAGTAAAATTCCTGAGAACTTGCAGATTTTTGGGCTATGAAAGTGACTTGATAATTTTCATAATGCCGCACATTATTCAAGTTGAAGTATTTTATTTTCATACCATACACAAGGATTTTAAAGCAAATGTCGAAAGTGAATAAACTATTTATATACAAAGATACATAAGCATTTTTTCTTACAAGGCATAATTATGATGAATTAAACTTAAAATGATATTTATTTTAAATTAAATTTTAATTTCATGTTGACATATATGCATGTTTTGATCTATATGAAATAAATAAGACTACTGAAGCAACCGGAAACTTGATTTAGTATGCATGGTTTAATTCTTCATTAGAAATTATACTTATGTTATTTTTGTACCCTGGGCTTCAAATATTAAATGTGATGCTGCACCGTGCAGTTTCTAAATATTACTTTTAAATCATATTAACCATAAACATGATTCTCTTGATATCAACAGAACAGCTATTGTTTACCTGTATATAAATTCTGCATTATGATAGACTGGAGCTTGATGAAATGAGCAATTGGCCATTATCAATTTCTTAAGTTGCATGCATTGATATTATATAGTCATATATACTAGTATTTGTTTGTTGCTCGTAGAAATTATGATATCCGTTTAGAGAACTTTTTATTCATGTGGATACATCACCAACACAGTCTCTGCTCTCATCCGAGGTAGCGGTCTCTATGTACTACATTGGATTCAGACCCGTGATGTAAGAATCAGCACCTACTTCCCAACTTGAGGCGTGTCGCTCTAACCACTGGGCCACACTGTGTGACCCATTATGAAAATTTGACTGTAATACTTTTACGTCTATATGACTTCTAAATTTTATTGACTTGATAAAATGACTGATACACAAATAAGATTTTTGTAATCTCTCTGTTTACAGCTGTTTACCATTTGTCATATTTCTATCACTAATTAAATCAATTTTCAACAATGGCCACTACAATCTAATTAAAATTAGATGTTAGATCCGCTCGCATACTTGCTACACTAACATCTAACAACATCCCATAGAGGGTCAAGTCAGAGGTCAAATTCTATCAACCAATCAAATCGTTTCTGGCAAAATCATTGTTTATTTGTTGACGTTATCGAGGAGAATAAGTCTAGAGTTGTTCCGAACTTGACCTCTGACGTGACCCTCTATGGGATGTTGTTAGATGTTAGTGTAGCGAGTATGCGAGCGGATCTAACATCTAATTTTAAAAAGATTGTGGCCACTAAAGAGTCATAGTTCTGTCTTATTATATAAATAGTTATCTGCCCTTTATGCAAAATGGAATAAATAAAATAAAGTATTAAATGGATTATAATTTTGAATCAAAGAAGGCCTACATATCTTAAACAAACATAATTTAGATGTAGTCTTGCTTTTATGAAAAATTGTAACTTATTTAATTTTTCTCACTCTCAGATATAATTGCTTTTCAAGAACTTTTAAAGGTGTCTTCTAGCTATTCCCACTTCCTATTTTCCATCATTTTTTTCTTTGTCATGTGTCTATTAGAATTTTAACTGAATGTCAGGTGCAAGGAAATGGACATGCAAGTGGTTTTTGGAACTTTTCCTAGCTCATGCTAAAAACAAAAACAGTTATTAATGTACGGTACTGTACTAATTTGATCTATTTTAATTTCAGATATCCACTGAACAAATCATCTGGAAACTAAGGCTAATAGGAGAGGATGAAGAATACTTCAGTTAAAAGGTATGTTTTAACAGTGAGTAAGAACTTAATATAATTTATGTAGCTCTATTTTAGGAAATTAAGGACTAAAGCATAAAGTTTATGTTTTTATTTTCTATTGTTTTGTTAATCTCACTGTGTCATGTTAAGCTCTCTATTTAGTATTTATCGTCATGATCATAGTCAGTGTGTTGTGGGGTTGGGGAGGGGGGGGGAAGGGGTAAACATGTAAGCTGCTTTCCTCTACTTTTTAAGTTTTATATAATATATTTATATGTTTCCATGAAATAAACAGATGTTAACATTTTCTTAGAAAGTCTCATTTTGTGAGCTACCTACTAAAATTGTATGATTTATTTAAGATAACTATTATCATGATTTTCAGCTTCTCTGCAACCGCTCAACCAATTTCAGCCAATTTTGGTGAAGGGGAACAAAATTTATAAATTTTATCCCCCCCTCCCCCGCGGGCCTGAGGGGTGGGGCCAAAACCACTAAAATTCATGCAATCTTTGAAAATCCCCTTCTTCTTTTCCCCTCCTGAACATCAAGCAGTCAAACTGTTGGTATGATTGTAATCGGCATTGAGTCCTCTACCATAATTATGAAATTCATGACCCCAGGGTCAGGGATTCTAGTATTAGGGTGGGTCTTATAGCTCTTTGGAATTAATCAAACCATTTAAGATGAAATAAAACCTATGAAAACATTTAGTAAATTTTGAAATGTGTGGCCCCAGGGTTAGTGGTTCCTGTGGGGTGGTGTACACAACTCGTGGTTATAAAATGGAATTGCATTGTATCTTTATTACTCTGATCTACCTTTGGGTATTTAGTAACCAAAGTAAGCATGTTAACTAAGTGTATAATTATGATAAACAAAGGTGTGTCTTTCAAAATTGTGAATTTCATGGCCTTTTGTTTAAATTACGAACAAAACTCAATTGAGTGGAAGTTGTTAGGCCTAGAAAAAAAATATTTGTTTTCCCTTTCAGGCTGAAAAAATATAGGTAGATATAGGAAGGTAATTATTCTTTTTTTTGAAACATTTGTTTTTTTTGCTGCTTGAATGAAAAAGTGTATAGAAGTAACATTAATGACAAAAAAAAAATGGTGTTTTCAAGCATTTCTGTGACTTAAAAGAAAGTTAACTCCAACTTCTTTCTGTCTTGAGCATGTTGAAAAGCTTGCAAAGTTGGAGACTATAATTCCCTGGGTGAAATCTTGCACTTCATGGGACAAAAGCATTAAAAAAAATTTAGGGTCGGCACTATATATTAGGGTCAGTCGGGAACAAACATATTTTTTTCTAGGCTTTACATGATACTCAGGTGACCTATAAGGTCTTTGGGCCTCTAGTTGTTATTCAAATATCATGAATCATGGTCTAAGGGTCTAGGTTAGGGGTACAAAAAATATTTTGATGAACAAGTAAAATGAAGAAAAAAATCCTTAATTTACTCTGAAAATCTTATCAGAAACAAATCCATACATACTTATTCAGTACATTTAAATACATTCAAGTTTGTGTATTTCATTATCCCTTGTCAAGTGTGTAAAAGAGGCAACTTTAATAAACTAATGCGATTTTAAACTTGATAAATTTTTAGATTTTATTTTAAATCATTCTGATCAAAAATGCTGAAAATTTGAAATTAATCAAAATAAGGCTTGTGCTAGAACAGTTTTAGGAACTTTCAGTTTGTCAATCTTATTAAAATTAAATGTTAGATCTGCGCAAATATTGGCTAAAATCTAATGGCATCCTGTAGAGTGTCACGTCAGACGTTAGATTCTATTAACCAATCAAATACTCGAATGCAAAAATTATTGTATTTAATTTATTGGAATGATTAAGTCTAGAGTCTGAGTTGTTCCGTATTTGACATTTGACATGACCTTCTATGGATGCTGTTAGATGTTGTGTAGCGAGTATGCAAGAGGATCTAACATGTTGTTTTATTTAGATTGGGATTTTGTTAAACTATATTTTTATATATTTTCAATAGGTCAATCCAACTTGAACTTGAAGTGCAAGTGAGTCTTCAAAAATGTGGACCACTCAAGGACTTTTCTGTTGGTTGATGATGGACTACAAACTGAATATTTAACAAAGAAATCCACTTTGGTGCTTATTGGCTACTAATGATGTGAACTTTTACATTTCCTTGATGATACTAGACTTGCTTATACTGAATTCAGGTTTAGTTGATTGATTGCAGTTCCAAGTTCCTCTCACAACATTATATCTCTCATGTATGAGACATCATTAAATGCAGACATTTTCTCTGTCCTCCTGTTGTGACATGAGAGCTCGGACTTAGTTGTAAAAATATTTATGATGCAAGAGAAAATAAATGGCCAAGCCAATGTATGTAAATGTTGATAATAATATTAAATATTCTTTGATAACTAGTGTGAGTGTGTTTTGTTTTTTCCAATATGAAAATTCAGGGGGAAAATGAGTTTTGGTTGAAAAGCTGGGCTAAATTGTATAATTGATAGTACAGTTTCTGTTGCGGAAACCTATGGTACACCATATGTATTTCAACCGTATACGCATACTGAAACCTTGCGTAAACCTCAAGTTTCAGCAAGTTTCAGTTGCGGAAACCTATGGTACACCATATGTATTCCAACCGTATACGCATACTGAAACCTTGCGTAAACCTTAAGTTTCAGCAAGTTTCAGTTGCGGATACCAATGGTACACCATATGTATTTCAACCATATACGCATACTGAAACCTTGCGTATACCTCAAGTTTCAGCAAGTTTCAGTTGCGGAAACTATTTGGATTCGTGGACACCTTTGGTTTCCGCACTGCGGAAACTTGATGAAACTTGAAGTTTCCGCACTGAAACTTTGCGGAAACTATTAGTAACCTTAAGTTTCCGCAGAGTTTCAGTAGAGTTTCAGCCATGCGGAAACTGTATTTTTCATCCAGTGACTTGCTTTCGCCTTCAACTCAACATTTAGATATATCGACGACATATTGTCAATTAACAATGGTTATTTCCATTCCTATGTCGATCTGATATATCCTGGTGAGCTTGAGATAAAACATACCACAGAGTCTGACACATCTGTTTCATATTTGGATATTTTACTTGAAAAATAATGTTAATGGTAATCTAGCTAACAACCAATGTTTACGATAAACGTTGTCGAAGTCTCTTGCTCCGGAGAACTACTGTTGTAATAACCCCAACAAACACCTCTGAGGCTTGAAAGGCGTTTATTGAATATGTGGTAAAAGAACTGTAAAGGAACAGAAAAAAAAGAATTAGAATCTGAATAATATGACACAGAGTACATCATACACTAACAGTGACATAAACTGACGACCATACTTGTATACATGAATCCATCCTTCAGCATATTATGTGTATAACATGTATAACTCATATCAAGACATCAATCAAATGGATAATGTAATAAACTTTAAAGTGCAAACATTTTCATCTGACACTGGTAAATCCATCTAATTATATGAGCCGAATTTGAGTATCTTAAGTACATGTGCATAACACGGCTAAAATAAAATAATTAACAGTTGACTAGATTCAAATAAGACTGGACCTAAGACTAGCATTTCAGGTATAAGTATAATGTGAAGTAGATTGTATAATTATCAGATATACTGATACAAATAGATTACACAGATGAAAAAACCTAACCTGAATTTCTCTGACACAGACATGTTAACATATAGATACATTTCACTAGTATACCAAAAAAACATCCTAATATAGACAAATAATAAATTCTATTTTAACATAATGCTAGAAAAAGACTTACGCTGGGGCTTAAGACAAGATAGTCAAAAAGAAAAACTGATTAAAGGCGAAAAACAGTGTGCTCCGAAGCACATGTTGTCAACAATCAAAATGAGGCTCGTTTCTGCGCATAAAATAAAGAACCAAGATACACATACAAAAATTCCGGGACGGAACAAACGTGATGCCTTTTCTATCGTCAACTTCAATTACTTATGCTGCAATATATCTTCATCATCTTCATATGGCCTTTATATACGAGGTATAAATTATTGACAAACAAGTTAATGAAATAAGAATATCAGCGATCTCGTTTAAAGTTATCATTTCGTAAGTTCTTTGGTCGATACAATGGCCTTGTCAGCAAATATAATTTATCATTGAGTCAAATGCTCATGGACGTTTTTCATACTAATTGTTAGTCCATTATTTATACACTGAATTGAGGACGGATTTTTCCGTTATTTCCCAATCGTGACAAGGACCACACGGCGGGTGTGACCGGTAAGCAGGGGATGCTCACTCATCCATGGCATCTGATCCCACCTGTGTTATTTTAGCGGTCCGTGTTTGTTCTGCTCCTATTATGTATTGTTTTTATGGACTTTCATATTGAATAATGTTCGGTTTTTCCATATCCTTCATTTTATTTAATATTGCCTGCTTGAAAAATGTAAAATACGTGTTATAATATTAAAGGTACTTGGACACAGATTTGAAGTTATTATTTTCTTTATAATATTACAACTTATATATTGTAATAGCATTTCACACAAAAACTAGTTAAAAATCTTATTTCATATAAAAGATATTAAAATTGACTTTTAAAATCAAAACAAAAATTGTAAAATATCGTTAAAATAATCGACTAAAATATACAAAACAAAACAAATTGTCTAGCAAAACAATATCTAATCATAAGTAAACATCAACAAAGTGCGTTATGTATTAATAGAATAAGTATTCGAAACATTGTTTACCAAAATAAAGTCAATTGCCTGTTGTATTTTTTAAAGGAAATGACGCAATCTATGAGTTAACAATGAACAAGGACCGGGAACTCCGGGTTGAGCTACAAGATTTTGATGGCGTTGAAGCGTACGCTCAATACTCTACATTTTATGTTGGAGATAAATACAGTAAACACGTACTCACTGTATCGGGGTATTCAGGAAGCGCAGGTTGGTCTGATCAATACAATGTTCAGTCATCACACAGGATACTAATCCATCACTTCATAATAAAATTCTGCTTTGACTGAATGCAAAAATTAGTGTTTATCAAGTAATCTTCCTTATGTTACAAAAAATATGGTTGATTTTACATCTTATTTTTTCATATTATTTGGACATGTTTGAATGAATATTATCATATTTTCACTTTGAAATGATGGAAAGTATACTAGTAACCTATAACAAATAAATTAAATAGAAACGTGTTATACTTATATTTAAGATCCCTCTCTACACTGCACGCTAAAGAGTTCTGATTCTAAGGGATTTTTCTGCAGTTAGAGTGATCTGCCCTTAGAAATAGAAATTTACAATATATTAATCAATTCGTAATGAAATTGAGAATTCTTAACATTTTAAAAGATATATTAACTGAAGGTGTTATTAACATGTATTTCTCTATTGAAGTAATTAACAGTGATTTCTATTCACTGATACTGTGTTGTCTTTGAACATTTTTCCGGGGGTAAATGCCACGCATCATACTAAAAATTTAATAAATAAGGTTAATATTAACTCCATTTACGATATATTTTTCTCAAATCTAAAAAAAAAAATTTGCAATTTTGTAGAGAGGATCATTAAAACATTATTTTTTTATTTTTACAAAAACACCTCTTTAATGTCTTAAATGCGTAAAATGTTCCAACCAAGATTCTCAAGCCATTTATTAAATGCGTTGTGAAGTTTATTCCCAAATTGTGTACATGAACTTTTTAACAAGGATTTTTTAAACATAAAACAAATGTACTATTTAAAAAGGGATGTGATATCCAGTTTTCACTCATGCTTTGATACAAGCTTTTTCTTATAATGTAATTTGTGTAGTATAAAACTATGCATTACAAATTTGTTTTTTAAAATAAAATTATTCATTTACAATGTTTTCTTAGATTCTGGACAATGATGTTTACGGTGCAGTCTACAATGCTATGAGTATTGTTTTTTATGAAATTATAGATTATGATTTTATCTATACTCTTTTCTAGGTGAAAGTTTGGCTTATCACAACGGTAGTAAATGCAAAAACCTATGACATTTTAGGAAAGTGGAATTACCTTTAAAACTGTAAAGAGACCTTTATCTTTAAATATATGCATGGGTCTTTTAATGAAACCTACTCCATGTCAAAGCAAATAAAAGAGACAGCCTTCTTTAATGTTTCAGGCTATACAAAGAAGACAGGACGGATCTACAGACTTTTACAGGACGTGCTCAGAATATAAACAAGCATTTGGGGATTCATCTACAAACTACTGGATTGGTAAGATAAGTTTATGTATCATTTACATTATAAGATATCAATCTAGATTTATATCTTATCCAGAAAGATTTTTTGGGGGGATAAGATGCCATTGATTTAGAAAAAAGATTAAATTATTCTAACTTTTTATACAGATACTTTGAAATTGATATCATAAAGATGCTGATGTTCCTCATTGACAAGATATACAGTAAATCATCTTTTATTCGCGTGCGAGAAATATTTGCGAGTTTCGCGACCTACTTTTGCTCGCGAATATTAATCGCCGCGAACCAATAATTTTGATAATTATTTGTAAAGAATTTTTCTTCGGTCACGAAAATTAATTGTCGCGAATGGATTTCAGATAGATGAATCGCGAATAAAAGATGACGCGAATAATAGTTGGTTTACAGTATGTAATTTTGGCAATAAGTCTTCCAACTATCCGTTGGAATTGCAATAGGCACGGACTGTGCTATTTATCAGCGAACCTGTTTTGATAATTCTTTAAAGCAAAACTTATTCAATATCTACTATATGAAAAGAAGAGAATTTTCAAGCGGCATATATTGACGACGTTTCATCAATGAAAACTAGTTAATTTCATTTATATGTCGACTCCATGGAGACACAGGTTCGGCTATTGTATTCCGTACCCCACCAAGCCTAAAACTGAAAACAGACTTAAGTTAAAAATGTGGTTTTGTATAGCATTTAAATATAATCATATGATAAAAAAAAATTATGATCAAAATTATTTCAAAATTTATATTGTAGTGAAATTTCGACTGAAGTCTGTTCTAAGTTAATGATCTTGGGACTTCTGAACGTAGATTGCTTCGTTGCCAAGCGACGTGCCTTAGATGATAACGTCCAGGTCTTCGAGATAAAAATTAACAGAGGAATAAGTAACTGACTGAGTGCACGCGTAATACATGGTCTAGTAAAATAATGTTCTCAATAAAGAAATTCGTAAAGTAAATATAATCTCACTGTTTCGGGATATTCAGGAACTGCAGGTAGGTCTACTCATAATAATGATACATAATGTTCAGAAATCAAAAGGGATTGGAATATCAGTTTGTAATTTGATTCCGCATTTAAAACCCTTTTAACTGGCCAGAAAAATTAGTGTATAAAAAAAAAATCATGTTTCTTACGTCACAATTTGACTTGCATCAAAAAAGTTTGATTGACCTCACATTTTATTTTTTCAAATTATGAAGACATTTTTGAATGGAAATTGTCTTAGAATTTACATTTCAAAATGAAGGAAAAATATATCATACTATGGATTTGATAGCTACGCAAGGTACACTTTTAAAGCGTAAGCTGGCTCAGCTAAGGTTATTAAGGAATCACTGTCTAGTAAGTAGATTATGCCAGAGCATCAACGATAGTTGGAAAGGTGGGATAATTTGCATAACGGTTGGACCTCATTATGCATAAATTATCCCACGTTTCCAACTTTTGTTGATGTCCCTGGCATATTCTTCTAACTAGACAGTGATGCCTTACATTTCCATTTCATTGTGAAAAAAATCGTAATTTCAAAATGTTGTCTAAACGATTCATACACGAGGCCTCTCATGTCAATTTCAATAGTCCCCGCCTACTGGAAGTCAAACACAAGGACAGCCGCACGAGATTTACCTGCATATTAGGCCTCCCTGGCGTCAGACACTAAGACAGTCGCACGAGATTTACATGCTTGTTAGCCCTCCTTAACTCCGGCCCTATTTCTTGACGATATTTACATTCCGTTAGAATGACCAAGAAATCGACCCTACTAATTTTCAAAGAGTTACAACAGAGAACACAAATAGAAATGGAAATATTACAGTATAACGTGGATAGCTATGAAATACATTCCTTAAATATTCAGTATAACAAGACTATTAAGCCAATTATGTACACGAACTCGTTTCGTTATGATTACTTTTATTATCATAAATTTTACATACATGAAGCAAAATGACAACAAAAAATAGTTATTTTCATCTGTGATATCATCAGTTATCAATATACATACAAAGATATATACATGTCTTTTACGTACAAACACTTTTCAAATCATTAGATATTTTAGAATGTTTTGATTAAGATTCATCTTGAAATGTAATATGTGTGTTAAAAAATAATATATTACACATTTATATTTTATTAATACGCTTATCATTTACCCCGAGGAAATAGATGAGTATTGTGAGGGTAACGATAGATATATAGATGAGTATTGTGAGGGTTAGGATGGATGGATGGATGGATGTGAGGGTGACGAACGAACGATCGATCGATAGAATAAATTAGATAGAAAAGAGTAGGATAGATAGAGAGAGAGAGAGAGAGAGAGAGAGAGAGAGAGATAGATAGATAGATACAAAATCTTCACATGGTTGTAATCTAAACAACGAGTAATAAGAAAGAAAAAAACTAATAAAACACGATGTTACGAATATTGTCTCATTGAACTACAGATTATAATATTATAAATTCTCTTTTCTAGGTGACGGTTTGGCTTATCATGATGGTAATAAATTCAGTACAAAAGACCTGGACAACGACAGAGGTAAGCGTCACTGTGCTACAACATTCCACGGAGCTTGGTGGTACAAGGACGGTCATCACGCAAACCTGAACGGACTGTACGCCCAGTCTGCTGTTAATGATTCTAGTTATAATTACCCCACATGGTATGAATGGGAAAATAAACATGAAGCTCTTCAAAAGACACTGATGATGATCAGACACAAAAGCTAGGAATCATTTACTGTATATCACTTAAATTTTGCGACACTTTTTTTTTGCGAGATAGTCATTGATTCTTTATAAGCGAGACAAAATTTTCACGAATTGAGGTCTTTGCTCTGTATAATCCTAAGGAATAGTATTATGCGCGAGAAATAAATTTTCGCGAGCACACTGTCTCGCGTAGTTACGCGAAAATTAAGTTCTCGCGAATAAAAAGTGATTTACAGTATGATCAGACCAAACATATTATTGGAAATTAATTTTTTTTTAATTAAATAGCAACTATATGTTATTTACTCATTTCAGTAGAGATTTCTTTTCTGTATCGTATAACGAACAGCTACAATATACATTATATGTCCCTTTTTATTCAATATTTTCAACACTGAATTTTAAACACTCAAATTTTTTTTTCTTCGTATGAACAGATAAATATTGTTCTTCATTAATGCTGCATTTTTAAGGAATAACTGTCTTATTTTTCGCTTTCATGAAGTGATCAATCGATTGGCTTGTGTGATACTTTGCATAAACGCCGAAGGCCAAAGGACCTTTTTAACCGTAAAAAAGCGACGTAAGCATAGTCATGGGCATCGGTCTTACAATAACCTGTAAAACACGATGTCTCTTTTGATTCATTACTACCTTATGTATATCAACAGTTAGGACTTCATCATACTCGCACCAAAATTACCGTGTCCCTTTGTTCTTTTCAATATTCTTGTTCAAAGACATGGAAAGCATATTTTTTTTTATTCCTCGACACCAGAATATAGGCTCAGATCTTGGATTATGGATATTGCAAATCATAGGCTTTTTAAACCCGCACGTTTTACTGAGGAAAATGCAGCTAAAAGAATCCGTTTTTTCCTTAAACTTAAATATGACAACAAAGGAATTGACGCTGTTAATATAAGTAATATTCTTATTCAGAAAGGGTCCAGTCTTGCATTCAACCATATTTCAAGTTAAAGACTACATCCTATATTTCCTACAAATATACATTGACTATTGCTTCCAAACTTTTCAATTACACTTTACAGGGCCTGGATAATGGTGATCTGAAATATAATCCTATATCGTGTGTCAGATGTATGTTGAAATTGCGTATTTAAAGATTGAGGGGCAATGTAAAAATCATCTATCCTTCTGTATTCAATAATTTAGAAATGGAAAAAAAGATTAAATGGATTACAGATCCCATGTCTTCTGTTTCAAAATGTTATGTGCGAAACTGTAAAACTTGACATTTTGATAACTAACATTTCTTTCACCAGTAATCTTACTGGACATAGCTTCTGTACCAAAACTTGGGAAAATCTGAACTGCAAATGTTCTAATGTTGTCTATGGAATAGAATGTAAACTGTGTGGACTTGTTTATGTCGGTGAAACCAAGGGATCGCTGAGCAAGCGATAATCAGGTCTTCAAATCATGGTGATCAGCAGATTTTATACAAACATTTTAATTTACCTGATAATTCTATTTTATCAATGAATGTTAGAATTCTCGAAAAGATTTATCACCACACAAATAGTCCGTCGCTGAGTACACCTTTCCGTAGACAACGAGAAGAATTTTGGATTAGAATACTATTGGGGCAGCCTTTCCCTATGGATGTAATGACAATGTCGATAGTGTTGGAAATCTTTCCAGTCCACAGTATAATAATGTAAATGTGATGGGACTTTTTAACCATACTCAGAAAAGTAAGCGTAGTCACGTAGTTCATACAATAAACCTGCAATTCACGACGTCTCTTTTGATTCATTACTACCTTATGTAAATCAACAATTAGTTCTACATCATATTCGAACAAAACTTTACTCTATCCCTTTGAAACTTTTAAATAGTCTTCTTGAAAAGGCCAAGGAACATCCAATTTTAGATTCCTCGTCACCTGAATATAGGCTCGAATCTGTGATTATGGATATTGCATATCATAGGCTTTTTAAACCCGAACGTTTCACGGGAGAAAATGCAGCTAAAACAATCCGTCTTTTCCTTAAACTTCAATATGCCAATAAAGGAATTGATGCTGTTAATATAAGTATTATTCTTAATTACAAAAGGGTCCAATCTTGTATTCCACGTATTTCAAGTTAAAGACTATACCTTGTATTTCCTACAAATATACATCGACCATTGCTTCCAAACTTTCAATTACGTTTCAAATAAACACTTTACATGGCCTGGATACCGACTATCTGAAACATAATCCTCCTTCGTGTTCATGTTCTTCTTCACCCTATAACCATAGTCCTGCTGGACACGTTATAATAGGTGACGTACATATAGTTTGTAATGAGGACCTTAGATCACTTATTTTAAAAGGTTCTAAATATAGGGAACCCCGATCCTTCAACTGGCGTCATAATTATATAAATATTATTGATTCTGTTGAAAATTACGCCAGACGATGGGCCAGATATGAAAAAGAATACGTTGAAACCTTGTCAGAATGGATTTAATGTATCAGGTCCATGTTAAAGACACATATTAAAAGATTGAGGGGCAATATAAAAACTATCTATCCTTCTGTGTTTAATAAACCAGAAGTGAAAAAAGAATTAGATAGATTACATGATCAGTATGTACTGGTTCCTGCCGACAAAGCAGGTAACAACATTGTCTTCGTTTGTAAGGCTCATTATATAAATTACATTCTAGAAGAACTTGGAACAAATTCTAAAAGTGGTAATCCAACTTATACTCATACTTCCTTTTCTAAGGATTGATTGATTGATTGTATATTGTTTTACGTCCCTCTTGAGAATTTTTAACTCATATGGAGACGTCACCGATGCCGGTGAAGGGCTTCAAATTGAGCAGTGAGGGTTCTTTATCGTGCCAACACATACCGTGACACGGGACCTACGTTTTTAAGGTCATATCCGAAAGACCCGTGACTTTCACTTCTAGTGCCGAGCGCTTAGCGAAGGAACAGTCACTACCTTTGTTTACGTCTTAGGTATGACGCGGCGCCGCGATCGAGAATCGAACCCGGACCTCCCGATCACGAAGCGAACGCTCTACCACTAGGCTACCGTGACCGGTCCCCTTTCTAAGGAAGACATTCTTCATAATCGCCTGCCAAATTTGAATACTTTTAATATTCCACAGAGCCAAAATGAATTTGAACTACCTTGTTTATATTGGATTCCGAAACTTCATAAGAATCCTTACAAACAAAGATACAGTGCGGGTTCCAGTAAATGTTCATCCAAGCCTCTTTCGTTACTCCTCACTAAGATATTGACAGTAGTGAAGGAAAAACTTCAAGAGTACTGTTCAACTTTATATTCAAGAAGTGGTGTGAATCAGATGTGGATACTTAAAAATTCTAAAGAACTTTTGGACAATTTTAAATCACGAGACTTTACAAAAATCAACAGCTTAAAAACTTTTGACTTTTTGACTTTTCAACTTTGTACACACAATTCCCCACGACAAAATAAAATCCAGACTTTTTGATATCAATGACAGCTGCTTCTTCAATAAAATGGAACTCGTAAATTTACTTACCTCGTCATTTGTCATTTGCAAAATTATTTTGTTAAAACAGATTCTGATTGCACACATAAGTACTCCGAAGTTGACATCAAGAAGATGCTTGAGTTTCTGATTGACAATATCTATGTGGTTTTTGGAGACCAGGTATTCCAACAATCTATTGGAATACACATGGGTACAAATTGCGCTCCGTTATTAGCAGACTTATTTTTATATTCAGATGAAGCAGAATTTATGCAAAATCTTATGCGTGAAAAGAGGTAAACACTATGATGGTTATAAAACGGATCCCTGATTAAAAAAAAAATCAGGAATGAAAACATCACTTCCAGGTGATTTAACAAGGTTTCTCATCTTTACTTTTTATCTTTCTTTCTATATGACGAATATGAGATTGTAACACCTCTAATCTCCAGTCTGCATGGGATGCTCTCTCCTCCATGGCACCTGATCCCACCTCTGAGTTTCTGGGGGTCCGTGTTTGCTCTGCTCTATTGCTGTATTGTTTTATGGACTTTGAGACTGAATACTGTTCGTTATCTCCATATCCTTCTCCATTAAAAGGACTTCAAAATGTTATCCATATTTTCTATAAGCATTTTTTTCAAATTGGTTTCTAACAGATTTTATTGTTTCTTTCACCTTGTTAACATATGTTTTGTCAGTAAGTAAAGAGTTGTTTAATTTCCAAAGACCTATTACTTTCTGAAAGGTATTAAATTTTATACCAAGAACCACTGATGAGTGGTCCGATCTATACCCTAGTTCAATTGCTAAATTTTCAACCAAGTTACACGAATTTTCAGAAAATAAAATACCAGTATAATTTAATCGTCCTTGTTTTTCTGCAAAAAAACTTAATTCATCTATTACTCATTATGTACATGGTTTAGAGTAATGATACTCCGGATAAGGTTTTAACTTTGAATAAAGATTTTATTTATTATAAGAAAGCAAGTCAAGTATTAAGTCATCTTTTCAGGAAAAAACACTTACTTTTAAGTGCTTCATGAGTCGAACGGATAACGAAGGCCCATTGTTGAACATCATATAAGCGACTTCCTTAAACATAATAAGTTACTCTCCTGTAAAGATGGGCGATCTACAGATACAATGTTTCATCCTCTCTGTATTGGCTTATGGAACATTTTGTGATTTATCTTTAATTGAAAACGAAGCTTCTGATAAAAATGGTTTCCTCCCTAGTACTGTATCAGATAAAGCGTCCAATGTCTTACGTGACATTCTGAATCAGGAAAGTCTGGTCCGCTTCTCTATGGTCCAAAAAATACAGAATTTGGTTATGGATGCCATCGACAACAAAAAAGATATACAAGTAATGAAGGCAAAGCTTAGTGAGATGTCAATGGACTTACGGAACTTGGAAACGAAAAACCAAATATTGGAGGAAGAAAATATTGAACTGAAAGAGAAATTCAAGATGGTGAGCAAAACGGTGAATGTCAATAAAAACTTTACAAAGGAAGAAATGCAATATATTGACCAGGTGATTGAAAGCAAAACTTTAGCTCTTCAGGGTTTTGAAAAACAGCTAGATTTGTTAAATAAGTCAACAAAGAAGATAGTAAGTGACTTGAAAACAGACATACAGACATTGAAGATGACAGACCAGAGAACAATGGACAAAATAAAAGCACTAAATAAATCGCAATTTGTTTTCCCTGTTAGTCCACAAATTGAAATGCTCCAATATCAAATGAATGCAATGAATGTAACATTACAAAAATGCAGTGTGAACAGTTTTTATGAACGTGTTAAAAAGACACAGTACGCGCTAGAAAATTTCACCGACTCTGTAAATGATACTCTACACACTGTTTGTGGGGATCTGAATGAATCCAGCAGGATCTTGTCAAAAGGTATAATATTACAATCTATTTCAAGTTTAAATTATAAAATAAATTTGAAAAACAATGATTGGAACAAACTTTAATGTAGGTTAGAATAAGCTCTTGAAGTTTCTTTAATAAATATAGATATTATTTTGCTAAGAAATCATTTACGCAATGCTACAATGCGTAATGTGATAAGCTGGGATAATTGTTTTTTGCATTATTACATTTTGCGTCGATATCAACACATAATGTAATAACGTTAAATGTAAAAACAGACTTTATAGAATAATTATATTTTGTGTCGAAATCAACGCAAAATGTAATAACACGATTTTTGGACTATTGCATTTTGAGTTGTTATTTTTTATGTCGAGATTAAGCAAACTTCACGAAAGCAAAATGTTACAGACTTTTTGGTCAATGAGGTTGAGAATAAATTTCCGTTGAGTAGCGAAATCAGAAATCTAACGGAAAGGAAAAAAAAAATAAATATATGCTAATTCTAGCGGTAAGGGGGTTTCTTAACGATTAAAATTTCATACTCTTTTATAAATTGTGTGGATTGCGGACCATGCAGCGAAATTAAATTTACTCTCTCTGTCTCCAATAATAAAATGGAAAGTTTCTGCATAAAAATACAATGATCGACATACAAAGTAACCCCTACCTCCACTTCTCTGTGCACTTCTAATTCCCTTCCGAATGTAAGCGTGCACGTGGTACATGCATATGAAGAGCTTTTCATAGACCCATGGTCAATCTATGGTAATAAAGAATGTAAGTGATGGGAAAATGATACAGACTGATACTGGTATATATATAAGTCGACAAGTCAATCAAAGTATTGTTATATGTTTAAATCATTTTTTGTGTTTTACATTATGTAGTGTATTATTTTTTTCATTACAATTCGTTTCATTGTTTAATTGAATTTTGCATTGTTCTCAACACAAAAATTAAGGAACGCATAATGTAAAATCCAATAAGTGCATGAAGTACATTGTGCGTTGAGAACAACACAAAATGTAATAAAGCAAAATGTTAGAATCCAAAAATCGTATTATTCTATATGTGTAATTACATTCTACGTTTATCTTAATGTAAAGTCTAACAACACAAAATGCTATTATCCCAGATTATTACATTTTGCGTTGTTATTACATTTGGCATTATAATAATGTGATATATTTTAGAAGTTTGTACCACAAACAATGTTAAATCATCGTCCAGTTAATTCCAGAATAATGTTTGAATCTTGATTTTATCAATCTATATTAATCAATAAGTTGTAGGTGCACTGAGATTCTATAAAATAGTTCCTTTCTCTGGAATATTAAATACAGGACTTCATTGATCACACTTTATCTTCTTTTTGTACAAAGCCATGCTTTTAAAATTTCTTTTAAAAGATTGACACTAGATCTATGAATTAAGATTTCCAATGCTTATAAATAAAACTTTTAAATTTATCTAAATTAGTTCTATCCTGATTGACAGAGACAGAAATTGGCTCATAAAATTAAATATACAAATATGTATGATATTGACAGCAACTCGTAATATTAGGTATTAGGAAAAGCAAAAGTGGCGATCCAGGGTTCTTTTTTCTGGGGAGGGGGGGGGGGGGTGGAAGGAAATACATACTCACATATAGAGAAAAGTTACCAATTCCAGGTTTATAATTAAAAACTAAACAAATAAAATAATGCTCAATCGAAATTTAGAAAAATAAAAAATATATTGTTGGGATAGCGTATAAGTATTTTGACCTTTCACTTTGCAAAATCAATTAACATGTCTTTTTAATTATCGAGAAATCAACGTATTTAACTTAAAAAGAGATATTAAAGAAAACAATTAGAAATTTATTTACATGTATGTCTTGTTCATCTGTATCCAAAATACAATGCCTATTGTGCTTGAAGTTTGCGGATAAAGATACAATGTGAATTTGGTTTACACAATATTTATTTCCAAAAAAAAAGGATTTGAAAGAAGACAAAACCCTAGTTAGATTTTCTCCTTACAATGACAGTCAGTCCACAATTACCTTAGCATTGTCTTATATAGTGAAGTGTACAAAAGCCTCTAACATTTATATGCAACGATTTTATTTTCTCTCACATAGTGCTTCTGAAGGATTGTGCAGAAATTTTTAAGAAGTTCCCAAGTTTAAAGGGAAGGGACGGTGTAT
Source organism: Saccostrea cuccullata (assembly GCF_032062105.1). Taxonomy (NCBI): domain Eukaryota; kingdom Metazoa; phylum Mollusca; class Bivalvia; order Ostreida; family Ostreidae; genus Saccostrea; species Saccostrea cuccullata. Next base: position 40,902 of record NW_026936638.1, read on the forward strand.
ACAGAATATCCGTAGGTTCTGAGGTCAAGTCTGTTTACTGTGACATGAGTACAGATGGAGGAGGGTGGACAGTGAGTACACTTTGTTATAGATTAAAACTAGACGTACTGTGAGCAATGAGCTCACTAAATGATACCCCACCTCCGATATAAATATAATGACTATGTCCATGTTTTGCTATGGGAAACCCAAAATATGTGTCGGATCGAAAAGTAATATAGGAGGTGCACGATGGCAATATGTAATAAAAAAGATTCTGTGAAAGTTTCTTCAAATTTCATTCAGTGATATGAGAGGAGTTGCGGATAAGAGATAAATACCCAAAAGCGTAACAGACGGACATACCGATTACTATATACCCTCCCGCTTTTCAAACGGGGGTATAAATATAATTTATTTTTATACTTAAAATATTTTAATCCATGTTTTAAGATAAATTAAATGATTTAAAAAAAATTTTCTTACAAAATATAGAATATGTATGTGTTTTTCAAGATCCTATAAATAAAAACGGGAATAAATCTTGAATTACTTTTGCTTGCTGAATTTATAATAAACAAGTTATAAGTTAATTAATTTGTTAAAGGCAATACAAAGAAGACAGGACGGTTCTACAGATTTTTACCGGACTTGGCGAGATTACAAACAAGGATTTGGCGACCCCTCTACAAACTACTGGATTGGTAAGTTAGATTTATGTATCATTTTCCCCTTCTTTTTCTAACAAACAATCCTTATTATCTCTAATTATAGCTGCATGATAATGAGTTTATTATTTACTTTATCATTATTTTCTTCATATCTGGAGGATTTCCTAAGTATCAAAATATCGCCTAGTATAAAACAAAACAAAACATTTAACATCCCTTATGATTGCTGTTAATAGCCCTTCTGGTCCTAAAATTGAGATCATCGAAAATTTCGTCTATTTATACTGCCATTTTAGTTTCAAAGATCTGATCGGTCTAATGCACTTCGTGCAGATGTTAACAACGAGAGTACGTTATAGAAGAGTAAGGAATTTTTTAAAAAAAATTGGAAGAATTAATCCAGAATTATGCGCAACTTTTTGTGCACAATAAATGTACAGTTTTTAGCTCAAAGGCTCAAGTGAGCTTTTCTGATAAAAATTTGTCCTTTGTTTGTCGTCGTTGTTGTCGTCGTAAACTTTTCACATCTTCATCTTCTTCTCAATAACCACAGGGTCACTTTCAACCAATCTTGCCACAAAGTATCCTTGGGTAAAGAGGATTTAAGGTTGTTCAAACGAATTGCCACACCTTCTTCCAAGGGGAGATAATTTTGAATTAGTAATAAGATAATGTTATCTTTCATTAAAAATCTTCTTCTCAAGAACCAGTGGGCCAGGAAAGATGAAACGTATTAAGCATCCTGATATAGTGTAAATTAAAGTTTGTACAAATCGTGAACCCCGGGGGTATGGTTGGGTAGCAATGAGGTATCGAAAATTTAACATAGGAAAACATTGGAAAACTCTTTAAAAATCTTCTCAAGAAACTCATGTGGAAGCATCCTCTGGTAGTGAAGATTCAAGTTTGCTCAAATCATGACTCCCAGGTGAAGGGTGGGGCCACAATAGGGTATCAAAGTTTAATTGGAATAGATAGGAAAAATCTTCAATAATCTGTTTCTCAAAGACAGCAAAGCCGTGATTGGTCATAGTTAAATGGATCTTTCAGCATCCTCTGGTAGTGAAGAATCAAGTTTTTTTTTTTCAAAACGTAATCCCCAGGTCAAGGGTGGGGCAATTATGGGTAACCAATTGCAAAGTAGGATTACATAGAAAAAATATTTTAAATTCTTCTTCTTGAAAACAACAAAGTTATGATTGATTATAGTTACATGTATATGGAAGCATCCCCGGGTAGTGTAGATTCAAGTTTGTTTAAATCATGACCTTCAGGGGTAGTGCGGGGCCAAAATAGGGTATCAAGTTTTACATAAGAGTTCATAGGGGGAAATCGTAAAAATTCTTCACAAAGCAACGATTGATCATCAATTTAAAAGCATCATTAAAAGTTGATCATACCAATAAACAACAGAGCTATAATCTGTCATATTAATTCAAAAGTATTCTTAGGAAGTGTAGATTTAAGTTTGTTCAAGTACCCCCTAACCCTCTTTCATCGAACCCAATATTATAATAAATTTAAACTTTTCAATACTGAACTGATTTTTTGCTTTTTCCTAGCTTGTTCCTCAGGAGAACGATGTGGCCCCTGGGCCTCTTGTTTCAACGGGTGGCTCTCCGGTCTGTCAATATTTTTTTTTTCGGAGAGCTACAGTTCTGAGGCTACCTGAAATCAAGACGGTTTTTTTTTTTTGCCTACTTCGATCGGGGATTCGCGGTGCAGTTTTCGGTGTTACATATATTCTCAATTTTTATTTAAAAAAACACTTTGTGCAACAAATATAAAGATATAAAGAAATATAGGGCACATAACCAACACAACATAGGATCATTTGTAATTTCAATTCTAACTAATGTAAATCCTTCGGAAGGTAGAATAATTAATAACAATAAATCTTGCTACACAGATAATCCTGCCTGGATAGGATAACACTTTACCATAGGTTCACAATATTTGCACAAATATACTCCCCGTCAATGAAAATGCAACGCCCTAATTTTAGGTAAAAATTATGTACAGGAAATAACTAAAAAATAAAATATAAGGGATGGCAATTCTTAACCGGTTAATCGATTAATCGGTCGGAACAAAGCTAATCGGTTAGAAAATCCGTAATCGGTTAGTCAGATAAAATAAAAAAAATATATTATATGTATTTTAATACATTTTCTTAAAATCCATATTTTAGAAAGGAAACCGCTGCTAAAGTTCATTTAGGGTTTTTATCTTGTAATTAAATAATTTGGAGGTATGAATGGCTCTCCTTATTGAAATAACGGGATAATTTGTCAGTTTGTAAAGCGTTAATTGCTGTTTTTAAAACAATTTGTTATCCCGACTGTCATGTACGTGGTTTTTTTAATGATATTTAAAACATCACCAGTTAGCACGCACTTTTATTTATGTGTATATTTGCCGTTATCTAAAAGTTATGTTATAATAGAAAAGAAAACATTGAAAAGTAAGAGTTCAGACATAGTTAAGACAATGCAGAATAAACTTCTTTAACATCTGCGTTGGAAATTATCCGTGTTTGTTTTCTAAGGCAAGATTTATGGTTTCTTTATTTTTTCTTGTATATTGAAATTAAAATAAAATATACTCTTATGCACATAAAATATCCCGATCAAGAAAATTAACAGAATGTAACTTCTGACGTCTTTTTTAAGCCTTCTTGAAATCTTGAAGAAATGTCAAAATGTACATCTTGATACGACTAACCGGTTAATCGGTCGGAACGTCTTGCGATTAGCCGATTAGCAATTCTGTAATCGATTGCCATCCCTACAAAATATCCAAAGTTTTTTTTATCGGAAATTGCACCAAATCCAAATAAAACATTACAAAAAATCATAAGTTTAAGAAACACGATATATGAAATTTGATCATCGATACGTAATAAACGGGGGAATGGGGTTTATGCTCTTCTTATGTATAGTAACAGTGGGTATTGTTGTTGACGTTCTATGCTTGTAAAACTGTTGCACCTTCTTACATACACTTTCAAAATGGTCAAGTTATCACAATAAATCAGAGAATAATAATATATTTGTTGCCCCTCGAAACAACATTATAAGGAAGATTTAAGATACAGAAAAGTAAACAATATCAAATTTTCCTTTCCACATGAAAGGAAATTTGATTCAGTTTTAATTCAATCGCATGCAAGAGAAAGTCAAGACAAATTCTTCTGTAATGAAACAGACACAAACAACTTATAAGACACAATCCTTTGCTGAATTTTTAAGTTACGTCAAATAAAAAAAACTTCAAAATAATCAATATGCAATGTAGTAACAATTGTAATTATTTTATGATACAGGCAGTGATAGTTTGAACATGACAAAGTTGCTAAAAAATCAGCTGACTTATTTTTATGCCCCCGTAAACGAAGTTTCGGGGGCATATAGTTTTTGTCATGTCCGTCTGTCTGTCTGTCTGTCTCTCTGTTTGTCTGTTTGTCCGCAAAAACTTTAACCTTGACTATAACTTTTGAACAATATGTACTACGGCTTTCATACTTCACATATATAATCCTAATGAAAAGATCTTCTATTGGATATCAAGAACCTTGACTTTTTGACCTTGACGTTTGACCTTTTTTTAAAAAATACAACATTGACCATAATTTTTTAAGGTTTCGGGCTAGGGCATTCATCCTTCACAAATTGAATTCTTGTGGCAAGACCTTTCATTTGATATCAAAAACTTTGACCCTTTGACCTTGACCTTGGAGTTTGACTTACTTTTTACAAACATTAACCTTGACCATAACTTTTGAACAGTAGGGGTTAAAGCTTTCATATTTCACAAGTTTAATTTTTGTGACAAGACATTTCATTGGATATCAAGAATCTTGACCCTTTGACCTTGACCTTGGAGTTTGACTTACTTTTTACAAACATTAACCTTGACCATAACTTTTGAACAGTAGGGGCTAGAGCTTTCATATTTCACAAGTGTTATCCTTGTGACAAGACCTTTCATGAAATATCAAGAATCTTGACCCTTTGACCTTGACCTTGGAGTTTGACTTACTTTTTACAAACATTAACCTTTACCATAACTTTTGAACAGTAGGGGCTAGAGCTTTCATCTTTCACATGTGTAATCCTTGTGACAAGACCTTTCATTGGATATCAAGAATCTTGACCCTTTGACCTTGACCTTGGAGTTTGACTTACTTTTTACAAATATTAACCTTGACCATAACTTTTGAACGGTAAGGGCCAGCGCTTTTCTACTTCCCATACGTAATCTTTGAGACAAAGCCTTTCTTTAGAACCCAACAACCTTGACCCTTTGACCTTGAAACGGAGTTTGTCCTATATTATTATAAAATGTTAACCTTGGTCATAACCCTGGAACAGATGTAGCTAGCGTTTTATATTTCGCATTTCTTGTGAAAAGGCCTTAGTTTGGTACCAACAAATTTGATCTGTATTTGAAAAAGCTTAACCTTCGCTATGTTGCCATACGGGAGCATCAGTGTTTCACAAACACATCTTGTTTTATTCATATGAAATATGAAAAATAAATCGACAATAATATACAAAACTAAAGAAAAAATGTCTAACAAAACAACATTTAATTATTTAACTACATTAAAATATCAACAAAGAGGTTATGTATTGCATTAATAAAATAAATATTCGAATCATGAAGAAAAATACCTGTAGTAATTTTTAAAGGAAATGACGCAGTCTATGAGTTAACAAAGAACAAGGACCAGGAACTCCGGGTTGAGCTACAAAGTTTTGATGGTGCTGAAGCATACGCTCAATTTTCTACATTTTACGTTGGAGATAAATACCATAAATACATACTCACTGTATCGGGGTATTCAGGAACCACAGGTAGGTCTTATCATTACAATGTTCGTTCATCACACGGTGGGATACGAATATCCTGCGAAATTCTGCTTTGACTGAATGAAAAAATTAGTGCTTATAATGCAATGTTCCTTATGATACAAAAAGTATGGTTGATGTTACATCTTAATTTTTCATATTATTTGGACATGTTTGAATGAATATTATCATAATATTTACACTTTGAAATGATGGAAAGTATACCAGTAACCTATAACAAATAATTTTAAAAAACGCGTTACTGAGTATCTTGTAAGCCCTTTAAAACATTTTTTTTTATTTTTACAAGCACATCTCTTTAATGTCTTTAAGGCGTAAAATGTTTCAACCAAGGTTCTCATGCCATTTATTGTCCCCCGCTTTCGCGAAAGAGAGGGGACATTAAATCTCATTCGTCTGTCCGTCAGCCTGTCAGTCTGTCCGTCTGCCCGTCCGTCACAAACACTTTAACCTTGCCCATAACTTTTGATTTAGTGGAGCTATGACTTTCATGTTTCATATATGTATTCCTTGACATTAGACCTTTCTTTGGGTACCACCAAATTTGACTTTTTGACCTTGGAGTTTGACCCACTTTTACACAAAAAATTTCATACTTTTACTTTGGCCATAACTTTTGAAGCGTAGATACTAGGACTTTTATATTTCACATATATATTCTTTGTGGCAAGACCTTTCATTTGATACCAACAACTTTGACATTTTGACTTTGACCTTGGAGATTTCCGAACGTATGAAAAAACTTTAACCTTGACCATAACTTTTGAATGGTACGGGCTAGGGCTTTCATACTTCATATATGTAATCCTTGCGATAAGGCCTTTCTTTGGGTACAAAGAACTTTGACACTTTCACCTTGACCTTGGAGTTTAACCTACTTTTAACAAACTATGACCTTTGCCACAACTTTTGAATAGTAGATACTAGGACTTTCATATTTCACATATGTATTCTTTGTGGCAAGACCTTTCATTTGATATCAAAAACCTTGACCTTTTGAAGTTTACCTGGGAGAATTTTCGTGAATAGGAAAAAAATGAACCTTTACCATAACTTTTGAATGGCAAGGGCTAGGGCTTTCATACTTCACGTATGTAATCTTTGTGAGAAGACTTCATCGGATACTAAACACTTTAACCCTTTGACCTTGACCGAAAGCGGGGGACCACAATTCCTTGAATTTGCTTGTTATAAATGTGTTGTAAAGTTTATTCCCCAATTGTGTACATGAACTTTTTAACAATGATTTTTAAACATAAAACATGTAGTATTTAAAAAGGAGGTGTGTAACCAGTTTTCACCCATCATTTGATACGGATGCTTTTTCTTAGAATATAATTTGTGTCGCATAAAAATATGCATTACACATTTGTTTGTTATTATAAAATTATTTATTTATATTCTTTTCTTTAATTCTGGACAATGATGATTACAGTGGAGACTACAATGCTATGAGTATAGTTTTTATGAAATTATGGATTATGATTTTATCTATACTCTTTTCTAGGTGACAGTTTGGCTTATCACAATGGTAGTAAATTTTCAACAAAGGACCAGGACAACGACCAGTGGAGTAGTGTTAACTGTGCTGAAAGGCGACGCGGAGCCTGGTGGTACAACCACTGTTACTACTCAAACCTTAACGGAGAGTACGGACAGTCTGCGAAGTTTGGTGATAAATACCCGGTATGGCATGACTGGAAAGGAAATGAAGCATTAAAACAGACTGTGATGATGATCAGACACAAAAACTAAATAAGATTATAATCAAATATAACGATTGCAATATTTTGCTATTTCTGCTGTGTCTGGTGGTAAATACCCGGTATGGTTACACTGGAAAGGAAATGAATAAATACTACAAAAGATACTGATGATAATCAGACTCAAAAATTAAATAGTTTTCAAAAATCTTTATTTAATTCTGAGAAAAATGCTTATAATTGATTCAATAGTTTACTCTTCTCAAATAAAAAGTATAAACAACTTTACGTGGTATGCCCATATCACACTACTGAATTTAAAATTCCCTGATATTCTGAAAATTCTCAGATAAACTCTGTTACCCACTGTTAAAGTTCTGCTTTTCTCTGTTTAAGCACTGTACACTCACTGTACAAAATCCCTGTACCCACTGTAATCCTCGGTAAATCACAGTACAGATTCACTGTTATTTTTTGTACATCCCTGTACATTACTGTACGCCCTCACTGTACAGCACTGTACACCACTGTCTATCATTGTACGCCTCTACAGTACAACACTGTACATCACAGACGCGTACAGTACTCAACCTCTGTACAGCACAGTACACTACTATTGATCACTGTACGCGTCCCAGACTGGCACTGTACATCACTGAATTTCAATGTACGCATCCCAGTTTGGCACTGTACATCACTGAACCACACTGTGATTTTATTTTAGACTTATTTCACTTTCACAGTTCTTAAAGTTACAGATATTTTAACTTCAATAAGTGTTAAGATTAAGCCGATTGGGTAATTTAGACTTAGTGAATGATATATTTATTTTGAGAATGCTGTTTTTTAGAATGCTATTTTTTGCTGATAGGTACACTTAGTATACACTAATACCATATATAAAAAGTACAAAAATAAATTCTATAGGTTAAATGTGATATCATAAATTATAAATATAATGAATAATTATGATTTCTCTAGTCTTGACGTTTTAAATTAACCGAGCAATTCTAATCAATTATATATCATCATTTACATGTATTGTTCTGAACAATTCTAAAGTCACATTGTCATTTTCCATAGTTCCATATGCGGTAAACAGCTGAATTTCATTTCTGGGATTTTTTACAACTCTTTATTTCCGACCTCTTAAAGTTTTCATCTCCAGCATTTTTCAGATAGTTTTTTTTTTCAGGAATGAAAGTATAGGATCAAACAATTCACTTTCAAATTATAGTATATCAAATTTCGGTTTATTCAACATGTTCAAGGGCATTTGATTTAGTGAACATTAAATGCATTCTTATTGAACTCTTTTTAAATTATTACATGTATAGTGCTCGATCGTGTATACAGGTGAAGGTATACAAAATTCTTATATTATGTTTTTAGTAATATTCTGAAAAGATATATCAATATTTGGTAAACATATGATTTTCTGAGAGGTACAGGGTAAAACTCTCAGAGTTAAAAAAAAAATTTTGAAAATGAATTTTAAAAATTTCTGAATTGTTATCATGCAGATTTCCGGGAATGAAATGCAGTGCAGTAAATAAAATGCTTTGGTAGGCAATATTTCATGAAGAGAAAAAATTTTGAAACATTGATACATTATTATTATTTTTTTTTAAACTCTCTCTCTCTCTCGCTCATAAATTTATATCATATTTTAAACACTTGATATCAAATAATAATTTTTGTTTCAATTGATTAGTTTATACATATTATATATTTAAGCATTTAAAATAAAAGTCGAAAGATTGATTCAAAGGGTAAGGTGGCTTATCATGGTCGTGGATTAAAGTGTACACTCAACAGAAAATGTATACCTATCAGGAAAACGGTGGATTAAGCAGTGGACGATAGCCAGAGATTTAAACAAAAGGTATCAAGACCGAGTGTCCTGATATATCAACAGGAGTGGTTACACAACAACAGGAATCAATATACGTTGAATGTCTTGAAAGCTTCAAACTAAAGAATTTTGTTGAATTAACAAAAATGCAAATACAAACACAGATTTAGATTGTACTTGCTGAGACCTTTATTTTGATATCCATATTGCATTTATTATTTTTAATTATTATTTTCATTAGTCATTTGGGTTATAGTTACATTTTTTTTTTCTTTCTCCAAGTCCTCAAATAAAATTTTAGCAAACAAGCGAGAAAGAAAGTTATTTGAAATAGACGTAAACTTAGAATGTTACAATTGTAGACCTAGATTTTTTTTCACCAACAATTGTATCACTAAACTTTTCATCCGAGAGGGTGGAACTGTAGCTCCATTGAAGAGAAAATTAGGCAGACAGCCCTGATCGAATTTCCAGGGGGCAAACATTTTTTTTTTCTAGTTTTAGGGACAAATTCATTGTGAGCCCCCCCCCCCCCCCCAAAAAAAAAAAAGAGAGAGAGAGAGAGAGAGAGAGAGAGAGAGAGAGAGAGAAGAGTGGTTACCTCCTCTCTTTTATTTATTTGATTTAAAAGAAAGATTAATTAAAATAATTTATTAATGCACACTTACTATCATCTGTAAATTTCATGACCATATGGAGATTAAGAATGTACATTGTAATTTATCTAAGATTAATTTGAAAAGCTGCATGGTTTATGCGGTACTTTACTTGGTATTTATTTTTCTGGGTTATTGTTAGTCGGAAAATCTTAACCGCAGATTGAGTGAAAGATTAATTTTTGTTTGTTTGTTTAGTTCTCGCGTAAATCAAAATAAACAGTAATTAGATTTAGTGAACATGGTAAGATGGTAAACCGGTCCCTGACCCAAGTTCAGTGGTGGAAAGTAGGGCTGGGTAGAGAGAGAGAATGTATTGCGATATATTGCAATTTTTTAATTGTATTCACATAGATTTATTGCAACAATTTTTAATGTAATAAAAATGGCATTTTCTTACTATATTAACTATAAATTACATGCAGAATGTACATAACCATGATAATTTGAAGTAACCAAGGGGGAAAAAAGATTTTGTTGATTTAGTTTTTAAGTTATTCTGAAATGTCCCCACAAAACAAAGAGTCTTACTGTTTGAGTTTAATAACAAAAAAGTCCATTTTTATATTTTTAATTTTGATTTAAATATTGCCAAAATATCGAATTAAAATAATTACGATATTTTTTGCACATTGTATTGCAATATATTGAAATATCGATATTATTGCCCAGCCCTAGTGGAAAGGGGTATCTAATACCAGTCTGGTCAGATATATATATATTATGACATCTACTTTACATACAGTTTTCTTTATGTACATGAAAAATCAATTCATGTACTGTAAGCCAAATTTACATACATGTATAATATGACCCGAACTCCTATTAAGCTAATAATTTTCGAATTACATACACAAGTATGAGAAAATGAATTCGCCATTAATACATGTACATGTTTCACTAGTCAAAAAGATCGCAGAAATATATTTCTTCAATGTGCAAATCCATGACTTTTTAAAAAAAAAAAAATACAATTGCACTCGCCATAAAAATACATTTGGAATTAAAATCGAGATCGTGCTCCGCACCTATAACAATCTTCAACGGAAGGAGGAAAGAAATGTGGCTGAAAAACGTGATGATTCAAGGACAACTTTCAGACAACTCGGACAAGCTATCAAGTTATTTCGGACAAGATGACAACATTCAGTTGGTTGAGTACTGACAAAGTAAGTACATCAGAATATCTGCCATTGGGTTGTTGATTTAAACATTTTATTGAAACATAATCAATGGGATTAGACACAAGTTCTTGGGTTTTTCATTTGAATAGGCTACATCAGTAAGCTAAGTTTCACACAGAGATTAAACATTGATCCCATGTCTCATGATTTCATGCATATTGATATTGTAACCCCAATCCCGTTTTACTGGTGGAAAGAAAACTTATTAATGTCCCATAAACATGCTTTGGCCATTCGAATCGAGCCGGAAATATATAAGCACCCATATAATCTTGAATAATGAAAAAAAGAAATGATAGATAATAATTTATTTCGTCATGACAATAAATACAGATTTACATGTACTTAATTAATAGGATCTCTTTCATGAATTTGTTATACAGTTCTATCACACCAATGCGACAATCAATGTAAAGTTCTTAACATGCACAATAAAGTTATGGTTTTTTGTCAATAATACAAGATTGTAGTCAAACGTCTGTTGGCAGTCCAAGTAATTTTGGGCTTCACTCAATCACTGTTCAGAGGGACTTCTTCTTTCTTGTAGCTAGGGTTGACAGGGGGACATCACTGTCACTGTCAGTGTCTGGGTCAAATCCTCTGTTGTCAACACCACTGGAAAAAGGTTAAAAAAATAGATTATTATATGATTTGATCATGGTATTCCAATTTTTTTTTAAAATCACATTTTATAGAATATGCTGGTTATGAAAAGAAGATGAAATGCACATAAAAAATTATTAACTTAATTTAAGCAGTAAATAAAATTAAGGAGACTGACTATCTTAAACTTAAATGAAATATTTATGAGAAAAAAAAATTAAATGCATTTTTTGTTGAGTTTGTTCATTTTTGGCTTAATATGAGAGAGTAAGATCAGAAACGCTGAACTTACACATCATGTAGGTCAGATCCAAGATCTCCTTGAAGTAAGGGCTCTTCATCAGTGGGACTGGGCTGTCTGTTCTCCTTGTCGGATCCTGACTTTTTCTTCTTTATCACATGCCGCACTGGTAAACCATTGCTTGTTGCATGAGACCTGTGATTAAAGAATTAAAATTATCAAATGAAGTCCTTTATATTTGTATTGTAACTTCTCTATGTTTTCACAAACAATTGTAGGATTGTCCTTTTAATTTCTATGTACATATTACTCTGATCTCGCATAGAAAACTTATGATACTTGATAATTGATACATGTACTTCTTATAAATAATAATGAATATGGAACCTCAGCATACCTTTTTTTGGCATAGTATCTCCTCCACTCCAGGGATTTCTTCAGTCTGTCTGAAATCTTCTTTTCCTCAACTGTCTCGAGGGTGGAGTTGACACTGAGGTAATTCCGGATCTCTGACACTGCTGCGGGTAGGTGGCGGTCCTTAGCACTGACCAGCTGATATTTCTCAATGGTGCTGTTGATCATTCTCTGAGCAAAAAAAACAAACATTGAAAATAATAAAATTCATTTCTTTTCATGCCACTTATATGGGTTATTGCTTGATGTTTTTTGAATGTAATTTTTCACAAAACAGGGGCTGACCAATATATTTTTAAGGCATTTGTCCAAGAGCAAGTACATGTACATGGTCAAAATTGACTTGCCCTACCTGAATTTTTGCTTGCCCTACCATAAACTAATTCTTTATTTATAGATATTTCAAAAAAATAGGGAGAAGACAAATGCTGAATAAATCGCACAAGCCCCTCTGTCCAGCTTTAAATTTATGGCCTAAAAATAAATTCTATTTTAAGTCACTTTCCCACGCGCAAGTGGTTGATAAAATTTCACTTGCCCACCCCTAAAATTCACTAGCCCCGGGCGTCGGGCAATGGGATTTGTCATCCCCTGCAAAAAGATTCTTGTAATTTTAAGATTTTAAGGGGCAATATATTCCTCTGCTCCAAATTTCACAACCTTTTTTTAAAAATCCAGACATTGATTTTCAGCAACAACTATAGCATTAAATTCAAGTGGAAAATAGTTTGAAGTATGAAGCGTTGCTTACTTTACCAGAAATAAATAATATACCAAATTATGATGTGAAGAGAATTTGATATGGTAAATAGAAAGATTAATTATTTTTTATCCCGTAATTAAATTACAAATATGAGGTATATAAAAAAACAATATTTACTCTCATACCTATCTAATTCCCATTATAAAACATACTGAAGCGCTGCTTTTTAAATCAGAACAACAAATTGTTTTCTGTGCATGTAAAATAACACACATTCATAAACAAGAGCTATTGTTACATTATCTCCCTTGAAAATATTTTTTATGAAACAAAATATTAATTAAATGTTTACAAACAAAACTGCATCTGAAATTTCTGTACAATTCAAAGAATTATACTTTAAGAGATAGAGATTTCTCAATTTACACCATTTAAAGAAACTGAGTATAAATGTTTTAAGTAAACTATTATAAATAATTTATAAATATACTAGCAATAAAAACTAGAAATCAACATTTGTACATTAGATTAGGTTTGATTGAGTTGACTTTAAAATTGTCCTCATGAATGAAACCTGTAAACTTGGACATGACAATTCACTGAATTCCATGAAAAAATGTCTGAAGAAAGTTATCTCTCTTATCAGAGGGATATTCCACCTTAAAACTTTCCCTTTTACTCTACTTGTAAATTTTGATCAGAATGCAAAGGGTGAATTGAAAATTAAATAAATGTTCTTTGAATAATATTCGGTTATTTTTGTGAGATACTGTCATACATGTATGAATTGAATTAAATATATTTTATTTACACAGTCTAAAAGATCTGATAGTTCAGTACCTTAGACAGTCCTCTCCTAATACATAATTGGGTAAAATTGCCAAAAAAAAAAACCACACAAATAAACATTTGGTCTTTGCCAAAATAAAATTGTTTGTTTTGAATTGACTCCCACCTCATTGAAATGCCCTCTCCTGAAAAAAAATTATTTACCAAAAGTAGGAAGATTTTTTTTTATCCAATATCACTTTTGTTCTTCCTATTACATGCACCATACAAAACACTGACATCTATATAAAATTAGGGTTTTTTTGTTGATGCTAGATACTCTTTTTAAAAGTCGGAAAATGTATTAACCATGTTTACTGTTTACCATGTTTATGCTGAGATTTTTATTAAAATGTTAAATTTTATCTTCATGCAAATTCAATTCCCCCCTCCCTCCTGTGTTTGAAACCCTTCAGACAGCAATTTCAAACAAAATTTCTTTAAGGATGGCCCTACTACATACATTGTATACATTGATCGTAGTAATAGAAAGGAAAAAACTAAATTATTTAAATGTACAATTATAATTTGAGATATGGAGAAAAAAAGTATTAAAGTTATTTTGTAAAATGACCACATTCATTTAAGAATGTTTGAGAAGTTTATTGAAATTCTATAATAAAACCAAAAAAGGTTATTTACAAGTAAATTGCTCTAGATGTCTACACTGACTGTTGAAGAAGCTGTGATATTGAAATGAACACATTATCATTAACTCTCCCCACCCTAGCTTACTAGGACATCTAAACAAAAATCAGGTATTGAGATAATAAAAATTACCTGCAGTGCTGCATGTTCAGAAGTTCCTCTTTTCCACAGGTTGTCCTTGACCATAGACATAGGAACCGTGTCGTATTCCTCTGTCTGTGTTGCAGTGGACTGCTTCGGGAAAGCACACGAACAGTAGTTACCAAGTTGCATACGCGCACAACAAATACAGTTAAAACCACACTGTCTGTTATACACTTGCACTGAATTTGGGTACGGATGGGAGGGTGCGCCATAGTCCTGATCTTGATGAAAGTTCAAAGATGAAAAAACAGGGTTCACATTTGCACTGGTAGACATGATGACACAGATTTCAACAAAACACACTGACAGTTAAAGTTTACTGTTAATCCAAGTGTTGCCAAAGTACAGAATGATGACTGTGGACAACATTCTTTGTGCTTTTAAGAAGTAATTAGCGTTCTCCTAATTAAATGAAACCATTTGAATTGGGCACTAGCTTGGTGTCATTTTAATTTTCATTGATCTCCCCCCTAGTGATTTTACTATCACAACATGTTTGATTTACACCTAATTATCATGATTAAACATATTGATATTAACTTTTTATCTTTTTTCATAATTAATGGATGGTATATAAACTAGATTTAATCACCTTGGACATGTTGGAATTGTAAAATTAATATAAATCTTAAAATTTATTAAAGATTTTAAAAAGTTTTATCTAAAATTCTGCATAAACTAAACAGAACATTTTTTTTATTTTAAAATTAATTAAATCAATGAACATGATGAAATAGGAAAGATTTGGCTAAATAGTCTCAGAATTCCATTGATGTTTATTCAGATCTGGAGTAAAATCAAGTAGCCTGTTAATTCAGTGGCCATATACACAAACAAATCCCTTGTAACTGATGTCTGGGTACATCACATGATTATCAGCCCCTTTGATGCTGTAATGTTATGCAATATCAACAAATACAGTAGCCAATTCATCTAGTTCATCACTTCATTCAACAAGGAGAGACACTGCTGCTAGCTTAGTTTGATTTAATTTTTAGCATGCAATGTCTCTTACTACTTTTGTTCATTTGTATAATTATCCTGGCAGTTATGGAGAAAGTAAATAATGGTAATTTATGAATAAATGCATTTCATAATGTTAATCATTTTGGATAATTTTTTAATTTAAAAGTCATGAATAATTCAGTGAAATGGTGAATAAACTTGGTTTTATGTTATACTGGGCTAATTCAAAAGTTATCTTTATTTTATTTACAGTAATATTTTAGTATATTTATTATTTAATTTAAAACACATTATATGGTTTCTTCATTTTAAATCCAAACATCAGTAATTTTATTTTTCAATTGTTTCAGGTTCTCAGAGGTTTTGTATATGCTGGGAGTGTCAAGGAGAATGGGTTTCCAAGCACACTTTCTACTCACATCAAGAGACTATCACAAAAAATTTTTCATCTGCATTCAAGCCAAGATTTGACCTGTCCATAGATGTGTACCAACAGAAGAGGTATCAGCAGCCACTCTATGAGGGTTCGACTACTACTGTATTGGACGCAGTGACCAAGCACCTGTATACCTTTTCTATGAACCATGGGATGTCCAAGACAGCACTTTCCGACACTCTTCAGTGTGAAAAGTCATCCTTGCCACAACCAAATTATCTGCCTGGGACATACAAGGAGGCAAAGACATTTATTTCTCCATTCCTTATCCCGCTGGAAAAATATGATGCATGTGTGAATGACTGTATTGTTTATCGGGATTCTGGAGCCCTTCTTTACTCAGATCTAAGTGACTGTCCGGTTTGTAGTGAGCCCAGAAAGAGCAGGAAAATCTTTACATACATGCCACTTGGACCAAGGCTAGCAAGATGGTATGAAACGCCAAACCTATGCAGACTTCTGTATGCAGAGAAACTTCAAGTAAGAAGAGATGGCATTCTTGGTGACTTCACAGATGGTGAACTTTTCAAATCATGGTTCGAACCTGGAGAGATCTTTGAAAATAAGAATCCAGAGTCATGTGTGCCACTCTCGTTGTTTACGGATGGTGTGAATCCAAACAAGAACAGTGCTTGTCAAAAGTCCATGTGGCCCATCATGTTGACATGGATTACTTTGCCCCCATCAATCCGACAATTACTTGGACCAATGCTCCTTATGGGAATCATACCAAGTGGTGTAAATGGCAGCGAACCAAAGTCATTGGATCCATACCTATCCATCGTGGTAGATGAACTTTTAACTCTAACAGAGTTCCCAGTGTATGATTCTTACCGCTCAGCTCCAACGACAGTTAAAGTGGCCCTACTGCAGTATTTGTGTGACATACCAGCCTATTCCAAGGTGATGCATTTGACCGGCCATGCAAGTTTGAGATCTTGTCCGTACTGTAGAGAAACAGGACATTATTGTAAGCACTTGAGGAAGACGATTCACATTTCAAACAGACAGTTTCTTCCCTTTGGTCATCCTCTGAGGAGTGCCAGTGGATTTGCCATAGATGGACAAGAAGAAAGAAGCAAACCAAGTCCTTATACTCAGGAGGAGGAGAACAGAATGCGCACCCAGTATGAATTGAAACCAAACAAAACACAGAAAGCAAACCAACAGAAGTCAACAGGGTTGAAAGGAAATTATATTCTACAGCAGCTTCCTTACCATGACAGGATGAGACAAATGTCACCAGATGGGATGCATACCTTGGCAGACTTTATTAGTCATCTGATGGAAATGCTAGTTGGTAAGCAGAATACACAAAAAGTTATGTCCTGCGAAAAGAGTTTTGGTCGCTTTGATGAAGTATGGAAAAGTGCTGCCGAGGAGCAAGCCAGTATTGATCGCCCAAAAAAGAAGAAGAAAAGAAATGTTGAAAGTGAACAGACATTAGTTGATTCAACACCATGGTCACTCTCGAAGGAGCAGATTAAAACTGCAGACGAAAGAGCTTCCTCCATAGTGTACAGCCACTCACATGAAATCACCCCTGGGCCACATTTTACCAAGCTCTGGACCTTAAGGACAATGAATGCCAAACTACAGGTTAGTTAATATTTTTTGTATAATACCGGGTAGTAATATGCTATTAAGAGTGTAAAAAAAAATCTGAAAAGTGCTCTGTTTATTTTCTATGTTTAAAATGTTTTAAAAGTGTCATCAAGAAATTACACACAAGTATTTTTATGAGGTAGTAGAATTAATACATGTATGTCGCTGAAATATAAATTTTAAGGCATGTAGGAAACTATTTTTTAAACCATTGTTTACATAGAAGAAGCAAGATGAAATCAAAATAATTTTAGAGCATAAGTACATATGTATGTTTATATTTTCAAAATCGTTATGAATTTTACTTGTGATTTTTACAATGGTTTGTTGATATTGTATTTTTGCAGTTTGTCACCTCTGGGGCTTTTGAATGGTGCATCAAAGATCTTCTTCCTATTTCTCAAGAAAGAACTCTGGAACACATCTGCGGTGTTATAAGAAGAATTGTGTCACCCAAGTTGACCGTTCTGGACATTGCCCAGCTCCAGGCAGACACACATGAAGCGCTATCACTTCTAGAGAGAGATTTTCCTTTGGCAATTCAGGTAAAATATTATATGTAATTTGCACAATTTAATATCAGTACATGTCCATATTCAAAGTAGATTTTCTTGGGCTTCAAAATATACAAAAAGAAATTTACTATTTAAAGGCTTTTGAAATGAGATATTGCAATCAATTGTAACAATGTTAAAAGAGAATGAGGGCTTAATTAAGTCAATATTTTTAGTTATGGGACTCACGTAATAAGTTACACTGAATTTAAAAAAAATGTTTTTTATTTTTTTCCTATCAATTATTCGTAACCAGGGACATAGCAATAATATTTTTAATCTGGATTTCAGAACCTTACTACTCATCTCATTCACCACATTGTGGATGATTTGGCAAACTACGGACCCATGTATGGTCGATGGTTGTTTCCTTATGAAAGGGCTAATGGATGGGTGACAAGACAGTGTCTAAGGAAGGGAATGGAAGAATCCACAGTCATGGAAACATATGTGGTAAGTCGGAAATTTTTATGAATATCATTGATTCAACCTTTTTAATACAGTCGATCTTAATATAATGTTGACTATATATACCATTTTTAGCTTAATAAATGCTCAAATGTCAAACAGTTTCAACAGTTTAGCATGAAAGTACATATATGATCATCTAACATGTCTAATATTCTAAAAGTCACAGTAAGTTTAATTTTTAAAAAATCTTTATTGTATTATAAGCAGACAATATGAAACAAGTGCATGCAAAGTGCACATGAAATGTCTTCGTGATAAAGGAGATAAGTGAACAAGGCCTGCAGAATGCCTTTAGCTTCACACATACAAAAATCATATTTTGTGAATTAAGCATTTAGAGAAAATTCCCAGGACTAAATTTTTGAGTTTATGTTAATCAAATTTTTTTTAATATTTTTCCCCACAAATTGCCTTATTCACTATCTTGTATGTCTAAGAAATAAGGCATTGTGTTCAGTTTTATGTTTCTTAATACTGTTAATTAATATCTCACTGTACATGATAAGAAATTGGCCACAAATGGTCATCATGTAAAGTTTAAAGAAAATATCCTCATTTCCAAAGCTAGTTTATTTACTTTACTATTTTGGTTTTTAGATCTACGACTGGTGTGTATATATGATACTGAGTGGAAGGTTCAACCCTTGCGACCTGTCCACCAATGAAAAGACCCTTGTAAAAACTAGTCAGCAGATCATGGAACAGATGAGAGATGGATTCAGTGTTTCTTCTCAAGAAAACCACACAAAGAAGAATACCACATCCCAAATCACACCAGAAATGAGACAGTTCATGATGAACTTTTATCTTCTAAACCTCAAGTTGAGCACAGTGCAGTTTTCATCCGAAGTGACAGAGAACTATTCAACACTGGACATTACAGATGATTGTGGCCGACAGATCCGCTATATTGGAACTAGATTCAAGGGACGCAGAGAACCGTCAATCGTGAAACTTCCTGGAAGTGGCGGACTTCTGTTTGGACGAATATGTTTTTTTCTTGAACATGTATTGTGTGGAGCAGTCCAAAACTGGGTTATTGTAGATGTGTATCCAATTGCTGAAAAAGTTGGAAAGTATTTCCTCTTCCAGGAAAGTGTACTTGGACAGCAGCTTTTCCATGTAAGTGTCATCAGCAGACCTCTTGTTCATGTGAAAGACCGTGGTGTCTGGATTATCAATGCTTAGTGGGATACATGACTGTTTATGTTCATATGATGTCTTTGCTTTCAGGGAGATATGTGAATACAAATAATACGTCTTGAGACTCTATATTATGGTGTATGGTATATTGTTTGCAAGAATTCTTGTACAGAGAAAATGAACCAAAGTTACCAAACACAAAGTTACACTCTTGTTTAATTTTCAAACTCAGATTTATGCTTATAGAAGAAAGTACCTTGAAATTCGTTCAAGATTTTTCCCCTTCATTTTCATGTTTTTAGACCACATTTTTTTTGTATGCATTTTATTGATATTTTAACAAAATTGAGAAATGAAATGTAAGAGTCCTTTTTTCCAATTCAGCATTTAACTACTTTATAAGATACAGTCAAATAAGAACAGCATTCTCAGATATCTTAAATGTTGTTTGTAGAAAGTAAAGAAATTTGTCTCCAATCCATGATCATGATGTGTTACCTGTTAAATGTATAATTATGTTTGTTATCATGACTATTTGAATGTTGATGTTTTGTTTTGTACTCAATGAAACTGAATTCCCAATTTTGATACTGCAATAAAAGAAATTTACTGATAAGCGTCATCTTTCTATAGAATCAGCAAGACAATTATATGCACCAAATGGCTGTCACTAAGGGTGACACAAAAGATCAATGTCTGATCAAAACTAGTATATACTAGCAAGAGGGTGAAACACAGTACAAGGCCAACTTTAAAAAAAATGTTTGCTTGTTCTCTGCGTTTCATAATGAAGTATTTAATTCATTCATTCTATTCAATATTAATTTTGTCATATCCGGATTACTTGAAAAAAATTGCTTTATTCTTCTTTATATTCTTTCTTTTTCTTTTTTTTTTTTTTTTTGAGGTTTAAACAATTTTAAGTTGCTGTCTTTTAGCAAATCTTTCAGGAGAAGACAATCAATCATTTTTATTTCAAGTTGGCCGGGCCAATTTTTTTTTATTGATTATTTAAACATTATATAGCAAATCTTTTTAATGAAACATATTTATGATACTTGAATGTTTTTCTTGAATGAGTTAGTATTTTACATGAATACAAGTTGCATATTTGCATATTAATATTCTGTTATCAATGGGATCTGAATCGAGATTTTGCGCAGTCAGTATTGTAAAGGGGGAATTGAAGTATTTTACTAATACTGTACAGTATATTTTAGTACTGTCAGCAGTGACTATCTCAACCACACAGACTCCAGGAAACCGTGAGGTTATCCGCTACAGACGTAATTAGTGTTAGACCATGAATGGCCATTTGCAATTAAAAACATAACTTTAATTAAGTAGAATTCACACCAAGATGAACATTCTCCGGCCCATTAAGGCCAAATTACGCATTTTAAAATTCTTGATCATATCAAATAATTTAGCATACTAGACTATTAATGGTTTTGAGTGAATAAATGAACTTGAACTTGAATCAAAGCTAACAGATTCAATAAATAAAATTGCTCAATTATCATTTTTTACTGATTTTTTATGTTATAATTTAAAAAAAAAAGGATTTGTCGTTTAATATCAGATATACGTGTTCGGAGAGGGTGTGTTTTATTAAAAAAAAAAATGCGGTTAATAGAGCACCCCATTATTTTCAGAATTATTTCTAAATAATAGGTGACTGATGAAATTAACGGCCTTAGACACACAATAATTAAATAGTTTACTTAATACATGTACTGCATTAATTGAATAAATAATTAAACATGCAGGTTAAATGTACTTTATTGAATTTTTTTCTACTGTCGATAAAGATTTAAAACACTTCAATTTACAAATTGTCATAGTCCAACATTCGCAATTAAAGTGGTGTAATAAAAATAAATGTTTAAAAAATACGCTAGTGCGGATGGTGACAAACCCCAAACAATAATTCCATTGCGTCGGGGGGGGGGGGGGCTTTTTGTTTTCATAATCTTTTAAGCGCAATAGTATTCATTCATTCATTCCTTCTTTCTTTCATTCATTCATACATTTATTTAACGAACATTTGCTATTAAAGTCTATTTGCTGAACATGCACTTACAATTAAGGAGAGTAACAGATTGGACGAAGCTGAGAACTAAACTCTTCCCTTTTTACTCTGATCTCACCGGGTAAACTGCTTTCACGGGTTCTTAAAAAAACAAGCTTATTGCATGAACGAGTGGTCAGAGGTACAATTTCTTAAGAACTTGCATTGGACTAGCGATGACTAAATCAGTTCAAACATTTTATATGATTTAAAATAAAATGCTCTTCCGTTACAGTATACATACAAATAGATTTAAAGATTTATATTTATAGCAAAACGACCATTTAGTAATTTGTTCAGTAAAAGAATTAGGATCAATAAATTTTCCCATGTAAAAATTCATGTAGGTATGAACACTGGCAACTTTTGCAGATAAAAATTGCATAACTGACTGAAAAACCAATTGTCATAATAATAATATTTTTTAAATTAATCATAATTTATATTTTCATTTTTTAAGAACAATGCAGGTATTATCGTGTAGAAAGGAAGAACTTATGTTACGTTTAATGGCTTTCTTGTGTGTGTGATTGTGTTTCTTGATAGATAATTTTAAAAGAGTTAGGAGAGAGGTAAATGGCAATCGGTTTAAAATTACAAAAGAAAAAACCCCAGAAAATTATCATTTAAATAATTTAGTCAGCTCAAAGAATTATTTTAATCGCGTGAAATCTTAAATATAGTTTTGATCAATGTTTTATATCGGTCCTCTGTACACGGAAACATGTAGAAATGAAATATATAAAAATCTGAAAAACATCATTGATTAAAGATTTAAAAAAAGAAGCTGTTCAAATCAGAATCTTTCATGTACAAACATTTGATATTCGATGTAAAAAAGTGTAGAAGATAAGTCTACTTTTTTGTAGGGGAACCTTCTATATCTAATCTGCCGATACAAGTAGGAGATATACAATTTGACAACAATGTTACGGTTCAGATCAAGATTTATGATATTTACTATGACTATGAAGTGGTTGAAAAACATTTTACAGTAAGTGCAAATTGAGTCAAATTTGATAGACTTCTTATACGTTATTACCAATAATAATTGATATAAAGTCAAACGAAATTTAAAAATTATTTAGATCTTTTTCATTTCCTATTTATCTATACATTTTATTGGATTTTCATCTTTTTCATAACGCTATTTGATGTAAAATATTAACAGATTGAAGCACCTCAAATTTATGTACCTGTCAATGGAGAAGATGTGACTAAAGCATTGCTCCTGATAACCACCTTTAATGATAAAATAGGTCCCATGACTGCAGGCGGTGATAATGTCAGGACATTTAGATACATTGCGTCCATTGCGTCTATGATCCATAAATATCCAAACGTAAGAGCCCAAAGACAATATTTTTACTTTTTTACTTATACGTAATAAAAAAATGTTTATACAATTATTTGATTTGCGGTTATTGAAAAAGAATATAATTAACAAGACTATTTTTTTTACCACGATAAGAAAATGAATACAACAACGCCAGAGGATATCATTGGTGGATCTGTCGATCACGTGACATTATACGAAGAGTCTGATGTGGAGATACTTTATGAAAATGTATGCGGGTATAAGTATATCTTTGCAAGTGCTTAGGCAACTGTAAAACATAAATTCATCTCGATTTGCTGGTACAAATGTTTACATTTATTTCGAAAATACACTGTATATTAAGCACGAATTAGACACTTCTTTCATGCTCTGCAACTTTGCAAGTTCCAGGTTTTTGGTCCATCATTGAGTAAAGCGAACCGAAAACTCTTGGCTTACATGTTTAATGTTTTGCGACTTTTCAATGGTTTTTATTATGCTAGCAGAGCTCAGGTAAGCTTTTCTGGTTGAAATTTGACTGTTGTCTTTCAGCATTGTGATAGTTGTAAACCTTTAACTATGTTTTCAAGTCTTGGGGCTTCAGCATAAGCTTCAAAATGTTAACAGATGCACTTAGTACTTTAAAGTCATGTTTATTTGTTCTCATTATCATTTATCCCATTTGCAGTTCCTAATAAATATAACCAATATCATGGTCGAGGATGTTAAAAATGTGTCCGATCTGTCGTATAAGATCTACAGTTTGTCGGAAATTTCATCGATACTTAGTGGAATTGATGCAGTGGTCAGACACACCATATATATAAAGTTTAATTCTTTGGTAAGTTCATTTGGCATTTTATGTACTAGTAATTAAATGTTGATAGATAAATATAAAGAAAGTAAACAGGTCTGGTCTAATCTGTCAGTTAATACTTCTGCCGGAAACGATTCTCCTAGATTTTTTTGTTAATAGTTGATTTATTAAAAGCCTAATCTATAAAATGTATTTGAAAAGAGAATTTTGTAGAAAATAAAAATAATTTGCTATTTTCAGAGAAACATATTACGGGTTTTTCTGGACATATCCCAATGTTTTGTGTCAAGAGTAAAGCACACAGAACTTCCGCTACGTAACCATGATGTTTCAACTCTAAATGAAATTGTCAACCGTAAGATTTCTTTCTTTTATATTGTCGTAAGCACTGATTCTTTTTTTTCTTGTAAAAAGAATAAAGATCTTTCAAAATCGTTGATGTTAATCTATTTACGTAGTAAGCTTGGATGAAGAAAACAAATTACTTAAGCGTAATTTTTGGTGGAAAGTTCCACTCCTTTTACATGCATTTCTCTTTTATAATGAAAAAGCTATTTAATTTCAGATTTCGTTAGAATTTTGAATAACCTGATAGAAGTTCTGATTCCGAAGCAATGGATTGACTTCGATGAGGAATTATCATTTTTAAGTGTTCTATCCGAATTAGTCCATATATTTGGCACACATATTGATACAAACCTAATCGTGCAAGAGAGAACAGATGGTATATCTCATCGACTGAGAGAAAAAGCTGAGTTGCTGTTTGAACTTCGAACCTATGAAAGAGAAATCGCCACTATACAGCGAGAGATAGTGAGTCTCCAAACAAAAATAAGATCTTTAATATAACTAAATTTATATGATTTTTTTTTTAAATTTGATTGAATAAGAATAATATGACTCATGCTAATTTATTGATCTTGTCTAGATAATAAATATTTTATGCAAAAAAATGTTTTTAATTTATCAAGAAATTTTATTTTCAAGCAGCTCAGATATTTTGCAAAAATAGTTGTGAATATATTACTGTTCTTTTTTCAGATGAGTGAATACTTTCAAAGAATACAAGACACCATAATGGATGTTCAGCTTTTGACTTTAGAAACAATAGTGACGGGAGAGAAACTGGAATTTCAGAAACCTCTGATTAAATTAATAACAGACAAAACAACATATGGTGATTTCAGAGAAACTTACATCAACAATAACATGAAGAATTCATATATTCTTGGACTAAGTAACCTGAATAATACATTCTCCAATCCGAATACGTTACTGAATGTAATGGTAAGAGCATGGTTTTAAATTTGTATCTTACATATTCCGTCTACATCTTAGTAGCAGTACTCGTATATTACTCAACAACAAATACTGTACCGTACACATAATTAGAATATATACTTAATGTTATATCAAATCCACAGTATATCAACGAAAAATATTTACTGGTTGACTCGGGTTCAGCTGTATATACATATCATTTAGCTCTTACATTTTTTTTTTAATTTTCTGTTTTACTTTTGCACTTATAATTAAGAAATTCGAAATTCACCAGAAAATAGGATGGCTTATATATCTTTTTTTCTCCTTTGATTCAATATAAGAGGTATTTACATTGATGGGTATTTATTGTGAATTTCGGATATGTCACAATAGTGAAAGTTTGTTCATTACATTTTCAGAGTTTTCTTTTTTTAGGTTATTGTATACAAAAGAAATCCATTTATATTTGGTGGAAATTCCAGTTCCCTGACGTCAGATGTATTCGTATTTCACTTTGGAAATAACTCGGATAATAATAATTTACAGCTAGAACTTAATTTAGAAAACAAGGTCAACAACACAAATAATTCATTTCTTCGATTATTCCAAGGACAACTGACTGATGAGATGATATTTTACAAGTTTACTGTATCAAATGACGATGACGTCATAATTATCTTTTTAAAGCCTCAAAATTTTACTTTGGATTTGTCCAGGCTTTCTTTGTTTGAAATATATATTTCTGAAAATCCATTTCCTTCAAATTATTCGACGAAGGATAATGGCTTCCAGGCGTCCACCACGGTAAGAAACTGGGATGAAGAATATGGATTTAAAGTTTTTGTTCCATCGGGCGTTTGTTTAAAAGGCCACTGTTATCTCGGAATACAACCATTAGGAGGTTTGTACTAAAATATCAATCAAAAGAAAAAGATTCTAAGAACTGATGATTGATTTTCTTTTTTTTTACCCAAAGTTAGATTAAAAATCATAAGAACTCAAAGACGGATAATTCAAATGATTTAAGATTATAGTTATTTCTTTATTGTGTACATTTTATCTTTACCATTTCTGCATGTTTGAAAGTAAAGTCTTTTAATATTTACAGTTGCAGAACTTGTCCGAGACTTAGAAAAAAAGAATGAGCAAAATGAAACCCTGTCCCCTAACTTTCAACTTCTTGTAATTACCACAACTTGCAGATCATGGGACAGGGTTAAACAAGCCTGGATATCTGATAGCTGCACTGTAAGAATAGGTTTATCGTCAAAAAATGCTGAATAGATAGTTTTCAGTAGGCCCAAATTAAAAAGAGGTATTTTTCCTTGGCCGCCATATTGGAGGTCAACATGCTTATATTCCTTCATTATTCATACTGGCGATTGTGTGGTAGGAAGAATTGTTTTTCTCTAAAATATACAATAGTTAAAGCCTCCTTTATTTCATGATTTTTATTTAAATAAAGATTGTTCTCCAAATTTTTCTGATACAACCTCTTAAATTTGGTAAGACAAAGAGGAAAAACTACCAGGTTGACCACAATGATGGTGGCCAACGGAAATAACTCGTAGAGAAAAATCGTCATGTGAATACTACGTGGATCTTCCAAGAAAAACATTTCCAATATTTTGTTTTTGTTAAAAATTGGCATACATTTATATAATCGATATTTTCGATAATACCTAAAAATTTATTGTAAGACACTATATAATGTTCTATTGCAAGGTAACATAATGATTTTTAAAAAATCTCATTTTGTACTTATCTTTTATGAAAATGTTTTCACAAATGCTGAGCAAATATTATTTTTACTAACCTCATGTTTTTCACAATACACTACTCTAGGTTCTACCGTTGTCAACAATAAACAATACCGTGTGCAGGTGCCCTGGCAATACCTTCTCTACAACGTTTGTCGTTCCACCAAACGCAATAGATTTCCGGACAGTCTGGGGGAAGTTTGATCCAAAGAATGGGGCTGTGTATGGCTCGCTGATCGTGTTAATGGTGTTTTATGTAGCAGCATTGCTTTTACTGAAAAGGGAAGATAAAAAAGATATGAATAGGGTTAGACTATTAATAAATGCATGAAGCATATGCAACTTGCATACTAGTAATTTGTAGTGTTGGCAAATCGGACGATTTTTAGTAACCGGTTACTCGCTTCATCTTCATCTTCACTCGCTTCATCGAGTACCCGGTTACTCGGATGATTCTCAGTAAAAGTATCCATATCTACTATTTATCTTATTCTTTATTTATCGGTAGTAGTAATTCACTTTATCGGTAGTAGTTATACACAAATATACTGTATATGGACATTATATTTACTATACACACATACGATATCATCAAAGAATTTTTATTCATATGATTTAAGAAAATAAGGATTTTGACACATGAAGAAGACAAATAAACACATCGTCAGTCACCACTTTACAATAACTTTGGTTATGCTTTTCTTTTCAGCCCCCCGAAATATGTCGCAATCAATGAGAATAATAATTTACAGGCTCCTTAATTAATAGTTTGTGGAGTGTCCTGCTAATCTCTGGTTTCCTAATAATATTTTAAGCTTAAGTAATTGAACAGATTTTGAATCAGCTGTTCATTTATTACAACTCCAAGCTTAATATGTCTGTGACGGCATCTCGTTAGATTATCGAATGGGGTAATCATAATTCAGGCCGTCAAAAGTTGTATACCCCAAAGCAATTAATCAAAGCAATCAATTATATAAACTGTGAAAACTAATCAAAACACTTTGATCCACTACAACCATGCACTACATCAAGTCTAACGGTACCTAAAATTAGGGAAATATGTAAGACACAGTGTACATTTATCAATTATAAACATTCATTTTCTATGCATTTTACTGTGAAGAATTTATTTTATTCGAGTAACCGAATAGCAGTTTTACTAACCGATACTCACATTGTTCAACGGTTAACCGGTTAACCGGGTACTCGTTGCCAACACTAGTAATTTGTTTTGTTTTTTTTTATCAAATGAAGGATATGGAGATAACGAACAGTATTCAATATCAAAGTCCATATAACAATACAAAATAGGAGCAGAGCAAACACGGACCTCCAAAACATCAGAGGTGGGATCAGGTGCCATGGACAGTGAGCATATTGCCACCGGTTGTGCTCCCCGTCATGATCGGGAAATAACGGAAAACTCTGTCGTCAATTCAATGTATAAATAATGGACTAACAATAAGCATGAAAAACTTCAGTCAGCATTTGACTTAATGGGATATTGTTATTGCGGACAAAGTCATTGTATTGACCATAGAACTTACGAAATGATGATTTTAAACAAAAATAACGCTTAGTATATATTTTAAACTTAGACAATTTACTGTTTATAGTTAATCATTACTTTTGGATTAGAGTATTTGTAAAGGGAGAATATCACAGACTATCTAGAACTAGAAAGAAGTCGTTCCTATTTAAACAATTAAACTGTCACAGGATTATTTCTTCCTTCAGTGGAGGATTTCCTTTTTGTGCGATCACGACTCCCAGGACGAATACTTCTACACGCTGACCGTTACTACGGGGTTCAGAAGACACGCGGGTACATCATCAAATATCCATTTCGTACTCACTGGCACCGAGGATGATACCGGCATTCGTATTTTAAACGACGGAGAGCGAGAGGTGATTTCATTCTTATGATTTTAAAATTTACACTATCATCACAGTATCAACGTTTTCCAATAGTTTAATTTACAGACATGACACGAAAATTAATTTTATGTTAATTCAATTTCAATTATAATCATTAATTAATTTAATATTTATAATAATTATTTAACTGTTTTGATGTCGGTTGTATTAGTTGTTCTTCTTAGTACAAGATTGAGAATTAAGTTATACCCTTGTTTGTTACAGACATTTACGACAGGAAGTGTTTTTACATTCCTTTTTGGAACAAAATCGAATTTGGGAACATTACAGTTTTTAAGAATATGGCACGATAATTCTGGAAAAGGGAGTCTTCAAGACTGGTTCTTAAGCAATATTGAAATAGTAGACCTTCAAACAAATGAAAAGTGAGTTTTTAATTAAGCGTCATCCTCAAAATATCAGACAAAATTCTTAAAATGAATTCGTATTGTATGCCTTGTCAGCTATCTTAATTCAAAGTACCATTAAAATTTGGGGGTTTCATAATCTGACATGAAAAGCAAACAGATATATTTATTCTTTTAATCGTTTTTTAACTTTTAACAATGTCTTCTTTTTTTATATGAAAGTTTTACATTTTCTTTTGCAGGTATACATTTGCTTGTGATAAATGTTATTTTGATTGCGTCATGACCGTCGGAGTAGCTACAGTATGGCCATTTAAAACATCAATAAATTTTGGAAGTATATAACAGAACACCATATGTGGTTGTCATTAGTCTACCGTCCAAAGAAAACTAAGTTTACCAGAGTACAGAGGCTATCCTGTCTACTCGCACTTCTTCATTTGAACATGGTATCAAATGCAATGTTCTACAAGTCTCCATCAGACAACACGTCAGAAAGTTATGTTGAATTCGGAGGTTTTCAGTTTTGCCATCAATACTAATGATGAAAATAATTTCACAACTCTATTGCTACTATTGACAATGCTTACTGCAAAAGGAAGATAAAAAAAGGCACTTCAGAAGAATATTAAGTTCTATGACCAGCAGTTGACACTTCAGTTTAAGTTCTCCACAAGTTGTAGAATGATGTTTTTTTAAAAATATTTTTTAAAATCTTTTTTTAGCTCACCTGAGCCGAAGGCTCAAGTGAGCTTTCCTGATCAAAATTTGTCCGTTTTCTGTTGTCGTCGTTGTTGTCGTCATCGTTGTCGTTAACTTTTCACATTTTCACTTCTTCAACCAAACTTGGCACAAAGAATCCTTAAGTAAAGGGGATTCAGGTTTGTTCAAATGAAGGGCCATGCCCCTATTCAAGGGGAGATAATTCAGAAATATGAAAATTTGATAGTATGTTTTAAAAATCTTCTTCTCAAGAACCACTGTGCCAGGAAGGTGAAACTTATAGGGAAGCATCCTCAGGTAGTGTAGATTCAAATTTGTTCAAATCATGACCCCCGGGGGTAGGGCGGGGCCACAATGGCCGATCAAAGTTTTACATAGAAATATATAGGAAAATTCTTTAAAAATCTTCTTCTCAAGAACCACTGTGCCAGGAAAGATGAAACTAATAGGTAAGCATCCTCGGGTTGTTTATATTCAAGTTAGTTCAAATCATGACCTCCGGGGGTAGGGCGGGGCCACATTGACCGATCAAAGTTTTACATAGAAATATGTACGAAAATTCTTTAAAAATCTCCTTCTAACATTTTAGATCCCTGGGGGTAGGGCGGGGCCACAATGGCCGATCAAATTTTTACATAAAAATATATAGGAAAATTCGTTAAAAATCTTCTCAAGAATTAGCAAAGGCATGAATGATCATATTTTTATGGAAGCATATTCAGGAGGTGGAGATTCAAATTTGTTCAAATCATGACCCCGGGGGCAGGGCGGGGCCACAATGGCCAATCAAAGTTTCACATAGAAATATATAGGAAAATTCTTTTAAAATCTTCTTCTTTGGAATAGCAAAGGCAGGAATGATCATATTTTTTTGGAAGCAACTTCAGGTAGTGGATATTCCAGTTTGTCCAAATCATGACCCCTGGGGTAGGGCGGGGCCACAACATGGAATCCAAGTTTTACATAGAAACATGTAGAAAAAACCTTTAAAAATCTTCTTTTCAAAAATAGCATAGCCACGATTAGTCCTATCCATATGAAATCATTCTCAGGTAGTGTAGATCCAATTTGTTCAAGTCATGACCCCTGGGGGTAGGGCGGGGCCACAATGTAAGTTCAAATGTAAAGGGCAATAAAGCCACAGGTATTTAAAGAAATATGCAAGCTTCCTTAGTTAGTGTATATTCAAGTTTGTTCAAATCATACCCTCTCTCTTTTAAGGATTGTTTGGGAGCACTATTGGGTTTCAACTTTTCAATAATAAACTTATGTTTTTTTCCTAGCCACATTGCTCGGGTGAGCGATGTGGCCCATGGGCCTCTTGTTTTTACTTTTGGCGATGTTTTCTTTTTATATAAAAGTTTAACATTTTCTTTTGCAGATATATATTTGCTTGTGATAAATGGTTGTCCCTCTACAAAGATGATTGCGTCATCGACCGAATAATTGGAGTAGCTACAGTAGATGTGGCAAAGTCATTTCATTTTCTTTTTCCGAAGAATTTTCAAGTCAATATAACAGAACATCATATGTGGTTGTCATTAGTTTACCGTCCCAAGAAAACTAAGTTTACCAGAGTACAGAGATTGTCGTGTCTACTCGCGCTTCTTCATTTGAACATGGTATCAAATGCAATGTTCTACAAGTCTCCATCAGACGACACGTCGGAAAGTTATGTTGAATTCGGAGGTTTTCAGTTTTCACCATCAATACTATACGTTTCTCTTATGAGCATAATTATCACAACTCTGCCTGTGCTACTATTGGCTATGCTTTTCCGCAAAAGGAAGATTAAAAAGTGTGTGCATACAGGCTCAGAAGAAAGCAAAAATGGTTTTTCGATTCCTCCAGATGTCGTAAATGAAAAGGAAGACGGCTTACCCTACTGGGTTGTCTATGTTGCATGGATCTTTCTTGCGTTGACTGTGTTGAGTTCAGCATTTTTTCTCATTTTATACAGCATGGAATGGGGAAAAGAGAAATCAGAGGAATGGCTGTTATCCTTTGTTTTGTCTTTCCTAGAATCCGTTGTTTTAGTGGATCCTTTGAAGGTTTAATTCAACTTCATTTTTTTAAATACTTTCAAACCTATTCAGCTCATAATTATATTTAGATTTAATTGAATCAGATATTAAGGTCTTATTTAGAAGACATTTGAGAAAGGAGAGTTTTTATAAATATTTGTATTATTTTGGGTGTTTTCACCATAACGATTACCAACGAAGAAGAGTAATTGTTACCTTGATTTATTTTATTTTGAAGCAAAGTTAGAAAGAAGAACAGATATGATTTTTTTAAATGTTAAAAAAACCTTTTATTTAAAAAAGTCATTTGGATTTATTTTTCATGTTGAGATACATGAAAACAACAATAACTTCTTTTATCTGTTTATTGATCCATGACAAAAAACTACATGTATGAGCTTATATATAATACAGGATTTTGTTCATTTACATATTGCTTTTCAGGTTCTTTTGATGGCCGTTTTATTTGCTACACTATTAAAGACAGCCATGTCTGAGGAATCATCAAATATATCCCTGCAAAAACTTAAGAAATACTCGAATAAACAGATTTTATCTCACAAATACGATTTTGCAGGTAGTATTTCTATTTCTCTTGTTTTCTGAGTTTTTTATGTAGTTATTTGTAAATTATTTATTTTAGACTCATCTCTGAATTGAATTCAATAAGTCTCAATAAGTACTATAGATAAAATGACCTTTAGATGATTGAGGTTTTTTTTTTTTTCTTCAACAGTTTTTGCCAGCAGAGTACTCTCCAAACAAGAACCCCTCGGAGAACAAGATATAAATAAAATCAGAGAACAATACAAACAAGAAAAGAGAGTGAAGAAAGCTGTTAAAAGTCTTATTTTAAATGTTGTTTTTCTATTGGCAATTTACACCATCAGCTTTGTTGAGAGGGATACCAACTCTTATTCCTACAAGAATAATATAGACAATTATCTTCAAACTGGTGATTTGTCTTCAGTTAGTGCATTTATTTACTCAGAATTTAATTATGATATTACTGGTATATTATTAAGTAAAACACAAAAATTAATATGTTGCTACGAATAATTACCTACCAAGCAAATTTTAACTTTTAAAGAATTACCGAATTATTTTTCAGATAAGAGAAATACCAGATGTTGTTACCTGGTTAAATGACACCTTCATTCCAACATTCTACCCGGAAAAAGATTATGCAGATAATGACCTTGATACCTTGGAGAAACAGTGGTTTGGTGACAGGTCTAGTATAAGAGTTGGTCCCGCTCAGCTGCGCCAATTAAGAATGAAAACAGGTGAATACATATTTTGTAATTGTTTTTGAATACTTTAATAAGTCTCTTACATCAAAGTTTGGTAAAAGAATTACAATTCTGTGAATGGTCTCTTTTTAAATTATTTTGAGAAATTTTTCTATACTTATAAAAAAGATTTTTTCTACCCTTACTTGTGATCAATCAAATTAAGATTATAATATTTATGATCATTCGGATTTTCTTTTAAGACAAAATACTTGGAGCTAATTGGAATTAAGATTATTAAACAATTCATTTCTAGACAATTAATTTATCATGGAACAGCATTCAAAGATCATACTTGGCAAAAGGAATGTTTTAATTAACGAAGGCACTATATGATCCAGAATCCAAGTCACTTTGACAATGAAAAACTCAACTGGTTATAATTGTGTAACGCTCAGAGTTAACCTTGTTTCTGTAACGTGTTCTTTTCATCTGTGAAGATGTTCCAAGTTATCCAAAATCACTGGTGTTATCTGAATATTCATTTAAGCAGAAAGAAGTAAGAGTGTTTGTTTCATCACCAATAACTGTTTCGTGTTTTTTATTTTTTAAAGATGCATGTCCTGTTATGAATTTAATTCCATCGTATCCATGCTATGAACATTACTCAATCGCTGAAGCTGATACTTCACAGTATTGCATAGGATGGAAGAAACTGAATCCTTCCTGTCTAGAAGAGACGGAAAGTGACCGGTATTTCACCAAAACGTCTTGGAGCTACACTAGCGCAGAAGACATCTGGGGCATACCATATACCGGCGAGTATAATACTTACGATGGTGGTGGATACCTTATAAAATTTACAAAAGACAGATATCAGGCTCGTATGATGTTGAACGAAATTAGCAACTATAACTGGATCGACAGAGGCACTCGTGCAGTATTTATAGAATACACTCTGTACAACCCGAATTCAAATATGTTTCTCACTTCTAAGTACTTAACAGAATTCCTAGAAACAGGGGGTATTTTTGTAACTTTACAATCTCAAGCTTTCCGCCCAGTTGCTTTTGTTAGTTCAGCAGGACCAGGGTTGGTTCTATTTTATGTCGTATTTATTGCCTATATCTTCTTTCTATTAATAAAAATCTTAAACAAATTGAGACGGGGAGGATGTTTGCAGTTTTTAAGAGTTCCGTGGAATTGTGTAACATTGTCGATAGTGGTTTTAGGGATTTCATCTCTGTGTCTCTATATTGTACGTATAATTTATGCACAAAAGGCAATGCGGCTCTTTTACGATGATAAATTGACTGATGCAAATCAGTTTATTAACTTTAATCACATCATTATCTGGGATAATGTTTTGAATGTTGTGTTTTCGCTTGTGATTTTTCTTTCAACTATCAAACTTCTCAAAGTTCTGGGTTATAACAAGCGACTTACACAAGTAATTTCTGTCATTTCTTATGCTGGGTATGACATATTAGGCTTTAGTATCATTTTCATTTTAACATTTTTTGGGTTTGTGATACTGGGCACTTTATTACTTGGAAGAGAGCTTGAGGATTATAAATCTTTTCTGTATACTTGTGGAACTTTATCTAACAGTTTCATTGGAAAAAATAAAGTAAGTTCTATGATAAGGGCTGCTCCGGTTCTTGCACAAGTTTTCTATTTTGTGTACAGTGTCTGTGTAATTATGACTTTGGTGACGATTTGCGCAGCCATACTTAATTCAAGCATTTCTGATGTTAAGTCTTCTGTCCAGCTGGAAACTGATAAATTTGGAATTTCTCACATGATCAGAAGGATGTTGTGCGATCTGCTTGGTGCTGAATTCAAAGACAACAAAAAGGTTATGGAATCATACAACCCAGGTAGCGTCTTAAATTAACTGATTTTTTTAACTCATCGCCAATTTTTTTATCAACTTCGTAAAAGGAACTTTGCAATCAATAAAGTTCATAAAGAAATTTTAAGACTATAGATGCAATGTTTATAGAATTATCCCACTCTGCACAATTTATATATATTTTAACACGATTTACACAATTCTAGGTAATTTTAGCGATTTTGTCCGAAATGGAGATTTTAATACACCTAATGTCGTCAAACTAATCCGCGGTACCTTCTATGAAGCTGTTGACAAGGTAAGGATGATTTGAGGATATACCAGAATATACACAAATAAATCCATTAAACGTTGTTTCTACAGAACGTCTTTGCTTTAACTTTCAGGGCAATCTGTCATCAAAGGAAAAATATCGAGAGGCTGTTGAAGGCCATGACGTACTGGGGCAAAAACTTCTCCCTGATGATGAAGAGTTTGAGACTGTAATGATCTCAAGGGACCGAGAGAAAATTGTTACAGAAGTCAGTGATAGAAATTGTAATATTCAGCTCCATTTTTTCTAACGATGTTGGTGAAAGGAGAAAACGTGATTTAATATTTTCAGGAAGAAGGGTCCTTGCTTCCTGGAAATTTTAATAATTAAAGACAGTACTAGTATTTTTTTTTACTGTATAAAGGGCTACAAGTCACCCGTGTGAACTTGGCAGGCTATGTGGATAACACGAAATAGGAAAACGTTAAACAAAAGGACTTTTAAATATACTGTATATATCATGTTTCTGTATATTTTTACGAGTGTCCAATTTCTATGTAAAACGCGTGTTTAATTAAAGTTGTTGACAATGCAATTTTAATGTTTATGAAAATATAGTTTTTGTTAATTAAATTATTATCAAAAACATCTTTGTTGAAGTTTAAGTTTTCTCAAACATTTTTATTGTAACAGGGAAGATGGGGCGAATTTCTCATTATGGGGCTTGACTACCTTTCTGTTATTTTATTTTCATGTTAGAATATTTAGCTGAAATGATTTTTTTTTGTCCATAATGAAATATACCAAAAGACAAATTTTAGGTTTGCGAATGTGTCATCATAGTATATTAATCCTTCTCCACCATTGCAAACAATTAAGAAAATCAGACAGTCCTTGTCACCAATAGTTAGACCCTCTGTAAGATTGACCACGTTTTGAAAACGTTTAACCGTGATTCTACCTCCAACTTCCGGTTGCCGCAGGTTTGTCTTGAAATATGTGGTGATATCTCAATGCCGTGGCCATCTGTAAACTGAGTTTAAATCTATCAGGGACTATATTTATAGTGTACAAATGGACCCCTCCCCCTTACATTCAAATAGAAACGCC
Organism: Saccostrea cuccullata; assembly: GCF_032062105.1. Lineage (NCBI taxonomy): Eukaryota > Metazoa > Mollusca > Bivalvia > Ostreida > Ostreidae > Saccostrea > Saccostrea cuccullata. The sequence goes on from NW_026936638.1 coordinate 77,294, forward strand.
CTTCGCCATAAACTACCGGATCTATTTCATTAAAATCAATAGTTCAGATATTTAATAACCTAATAAACTTAATAAATGTGTACTAGTATCTTCAATCACTGACTACAAACAAATTTGCATGAAGATTTTTAAAAAGTTTAATGCATCTCGACAAATAAAAAATACAAAAATAAATTAAGAAATAAATACAGTGTAAAAATGTAACTATCAAAAATGTATAAGGCAAATTGTTTACAGCAAGCAATTTTTACGGTAGGAAAATCATCGTTTTAAAATGTTCTTTAGTTATAAATCTAAATAAGATAAATGTTAACAGACTATCTACACCCCTACTAATGTGTTCGGAACCTTTTATTTTTCGGTGTTCTGCAAATTATAAAACCCGATCAGTTCAAAGTAGTTCTGACAGTGGCTCTGGCGAGAGTTAGCGAGACTTCAGCGAGATAGGGTAAATTATTCACGGAAATGTGGCTAGGAAGTGGCTAGCACGTGGAGACGTTGTAAACAGAAAAGTTATGTTGCGTTTTAGTTTTCACCACCCAATAATATCATTCTGTAGAAATGTACTTTAATCGATCTTTCTTGAATTCATTCAAGTTTAAATTATTTTTAAGTATTCTCTATGATACAATTTTCATGAATAAAAAATTCTTTTTTGACAAATATTTTGCATGGGAACCGGGACAATATTTTTTGGCGTCAGGTTAGCAAATGAGGCACCAATGTGACTTTAACTGACAAATCAGATGAATGAGAATTGCATTATGGGTTACTATACGAATACTACAGGAATTTTACGCTTGATAAATTCCTTTATTGTACTATCTATGGTACGCCATCACTGCCTTATAGCATAAAAATATGCATTCATTATGTCAATCTATCATTACGTGATGTGAACATATCTTTACGTTATATCATTTTTTTATGGGGTGATGTAAAAATATCTTTACATCATGTCAATGCTGCATTACATGAAGTAAACACATTCTTCCATTATGTCGGCACTTTATAACTTGAAGACCAAAGTTCATTATGTGAAGTGAAAATATGTTTACATTGTGTTAAACTTAATTACGTGAAATGAATGTTTCTTTATATTATTTCATTTCTTTAATGTGTGAGGCCAAAATTGCATTACGTCAAGTTAAGCGTTTTACATGTGTTCTATGATTAAATTTATCATTACATTTAGTCAAAGTCCATTCCCTTTTGTGAGTGTATATTTCTATTATAACAAAGCATTATTACGTGATGTTAATGTATCTTTATTTTATGCCGAGGTCATCACAATTGAATGAGAGGTGAATACATCTTACCTATATGTCAGTTATTTATTACGTGATGTAAAAAGGTTAATAACATAATGTGAACATATATTATGGAGACAGTCATGGCGTTCCATATTGTATCAACACTTTATTACGTTATGTCAAAACTCCATTCCTTTATGTGGATATTTAATAAGAATATGTTAACTCTTTCTTATGTGATTTAAAACTATCTTTACATTGTGTTAATTCTTTATCATGTTGATTACAAATGTTCATTACCCGCTGTTAAATACATTTACATTATGTCAAGGTTGATAACCGTGTTTACAGGAGTGGGAAGAGGGGGGGGTTCCTGATTAATTAGGACGAATTACAGACACATTATATGAGGGGGGGGGTAGGGGTCTGACTTCCTCTTTTTTCCGACATAACTTTATCATAGAAAATGTTCATTGAAATTCAGTCCCACTTTTTGCTGAAGTATAAGAGTAATGTAGTATATTTGGAATTTTTTTAAGAACTGATCGAAGTTGGACCCCCCCCCCTCCTTTCACCCGAAATAAGATTTTCGAGTTTGGATTTTTTTTTCGCTTTTTTTGTATGTTATTTTTGTCTGGCTGACAAACCTCCCCCAGCTTTCAAAAACGATGCAACATCCACTGGAATTAGTAATTTTTCAACCATTCCAGGACCAGAATTCTGTTACAAAAATCTACGTTTTTACTTAAATTAACACGGGCTCATATCAGTTGCGATCTTGGGTTCTTGAAAGGAGTAGCTATAGGGGGACGATATGGTGTCTAACTTGGGGACAAATGAAAGCCAAAAAGCTCTCAGGCTTTAGATTTTTTTTATAAAACGTTTCAACTTATTTCAGTTATACTTTATGTAAAACTAATGCAATGTCTTACAAAGTAAAATCAATTGATTAATTTCATGCATATTTGGTCACTAAAGATGGGGGGGGGGGGCGGGATCCTCCCTTTCCCCACCGATCCACCAGTGCACGTATGAAATACGATGTATTTACACTTTTTTTTTTTTTTTTTTTAAAAAGAAGGGTTAAAGACTGATAAAAAGCTTAGGACAGTGTTTTGTAGTTAGATCAGAAGTTTCGGACTTCTCAAATCGTCAATTGGGAACATGATCCTATTTTTAATTTAACCTGATATTTAATTAAGGATTAATTAAGTCTTGTGTATAATTTAATATTTGATACGTTTAATTTAAATCATTTGCAAGTTTAACATATGTGCATGTAATACTAGTATTGAAAACACAAAACGAACTTTTAGGCATAACCTAAACCTTACGTCACATAATAAAGAGTTGAAATATTCTAAGATATACTGACAAGAGGCTAAGCATTTTAGACACAATGTAGAGATACAATGGCATAACATAATAATGATTTGTCAAAAAGTAAGGGAAAATTGACATCATGTAATAGATCCCCGGCGTCATGTAGCATATTGATGACACAAGATAGTAAAGAATTGGCCACATGTGACAATTTTTTTCACATCATATATGAAATTCTGACATCGTGTTATAGCGACTTGATATTGAATTAAAGATAAATTCACATCATGTAATGAACTACTTAGACCAAATAATAGAGAGTGCACATAATGTAATAATGAGTTTAAATTATATATTAACATCTTAACACCACGTAAAATTGTTTTGACTTAATGTCATAAAGAGCTGATATAATGCAATGGAAGATTGGCGCAATGAGTGCGAGTTAATGCAATAAAGACTTAACATAATGTAATGTAAAGTTGACATAACGCAATAGTAGTGTGTGTTAATGCCATAAAGAGTTGACAAAATGTAATGTAAAGTTGACATAACGCAATAGTTGTGTGTGTAAATGTCATAAAGAGTTGACATAATGTAATGGAAAGTTGACATAAGCAATAGTACTGTAAGTAAATGTCACAATGTGTTGACATAATGTAATGGAAAGTTGACACAATGCAATTGTTGTGTTCTGCTATAAGGCAGTGACAGCGTTCCATAACTCTCGGTGAATACAATTGCCAGGTGAATTCCCTGGCCAACATATGTGATCACGAGTATAGTTATGTAAAACAAGTAGAGCTTTTTTAAAAAGCTTCCCGTCTTTAGCAACAATCTTAAACTGTAAACTGATCTACACCTATCAGGCCGTATAATTCTTTTGAATTTCTTGATTTTGTATTTCTACATTAGCTTTTTACTGGCATTAGCCCTACCACGGTTGTCGCTCGGTCATCTCCGTAAACTTTGACTCGCCGAGAGCTTTCGGCAAACCTCGGCTGATTCCATTTCCTTCTTCAAACAAGAAAGGGGAAAGAACAATAACAAATTGTAAAGCCTCCAAGCAATAAAAATCAAATTTTATTTATAATGAAGTTAAAGAGATCTTTTTTTATTTTTTGCTATACAAAAAATCATGTTATTAGGAATTAATTACTGCTGATTTTGTTGTTCGTTTTGTCATTTTTTTTAAGATTGAAAAGCTTGCAAAATTGTTAAGTCGTACGAAAATTAGATCATCAGAAAGTTATCTCCCTTGCCTTGAACAGCATTTCAACCAATGAAATAATTGAAAATTTTCTCATCATGCATTTTCTACCAATCACAAAAGAGAGGAAGTGCATAATCCGAAGACTGTAAAAAACATCAACTATACAATACCTTCTTCCAAGGAAGACGGTAATAAGTTTTGTCCATTTAAATGCATACGAGAAGCTGCTCGTTTTCCTTACCCTTGAAGTGCTAAAAACTTGACACTAACTACGTATACATTTTATTAAACATATTTTTCTCTAGTTAACAACAAATTAAAAACGCCCATGATATTTTTCTTAGTTTCTAATGTTTGCATTTTGTTCATAAGAACTTTTTTTTTTATTTTGCACTCCATTGACTTGATCATAGATTGACCTGAACCAACGTGTTCGAAGTAACATGTAAACATGTATTTGGCGCAAACGTATTCAATCAATTTTTAACAATTGGTCAGTTGCTCGTGGTAAGATCCTCTGTGCGCGTTAATAGCAATAGCCATATACGGCTAACAAAGGTTTTTACAGTGTAGATGATATTACACATTTTTTTACCAGTGTATCGGTCGCTAATGAGCTGTAATTTTTGCAGTTAACAATAAGATATATTTATTGGGATTTACCACCCCCCCCCTTAAACCACCCATTTCTGTTGAAAATCATTAAAGTCTTTCAGAAAGGTGTGGAAACACATTTTTCACAGGACATGTTTTCAGAAGAAACAGACTATAGCAATTTCCTGTTTACTGCCAATTTTATTTTTAAAACCCGTTCTACCCTATAACCTATGAATAGGTAAACCTAAACCACGTGTCTTGAATTTAAATCACAATAACAATAGGGGTGATAGGCGGAAAAACGTGCTGCCTCCTTTTTTACATTCTAAAATCAATAGAACTCCGGCGACAATTTCTAGTTGCGACGAAGGCCATTCCAAAGGCGTAAGATAACCGAATTTGTTAAAGTAATAGATATCGTCTAATTATGCTCCAAATACAATGCAGCCGATGAGCAGAATGACCCCTGCAGACACAAAACAAGGAATGGATCATTATTAATTTTTTTTAAAAAGGGAACTCTATGAATGATATTTTTTTTTATTCAAGGTCTATTTGATAATAGGTGTATCTACATTTAAATAACATAAACTGAAATTCAAAGCAAGGACAGTTTACGATCTCATTTTCTGTGTAATGAATAAAGATTCTGAAATTTTAGAACGGTATACACTTGTTCAACTAAAATTATTCTAAAGGAAATAAGATTTCTTAATGCTAAAAAATAGATGAACAGTCAATTAAAGCAAAACAAAAACTGTTATTTATTTCGTGAAAGCCTTGAAATATCTTTCACTAATAAAATAATAGTTTTTTTACTATTACAGTAATTTCTTGTTTAACGTCCAATTTTCATTTTTTTACTCAATGTAAATATGATGTGCGTGTGCATGAATATTATGTGAATCGATGTCTTGTTAAAAAACTAAAGTATTAAGTTTAAATAGGTCAGGTAATATTAATTATGTGTATGACATTCGGGATGAAATAGGTCATATATTATTTTGATATTTCTATGAGTTTCACTTATGAATAATCAATTAAAATTTTATTCGAATTTATATCTGAATTACCAAAAATCTTTTGTCTGCTCAAAAGACCATTAACAACTGTCCTTATATATACATGTATGTATGTTTCCTGCAATATTATCGAAAGGAGGAGAAAAGCAAAATTATATTTAAATTTCAGCTCAAAAGCAAAATCAAAAAAAGATGTAATACATTCCAACTTAGGCAAACAAAGAGATTTAAAAAAAAACAAGTCTAATATTGATTTCATTCGCCAGTGAATTCAATGGAATAAAACAATCTCTTATTGCAATAGGAGGGAGAGTAGGTACATAATAATCAATTATTTTTTACTCATGTTTTCAAACATATGGAGAAAATCAAATAATCACCTTGGGTCAACTGTTTTAAAAATATTTTAGATGAATGTGGATTATCTTATTTATGGACAACACAACAGATGTACAGTGTAGCGTGGATTAAAAATGAAATAAAAAGAATACTTGTTGACCAAAATATTCAGAACTGGAAAATTAATGTTTTTAATTCATCCAAGGGTAAGAATTATCGATTTTATAAAGAAATACTTGAACCAAAGAGATATCTTGTTAATATGCCTCGAAAATTTTCAACTTTGTTATTTAAATTTAGACGTAACAACTTTAAAGTCTCTGTCGAAACTGGGAGATGGAATTGTCTGCCAAAGAGAACAAAAGATCTGTACTTTATGTGATCTTTATAAGATTGGTGATGAATTTCATTATGTTTTTGAATGCACACAAAAAGAAATCAAAGAGGCTAGGTTAGAATATACCTCAAACTACCGCACATGATGACCAGTATTGAAAAAAATTATGCAACTGTTTGTTGATTGTCAAACAATTCGAAGATGGAAATAATTGATTTAAATCTTGACTTATTTTGTACTGTTTATTAAACATGTATTATATTCTTTTCCTATGGTATCTTTTTCTCCCTCCTTTCTACAATGTATGATAGTACATTTAAGAGAATACTGTTAAATCATTGCCATTATCATTGTCATTACAAAATTTGCAAATGTCTTGAGAATAAGAAAATTGCTCATTATGGGCCCGGGTTCGACTGCCTGTCTGTCGGTGTTATTTCATGCACGTGATAAAAAAAATTAGGAGATGAATAATGTTATACATTTTATATCCATTAAGAGTTCGACCTGAATACTAATTAAACAATACGTGAAATTAGTCATTATTGTACAAAGCCACGCCTTCGGTCTTCATTTCCATCAAAGATTAATTGAAGAATCAGTTAGTATTCAATCATTACTCAACATATTTTGTCTTATAGACAATAAAATTTCTTACTAAAATCTGGTTCACACTATAGGTTTATTCTATCTATATGAAAACGTAAGGAACACAAAAAGTTCACTTTTCAATAAATGCTGAAATATAATCAATATATCTGACCTATATGATAAGAGTTATTAAACTGAATGTTTAAATTCACGTATAAGATGAATGACATCACTATGGACTCAAGATAGCCTTAATCTCATAATTCAGTCGTTTAAAGCCACCACTTCAGAAGAACCTATATCTTTAATGGGACAATTTGAAAGAGTAAAAGTGTTAATGGTATCTAAAACATATTCTGTAAATAGTTTTATTAAGCATTTATTTTTAAAAGTCAATATGAATCAATCTATACAATTCATGATGCCAGTTGTGTTTTAATTTTCTGCAAATATAGAAATAGGTGTGGCTTTAACAAACGTGTTACTTGCAGTAAACGTACGGTACACATGGACCCTAACTATGGTATCGATAGTCGGTACAACAACAGTATAATATCTAAGGTTTACGAAAAACCTAAGACAGTCCCTATTTGAACAAAGGATATATAAGAAGAGTAGCTTACCCGTCACTAGGCACAAGATGGCGGCGCCTGTTGCCACTTCTCCGTTACCCTTACATTGGCCAACAAACAGGTAAAGAATGACTAAAAAGAACGACACTAGTATACCAAAGAAACCAAAGCAGCTAGCAGCCTGTGTAAACGCCCACCAGTCTGGAAAAAATGAATAATGTTTACTTTTTTAATTTAAAAAGGAAATATTATTGAAAAAAAGGATTAAAAAAGCACGAATTTCCCATGTTAATTTATATGGCTACGAAAATTATGAAAGATATCATTCTGCAATGTCATAAAATCGATTTGCAAGTTTACTTTACCACAAATTATATTGTTAAGTCTTGTTCTACACTAAAAAAATTGGTAATGTTATTTTATTGATTTGCAATGTAATTATAATAAGACTTGCACCGTTTCCACTGATGAGCATGATTAATGTCGGCGTGAAAATCAACACATTTTTTTAAAAAAATTAACCAAAAAAAGATGAATAAAGTAGGAAGGATCATGCGATGTATTGATGTTTGTGTACTCTGTACAATGCAAACACTTCAGCAAATAGCTTTGTAAGTGTATGTTTGTGCTATAAATCTTCATAGCTGCTGAGTTGGAAGTAGATATTAGTTTATCAAATTGTGATGTTTGGATCCATTCATGTAGTAGTTTATAAAAAAAATAGTTACCGTTTTGTATTATACATAGTTCATACCAATTTCCTATATATTGTGAAAATGTCTTTTTAGACATGAAGTCTCATATTTTAATACATTTTTCCTTTGAAATTTATTTGATTAAAGTCCTAGACGTTTCTCATTTCAATTGTGGAATAATAAGAATTAGGCGAAACTTGATTTTAAGAAATAAATTTTTTTTATTGAATTTGTAAATTTCAAAAAACACAAAAAACAAATTTGTTTGTATTATATAGTAAACTTACCATTTGCCCATCCATCAAGATCGCTACATGGCCCACCTGTCATAAACTCCTGATTAGTACACCTTCGCCACAACCCCCAGTGAATTTTATAACCACCACCAGCAGTCTCGTTGCTTTCTCCCCACCCCGTACAAGTAAATGCAATTAAAATGCAAAAACTAGCAAGGAAAAGCAAAATAAAAACGATTTTTCCAAAAATGCTAGCTGATTTAAATTCATCAAGAAGTCCCATGTTGATTGCTGTTTTATGTAATTTGATTCGTTAACCTATCTGATCAGTCTCTTCAACATGGACTTGGTCGATATTTATGTCGAGGCAAAGGGATTTATATAAATTATGGTTGCTATCAACAGATGTTGTTTGTTTGTCTCGCCGAATACCTGTTCGTCATAAGAAGCGTCTTCGAGATACTGTTGAGAGTAATAGTATGAGGATAGAAATGGTTTAACGCCTTTTGAATCTATGCCCTGGTTTGCTTTGCATATTTTATTAACATCAAAGTTAACTCAGTCATTGAATTAGTCTTGTCATTCACGGGAAAAAATTTGAACGTGATTTAAAATTTAGTCTATATTCATTTTTAACCATGCGTGTTAAACCTTTTCAGAAAGTAAATCTAATTTGTGAGGATTTTTTCCCCTAAATTTTAAGTTAATTTTAAGAGTCTATACATAATATTGGGCATTGTTGTCTTGATACGATTATAAAAACTGTAAATGCACTAAATTTTTCAAAAAGCAAAGTTGACAGACTGTCTTTAACATATCAGTGTCATAATTATTATTTGATTTAGCTTTAAATCTGTGTAGGACATTTTTCCTTGTTTTATGCTTCAAACACACTGCGCCACGTGGGTGAATAATCTATCATATGTTGCATACAATGATATGTCCTTTTATTCTTATATTTAAATTTGTTGAAAACTCCACGTATGGTAATTTTAAATAATGGCAACAATTATGCTTTTGAATCTTTTTAATTAGTTTTTGCAAAATTGATTTACGTACCCTTTTTCTAATTCAGTTGAATCATCATAATCTGCTATCAATTATTTTTGAGTGCATACGTTTTAGATTGTTCAAAATTCTATGGCGTCTCCAAAACAAAGTGTTGTCAATTGTAGCTTATGTGCATGCATATTAATCGTCCATGGAAACAAACATAAAGGAGAAAACGATGCAAATGAAAGATCTCTTTAACTTGTAAATACCAGTGCTTAGCCATATCTTTAATAATCATTATATTTTACTCAATCCTATTCAACAAAACTTAACGTGCTATTTTCACGCATTTTTGTACTATCGGTATTATGCACTTATAATTCTTTGTGTAAATGCAGAAAATGTAAAACCAATTAGTCGTTTACTTTTTGCGATCTTGCTTGAAGATAAAAATAAAAGTTAGATAAAGCTACTTGTACGCCCTACATATTATAAAATAATATAAAGTTAACGATAGATTACTTCAGATCTTCAAAAAGAGAATGAAAAAAATTTTCTTTTTCTTTCATTTTGGTGGATAAATTGAAATATTTCCATTTCTAATTTTTCTCTCTGTGATAACTCTTTGAAAGTTAGCGGAGTTAATTTCTTGATAATTCTACCGGAATAGGTCAGGTGCTAAGGAGGCCTAATATGCATGCAAATCTCGTGCGCATCTGTCTCTGTGTCTGACGCTAAGGATGCCAAATATGCATGAAAATCTCGTGCGGGCGAGGGCTATGGAAATTGGCATGAAAGTCCTCTTGTAATTTAAATCTATGTTTGCATTTTTAAAGTCTACAGCTGCAATTTTATTTCACAATGAAATGGAAATATAACCAATTACTGTCTAGTTTTAGTTTTTTCAACAATAGCTTGAAGAAAATGGGAAAAGTTAGCATAACGGGCTTCGCCCGTTAAAAAATTATAATGTTTCCCACTATTGTTGATTTGCCCTGAGCATGAAAAAAACTAACTAGACAGTGATTCCTTAAATAATTTTAATTTCAAAGACACAAAAACCAATTCTAAAGTTTTAGTGGTTGGTTCAAAATACTTGTTAATTTTTACTAATGTCTCTGCAACCAAAAAAAAATTAACTCATTCAACCTAAATTTTACCGGTTTGTATAAACTGTACTTAATAGATTGTTTACTGTGCCATTTGCGATTTACAACCTTTCATATCAATACTGTAGCTTGAGCGCATCGCAACGTAACAAGAAACATAAACAAGGTCAAGTCAAACCAGTTACCAGCTAGCCCCCTCTACTTTCAAAAATTTAAAGAGCAAGGTTTTAGAACCACCTCCTGAACAAACATATCTAGACTACGGAGTACACGCCTATAAGTACGTAAGAACCATACTGCATCAATAAATTCTTTTGAACACCAAAAACTGCTATAAACTTGTTAATAAAACATAATGGTTTTATATGACAAGCCATTAATATTGTTATTTGATTTCTTACGTATCTTGGATGTAGGCTGATCAGAGTATATTAATTTGATAAAAATATTTATTTGATAATTAGCAAATTTTAATTTTTTTTTCAAAACATCTCCTTTTTGCAAATACAATAAATATTTCATTAGTAATCATAAAAAAATCCAAAAACAAAGACAGAAATCGATGTTAAGTGGGAAATTCATTTAGAACAAAACTTAATGAGAATCAATGTGTATACCGAACCAATGCATTCTTGATGAATTGATTTTTTTAACATTGAATTTTAAAGTACAGGTCTCACCCACACATGATTTTCAAGGTTATTGTATTTAAATTGACAAAATCTTGAATCAGAGTCAGAGAGACTTGGTCACGTTCCTCTACATGTAAATACATGAACTAACATTACTTCTCATTGGTTGGTTGCACACAATAGTTGATAATTGATGCATGAGGTGTTTTAATGATTTTATGGTAACATTTTTCGGAACTTTAAATATGTTATTTTGCTATATATAAGAAAAAAAACATGCATGATTATTATGTCAACATGCAACAAGAATATGTCAACATGCAAAACAACTAAGATGACTTTGGGAAAAATTTAACAAATAATTGCCGCAAAAATATAGCTTATATTGTACGTGATCACTCCAACATAAACTAGTGCTAATTGTAACGGGGACCGTTACAGATGTTCCCCAAACGCTCCCCGACTCCCTTTTGGTGCCATATTCCCTGTAAGCTTCATTAAATAGGACAAAATCTATGCATTTTTGACTTTAACAACGCCAATTTCATTCAAATTTTAGCATTGCAGGCGTGCGCATGTGAATGCATGTGCGTAATGACCATATCATGTTGTCTACACAATCTATATATTTTGATATACTAAATACATGTATTAAAGTATTTAATCCAAAAGTATTAAAAAAAAACGCTCATTCAAGTGTATTTTTAATTTTACCCATTTCACGTGCACGCACGTGCATACATGAGCATGGTGACCATACCTTCTTGTAGATGTCCGTTACATATATCTATGTTCTAAATCCCACACCATTTGGTTGAAAACCAAGGGAGTTATAGCTGTTTAAAGTTTCAGCCAATCAGATTGCAGCGCACGTACATGCACGTGTATGCATGTGCATGGTGACCATATTTTCTTGCAGTAGACCAGTATATCTATCTATGTTCCAAATCCCATCCTGTTTGGTTGAAAATCAAAGGAGTTATAGCTATTCAAATTTTAAGCCAATCAGATTGCAGCGCACGTGCATGCACGTGTTTTCATGATAATTGCTATATATCATGTTGTATGATATTCTAATGCATGGCTATTTTTAAATTTTCAAAGAATTTCGTCAAAAAACAAGAAAGATATTGAGACTTTACTTTCAGCCAATCAGAGCAAAGCGCACGTGCATGCGCGTGAGATCTTGCTATTTTGACCATGTCATATTGTCTATGCTACTAATATATCCTTATTTTATAAGTTTCAAAGCATTTCATCAAAAATTTAAAAAGTTATGCCTATATCAATTAAATCGGTCATTTCACATGTTGCACGTGCATGCTCTTGCAAGCACGTGCGCGCAAAATGACCTTCGTTCCGCAAATCTACATAACATGTCTACTGACCCTAAAAACATTTCACCTTAGTCGGATGTATAGTTTACGAGATCATTCCCGGACAAAAAAGTACCCAGGAAGAAGAAGAAGAAGAAGAAAAATAATAATAATAAGAAACAGAGTAAAAACAATATGTTCCCCAACTTCGTTTGGGGAACATAATAATGAGTGGTATATCGATATCATAATATATATATCACTGAAAAAAAATGACTAGTAAAAGTCACTGAGAACACTTCATTCCGTAATTCGTTATATCCGTACACGGAATTCGTTAAATTTATTTAGCTGGGAATCCAAGATAACTTCGCTATATCCGTGAATTCGCAATATCCGTGTTCGTACTAAATGAGTTTTACTGTAGTAAATTTACTGTCCATACAATCACTACTTTAAAAGTAGTTTTTATCAGGTATTGGGCAGATTTACTAGATAACATTAGTAAATCTAGAATTTACAAGTAATGAGATATCTATATGACCCCCGCTTCACGTGACACCTACTACTCACTATATTTGCCGGTAAACGAAATGATTAATCACGATGAACACATCACGAGGCATACTAGTTAAATAAACTAGGTATTTCTTTCATTGATATGGTATTTATCCCCATCTTTACCGCGTACGTCAATATGTCACAATATTTGATAATTTCGGGGGAAAAATCCAAATTTTTTATTGATTACATATTTCTTGCATATCAACATAGTTATGTTGCATGCTGACAAATCCATGTTGCTTATTTTGAAGTCAACATAATTCATAGAAAAAACTTTTCCAAATTCTTAATATATCCTAATTCTGTTTTTTGAAAATTGCCTTTCCGTATTATCTTTCTTCGGTTTCTTTTCATCTTGGAAATATACACTATTTTGAGAGAATAAGACAGTGTACGATTTACTACATGGTCATAATTAATTGTCGATAATTAATTCGTACAATTATGTAAATCACACATAACCACAGTACACCCGATAGACCGGAACCATTTCTCAGCGCTCCGGATTTCTTCATCAACAACTGATTAGAAACTTCAAATACGAAGGTTGTTCAATAGGTAATGTCCTGAACTCCATGACATACAACGTAGAAATCATATGACATTAAGCTTGACTTTCTCTCGTGATTGAATCTTTGATAAATTGATTACCGTTTATGTGACCACTTTTCATCACATCATTGTGAGAAGCTGGAAAACAAGGGCTATTCGAGACACTGCATTAAAAATGAATGGTAAAGAATCAGTAAATTAGAGTGAAATTAAACACTTCCTGAAAGCTGCTGTGATGCTTGTTTAGATTCCCAAAGATATTTTTACTGAAATAATTTATGTGAAATTAGCAGTAACCAATGTCTGATTTATAGACACATTAGCAGGTGGATTTCAATGAACAAAAATGACATAATGGGCATATAAAATGGATACCGTCCTTGGCTATAAGGACTTACAACAACCAATGTACTGTTTGCCAAATTTTAACAAATTATCACTGTTGATGTTTGATTGACTTTAAGACACCTAGCAAAATTGATAGGCATCATTTTTGGGGTAGTTTACACTGTTTTAAAGAAACATTTGACAGTAAAAAACCTTAGTGCTCAATTGTCACCCTATGTTTTGAAAAATGAGTGAAAAGGACAGCGTGAAAGAATATCTGAACAATTATTTTCAAAAATCAAAAGTTATAGTTATCCATGTTTGTTTGAAAATCAAACAGATAATGAAGTTTGAATCCATTACTTTAAACCCTTGAAACAAATTTACAATAGGATGCACTTGACAAAAACAGCCAAGGTCTGAGAAGGGCAAAGAATTGCAAAAGCACAAATAACAGTTTTATATGCCATTTTCTTAAATATTAGTGGTCTTGTTTTTGAAATTCTTATTCGGGGAGGCAGTTCAATTTCTTGAGAAGCCTAGAAAGCATATTGTTGCAAAAAATCGTAAGATTTATGAGAGGATGGAACCAGAATCAAGAATCAACCACTTCCTTCATGACAGCTTCTAAACCCACACCCCATGAAGGGTAAAGAATTTTTGGGGATAAACAGATAATTAATGTTTTGTCTAGGCAAAAATATTCGCCAGATCTTTCACCCTTTGACTAGTTTCATTTTCCAAGTTTGAAAAAAAAAAACCTTCCAGAATGAAGTACCAGGTCCAGGAAATCATAGGATTTGACATATTCCAGTATACGTAGGGCCATAATCAAAAATGATAATCTAAAAACAATCAGAAATTGGATAAAAATGTAACGGACATGTGTTTCAATTAAAAGATAATATATAAGTGAAATCATTTAGAATAAATCATTGAAAAGTGTTTTTGATTTCTTTCCGAGCACCGAGGACATCATTTCTTTAACATACCTTGGGAACATGTAATACTGTAAATATTTAGTGTTTAGCAGTTTAGTAGTAGTGCTACTTGTTTTTTGATTTTTGTTTTCTTTTTTCCTGTGATTTTTATTTGACTTTTTTTTTTTTACTTTTTCTTTGTCCTGAGGAAGGGACAGGTCGTCCCCGAAAAATCGACAATTCTTATTGTTCGTGTCGTTGGTCATTACTGAATAATTAAATGCATATAGTTGCTGATTTATTTCTTTGGAACACTATTGACTGAAAAATACTAATTCAGTCATTATGAATTCATAAAACAATAAATTCCAAGGTTTGTTGTTTATTTCAAAATTTGTCATCAGTTTTGACGAGCCTATATCTACCTTCATAATAAGAGAATTGATTTGTTCGTAAACTTGAATATATCTGCACTCATAGTATAAAGAGAATTGATTTGTTCGTAAAAGTGAGTATATCTACACTCATAGTATAAAGAGAATTGATTTGTTCATAAAAGAGAGTCTAATTTTATGCACTGTTGAAGAACTGTGCTTTTTATAGCTATTGAACCATAAACAATGTTGTTGCATAGTTGTTTTGTTATTCTTGTTTTCGATTTTAATTGACAACAACAGTCCCTTCGAAAATACTTGTTTGTTTCGATTATGCACTTCTGTATTAGATATTCTGTTGATCAAATCAATACATTTATGTATACTCTTCAGCAAAAAAATTAACAAAGAGCTAATGCAATATTATTGACTTCACAAAATTAACTGGTAACGCCTGAATATTTAACGATACGATTTGTCTTGGCGTTGATTTGTTTTCAAAATAATTCTAGGTCTAAGTAGATCTAGGCGCGACTTAATATAGATTTGTAGATGTTAGTGGGTGTTTACTAGTGATTCTGTGACGTAATTATTATATCAAACAGATGACACTTGATGACTCATAAAACAGGTTTTAAGCAAAATTTCGATTTAAATGAGTTTTAGTTTTTTTTAATACTTTTTATCAAATAAGTCTTTAAAAAAAGTAATAAAGGGAATTAATACACTAGCCAATTGCAAGAAAAGGCCTTGTTTAAAAAGCCTTACAAGGACATTGCATTGTCCTTGGAAAATTTGGGTATCTTTTTTATTGTCTATTGCATACATTTTACAAATATTATCAAAAATATTTTTGAAGGTAGAATTTCAAAGAATGTTAAAATAAATCATAAGCGAAGTATTGACTATAGGCTGGATTAATGTCCTTGTATCATCAACGTATATGGAAATAGGTTGTCTCATTTTAGAACTTTTTCGTACGTAGAGCATGCTCTTGCATATTTTAAATTAGAAGTCATTCACTATATATGCCGGTGAAAATAATATAAAAATTATTTTAACATAACTGAGAGGAGTTGACGACAAAAAAGTTGAAGTCATAACATTTATCACAAAACCATGTTGTTAGACTGCAATTAAAGTCTTTTTCTTAAAAAAATACAAATATAGAACAGAAAATTTGTACAGTATGGTGTGTTATATTTCGACTTCAAAGAAACACATTGAACCCACATAGGAATAAAGATTATTATATCGTGAAATCAAATGAGAGACATTAAACAACTAGAGGAACTGTGAGCAATGACCTCACTAAATGACACCCCCCCCCCCATATAAATATACTATCAGTGTCCGTGTTTTGCTATGGGAAACCCAAAATATGTGTCAGATCAAAAGGTAAAATAGGAGGTGCACAAGGCAATATGTAATAAAGATTCTGAGAAAATTTCATCAAATTTCATTCAGTGGTATGAGAGGAGTTGCGGATAGGAGATGAGTACCCCAAAGCGTAACAGACGGACGTACAGACGGACGGATGAACATCCCGATTACTATATACCCTCCCGTTTTTCAAGCGGAGGTATAAATATACAGGTGATAAAGATACATGATGCTACACATGTAAGGGAAGTTGCAGCCAGAAAAGTAAAAATCATCACGTTTATCAACGAATTTTGTTTAAAGTTACCCTTAACAAATATTTTTTTTAATTCGATGGCTAAATATGAATCGGAAGTGTCAAACACCGTGGAATTTTTTAATTCAACATTCACTTGGATATATATCGAGTCTACATATGAATGAAAGTTACTATTGTTAATTGATAAATCTAAATGTTGAGTTGAAGCTCATGACAAGTGTATTTTATTCTTCCCATGTACAAGGTTTTGAATTATTCCTACTTCATGTAAACACAAAAATTGGTCTATTTACATTGTGGCACAATAGGTTTCCATTGGAATTCCAACTGACTGATCGAAGACCTAATCTCTTAAAACTAAAAAGCGACAAGAAACTCAAGCATCCTTTTTATATCAACTTCAGAGTGCTTATGTGTACAATCAGAATTTTTTAACTTAATAATTTTGAAACTAATCGGTCAGCAAATTTACGTGTTCCATTTTTATTCCATGACCAGTTGTCAATGATATCAAAAACCCTTTGCTGTAATTTTTTGAATGGAATGGTTTTATATACCGGTAGTGTTTAAATATTATTTTTTCAGAGGTTTTTCCATGTAATTCCTTTTAAGCATCCGCTTCTTGAATAAATTGTTAGATTCTTCTTCGTTGTCACTGTTTATATTTTGGTGAAAGTGAAAACTTTGTATGTAAGTTGTTTAACGTCCCGTTCGAGAATTTTTCACTCATATGGAGATGCTTGGTGAGAAGCAAAGAGACACTTTGGAAAATTTAATGGAAGGCACTATGTATCTTTATATGGACTTTAAGTTTAAGAATCAATTATAGGTATGGTAGTTTAAATTCAAGGATATGAGCATACCATCTCCTTTATCATTAGTGACTCGAACGCATGTCCACCACAATACTTTTTTACCTTTCGTTGTTAGTATTTTAAGAATATTTCAAATCGCTGAAGAGTTTTAAATGATTTATCTGGTGAGTGTGCTGGCAGAAAGTGTTGCCTATCCAAATAAGAATGTTTTTCGCCACGGGTGATGGTGCATTGCGAAATTTTTTTTTTCATTTTTTCATTTAGGAGGAGGTATGGAACAATTACCATTGCACTTTTTTCTCTTATTGTATTTTCTAGAAGGTCCCTTTACTCCATCTTCCCATGCGCCTCAACAAGCTTTATCTTGCTTGTCTCCGGGTTTTGTCCTTCGTCTCCCAATTAAAATATGCCATACACAGTTTATTTATAATCTATGAAAAATTTGGTACGGTCCTGTTACGACTACATCTTTCCCAAGCTTTGTAAATTGCTTGATAAGTGCCATTAGATGATCTTCCCGGGTATATTTTCAAATCCAAATTTTAGATAATATTTTTTCTGTATCAATGTATTTGGAATAGTTTCTTGTTTTAGTCCTTGGTCCATGACAGGAACATAATTAAGACCACGAAAGTATTTGAAGATTCTGATAGATCCACATTTTTTCTAGCTCTAACTGCTAGTGAAACACATACTGAAACAGTTGGTTCAAAAGTATTTCTGACTCTGTTTCGTCAGATTATCCATTGGTAGCAATGCTTATTCGGTTTCTCCTCCTCGCTGGAGTCAATAAGCATTATTACGTAATCATAATGAGAGCACCTAGAGGGTATTTCTTCATGAGCTGTTACCAACAACTTGGGGTGAAGTGTTTGGTTTCTTCGCCATATCAACTTTGTAATCCATATCAACAACACTTTCTGTACAATTTTATAAGGCCAACCCATTGCATCAGGTATTTATTTGACTTTGTTTGTGTAGAAAAAGTAATTCGTCACCAGCTTTCATCTTAAATGAAACATACAAAGATGTATTCAGGATCAAAAGTCCATAAAACAATACAAAACAATACAAACAAGAAACATATTGACGCAAGCGTCAAAAATCGGCCGCAAACCAATATTATATAACTGTTAAAATTATTTTAGAAACTGAAATTTGCTTGGGTTTTTTAAATTTCTTATATTTTTCTGTTAAAATATCCTAGTGACACGAAAAAAAAAATGCATGCGACAATGCCGATTTTCTTCATGAATAATGCATGTACAATATTACATGTATAGGCAATATAAACTGTGCATAGTCCTCTGCGTCTCTGCACTCAGTTTGGTACAACTTAACGAACTCTTGTGAGTTTGCTGTTTAAGTAGTCTTTACATAAAACGTACAAAACTGAAGTTTAAATTTAGCTATAGTTTTACCTTAATAAAAACGCAACAAATATATAATATGTGGGGCTCCTCGCTCTCTCTCTTAGAGGATGTTAAACCCCCTCCCCCCGAACTCCTTCTAGATCCACCACTACATTACTTCTCTTTCAATCTCTTTGTTTTGGTGTTGAGATGTGGCGGGAAAGTGTTTGGCACATTGTAAAACGCGGTCTATCCTAGTCTTCTGGATGAACATGTCGTAATATTCTTTGCTTTTAAGAAATCAATATTTCATCATATTTTTGAAAAACATCTATAAGAAATGTTTAAATATACACTTCATTTCAAATAAATACAGCAGATCCTGTTTTAAAAAGAGAAAGTAAAATTGTTGATTTACAACGCGGTCTTTGTTTTAGACTATGCCTAACACTCGTACCAATTTTCTCCGCACTTCAGTTATATCAGAGTTTGTCAATCAGGATTGGATGAAATATTTACCCCATTATTTATAAAATTTAATTTTACGATTATTGTGCCTTTTCTAAACATTTAGACAATCTTTGTTTAATATTGACTCGCCAGCGATATGAATATGATGAATGTTGAATATTTGTTATTTAAATTGTTAACTCCGCAGAAACGCACAGCGACTTAAAACTTTCATATCATATAACCGACCGCCTCCTGGCGGCCGGTAAAAAGGAGCACAGCAAACACGGACCTCCAAAATATTAGATGTGGGATCAGGTGCCATCGAGGAGTTAATTAGCATCCCCTGCCCACCGGTCACATCCGCCGTGTGCTTCTTGTCGGGAAATAACGGAAAAATCCGACGTCAATTCAGTGTATAAATAATGGACTAACAATTATTATGAAAAAAAGTCAGTCAGCATTTGACTATAAATTGTATTTGCTGACAAGGTCATTGTATCGACCATACAACTTACGAAATGATTACTTTAAACGAGACTGCTGATATTCTTCTTTCATCAACTTGTTTGTCAATCATTTACCTCGTTTTAGAAATTGTTCGTATGTAGAGCATGCTCTTGTGTATAGAATCAACTGAGAGATATAAACTCCGTATGCAGGTGATGAAGGTATATTGCTGCATCAGTAAGCTTGGTAAGTTGACGATAGAAAAGTTCAAGTCATCACGTTTATCACAGAGCTTTGTTGTTAGATTACCATTAACGTCTTTTTAAAGTAAAATATCCAAATATGAAACAGATGTGTTAGACTCTTTGGTATCTTATATCTCAAGCTCACTAGGATATATCGGATCGACATAAAAATGGGAAATAAATATTAAAATTGTTAATTGACAATACGTCGTCGAGTTGAAGGCCACAGCAAGTGTTTTCTTCTTTTCAAGCATAAGATTTTGCGCAAATTCTGCTTCATATGAATACAAAAAAGATCTGCTAATAACGGGGCGCAATTAGTAGATTTGGTACTCATGGAAATTCCAATAGATTGTTGGAAGACCAGAGATATTGTCAATCAAAAACCTAGATATTGTCAATCGGAAGCATCTTTCTGATGTTAACGTTAGAGTACTTTAATGTGAATTACAATGTTTTTAATAAAATAATTTTGCAAATAACCAATGACAATGTGAGTAAAATCAATTGTTTCGTGAACTTTTTTCCTGAAGTTTTCTGGTTTTTTCCAGCGCTTTGGAAGCAATCTTAAAAGTTCTTACTAAACTCTAGATTTCATCGGTACAGAGCCTTATTCGTCTGTTATCCTTAGTCAATATCATTGGTCTACGCATCGATCAACCATATAGTACCTCAAAGAATGAAATTTCACAATAATCTTCTGAGATGTTTCACTATAAGCAAAGATTTATCTTCATCCAAACTGTCTCTTCGACCCTTCACTCCTGCTCAATCTCGATATTATACGAATAGCCCTGTATCACAAACATGTCCGTTTGCTACATTCAAAATATTGCTTAAATACGACTGCAATCATTATTACGACTGCCTTAAATATAGAAAGGTGTCTACAGCTACGATTCTGAAACGGGAATATCAAGACTGCAACTGCTAAGTGGGAAAATATGTCATAAGGACCAAACGCGTAAAATACAATTAAACTACTAATGATTGTCACAGGCGACAATTCTGCATTGAGGGTAGGTACATATTGATGCTGGTGACAATATGTACACGTACTAGTATAGTTTCCGGATTTCGATAATATGCACCGATGAACAATGTCTGAAGTTAGGGGACCTGCATGTGGTCTCCGACAACACCATTTTACTGGACGACGATGTATACCGTCACGTGAGTGTTTCTGGGCAGGGATTAATCACTCCCGATCTCGAGGAGGGTTCACTTGAAGATTGGACTTTGGACAATACCACCAAGATATATTCTGGAATTTCTTCTCTGAAACCAAGAACAACCAGGGAAGTCTGGGTCACCTATCCTGAATAAGGAAGACACAATCTAGATAGACAGGAGGGAGTCTGTGAAGATAGGCAACTAAGTCATGACAGAGAGCTCTTAAAATCTACTACAGATCGACACATAGACTCTAAGAGAGAAGTACAAGAGCGGGAGAGGATGAACGAGCTCTACTGGATAACAGACTGTTCATGATTGAGAGTTTGAAATCGGAGGTACATAGAGTTTTGGTAAGGTCTTTATGAATGAGCGGGTGCTGAAAATATAAATAGAAAATATGCAAAGTACGATTATTCAGCGATATACATAACACTTATAGCAACCTGGTCAGACTGGGAGATTGGGTGTCCGGGCTCTGGGGCTTAGATGAGTTCATTTGGATCTAAGTCTCGCTTTTCCACTATTAATTCGTCATTTAAAAGTGATACGATGTTCAAAAGTGTGATCAAAGTGAGCTCGACTAAGTTTAATGGCTCCAAAAGTCATAGCGATCCATTAGCTATTAATCGATGTGGACAGCCAAGTCGAGTTGGTAACATCAGAAGAACACACGAAGCAAAAGAGACCTTTGTACACGTCAGCCCAGAAAAACCAAAAAGGAAAGCTAAGATAAATTGGCAAGCCACTTACAGCAATGACAGCAATGAGAGAAGCTTGATAGTAATATCCAACTACTGTCACTGCATCATTCTGATGAAATATAGACAGAAAGGTTGAAAGCATAGAGTTTATAATATACAATATAGGGCTGCACAGATTTTGCTTAAATTACAGACAATAGAACAAAATAAGATAGATAGAAAAGAAGGAACAAGAACATAAGATAGAGAGCAATTACAAACTTGGGGGAAAATTTGAGATAAGTGGCTAGAATGCTCGGATCATCTGAGTAAGGAGGGCCTGCTCTTGCAGAATTTGTGTATTTTGGACAATTATGAGAAGAGCAAAAAAATACAAGAAAAAAGTAATGAGCAAGGGCAAGCACTTTTCATTCCATTATCTGTCCATCATGTAAGACAGCAAAGAGTAAGAAACATTGACATTTAAGGAAAGAAGTGGAACAATACCTGAGGGATATGTATAGCGACCGAAGCAGAGTCGAGGGAATTTAAGGTAGTCCTATCCTCAGATTTATAAAATTAGCAGTTAAGTAATCAAAAATACTCATTAAAGTGTCTCTGAATCCACAAAGTTATGTAAATTTATCCACAGTATTTCTTTAAAGTTAAAGATTAGAGTTAATCACATAATATAGGGAAAATTGTCAAATCTCCAATATTTATGCAGAAAAAGCGAACTGGAATATCAGCAATGCATTTTCTAATTACAAATTGATCAACAAATATATTCAAGGTTAAAAAACAATAAGTATCCAGGTATTCAGAAAAATTGTGATTTTTTTTACTTATTTGGTACTTTTTGTCTTCTATTTCCGTCATGCATTTTATAATACATAGTGTAAAAGGGTTTTGCTATCATTACAAGACACCACAAATCACTATCTAAGGCTGGATTCAAAAAATCTTATTTCTCTAAAATTGTATTAATTTTTTTTCCTTTTATGGGCACAAATGTCAACTTTTATAAGACCTTTTCTAAGACTTCCAAAAACTTTGAATCTTATAAAGATGAATAAAATGAAAATTGTTGCATGAAAAAATTTCCTTTTCAAGCTTCATTACGATGCATTTTAATTTAGATACCAGGTATTAATTTTTGGGGTTATCCTTCCTGGCTGAGGATCGGATATCCTTAAGTCAAAGTGAAAAGCTGGTTCAACCTTATTAGCAAGATCAGTTGTTTGATGAATCAATATCAAAGCTATAAGAAGAAAAAAATGTCATAAGGAAGGCTGGAGCAGCACTGCACTGAGTTTTACTCATTCTATCCTCTTTGTTCTTTGAGCACAGAAGTCCTTCACCGACGATTAATATTTAGTCCATTTTGTCTGATTTACTTGACTAGGTCATCAGTTTTGCTTTGCATTTGCAAAGTCAAGATCCTCTAGTGATTGTTGAAATGTCCAAGATATTCCTTAATTAGCTTGACTGGTAGTGATTTTCATAACCCAGTCTATGCAGAATGTAAAGAGCAATGGTGAAAGCAGATCGAATTCCCATCGTACCCCCAGTTGGATTTGGAGGCTGTCTTAAGTTTAAGGGCAAAATAAAATTCTTAGCATAGCCAAGGTTGACAAAACATATATGAAAACATGTGAAAGGCGTGTAGTGAATAGGAAGAGTTAGTACTAAGCTGGGAGAGCCTTCATCACAAATGAGAAAATTCAGTACTTTATCACTGATGAACATTGGAAAAAATATCTTTTATTCTTTTATCTACAAAATACACATACCAGATAAGATATGGATTAAACATTAGGGTAGCTTCGACAGACTGTAGTTACGGTCCACCATTTATGCCTTCACCCCACCATGGCAACACGTGGATGTTAGAATCATCATCACAGACTTAAGAGATAAGTAATTATGTTCTCTGCTGCCATGAACACGATAGTCAAGTCAGTGTAAAAGATTCATAGATGAAAGTAAGCAGGAGACAATTCCCTGTCATAGCATTCATATTTGATATGATAGTCACCACGTCTGGACATAAACAAGGATGGAAATCCAAGTAGTTCTGGGCTAGACTTTATAATTTCATTTTTCATTTTGCCTCTTGATGTTATGCTGGACAGCTCTTCACACTCAAGAGGGAAATATGAGAAGGAGTTTATATTCTCAATTTTAAATTTTGATCCAATTGTGTTTTCTACGCCTATTGCCAATGACCATAATATGAACAATTTTAATATGAAGATGCTTGCGCCTTAAAGTGATTAGTGTTGGTCTCTTGTTCTTAAAGATAAGAGAATGAAGCATGATTATGGAGATAACGAACAGTATTTAAGACCAAAAGTCCATAAGACAATACAAAATAGGAGCAGAGCAAACAGGACCTCCAAAATCAGAGATAGGGATCGGGTGCCATGGAGGAGTGAGCATCCGACCAGTCACAGTCGCGCCCTGTGCTCCTTCTCATGATCGGGATATAACGGGAAAATCCGTCATCAATTCTATGTTTAAATAATGGACTAACAATTAATATGAAAAACGTCAGTCAGCATTTGACTCAATGATAAATTGTATTTGCTGACATGGTCATTGTATCGACCAAAGAACTTACGAAATGATGACTTTAAACGAAACTGCTGATATTCTTGTTTTATCAACTTGTTTGTCAATGATTTAACTCGTTTTAGAAATTTTTCATGCGTAGAGCATGCTCTTGCGTATTGAATCAACTGAGATATATAAACTCCGTATGCAGGTGATGAATGTTTATTGCTGCATAAGTAAGGGAAGCTGACGATAAAAAATTAAAGTCATCAAATGCTGACTGACGTTTTTCATATCAATTGTTAGTACATTATTTAACCACTCAATTGACGACGGATTTTTTTTTCCCATTATTTCCCGATTGTGACAAGGAGCACACGGCGGGTGTGAACGGTGGGCAGGGGTACTCACTCCTCGATGGCACCTGATCCTAATCTCTGATGTTTTTGGAGGTCCGTGTTTGCTCTGCTCCTATTTAATTGTATTTTTATGGACTTTTGATCTTGAATACTGATCGTTAACTCCATATACTAATATTTCATTCACTAGTTTTTTTATCATCTCCCAGTGAATAAGTGTGCCTTTTTCTTTGCACAAATTTGAATCTGAATTCTCTCTACCTAATTCTGCTTTGTAAGTTTGGTTGAAATTTTGCCAGTGGTTCAATAGAAGTCAAAAATGTGTAAAGCAAGCAGCATCTTTGCAAGTTTAGTTCACAAGTCGCATAATGATTTTTTTTCTATCAAGTACGAAGTACATGTACTTTTACTTAGGAACAGTAAGTACCGTTGATTTGGAAAGTAAGAAAATACAATACATGTATATCACTATTCTTTACCTATAAATAGTAATTTAACAGATTGATTTAATTTGTTAAAATGGATCTTTCTGCAAGGCCTAATTGAAGGAAGATAACTCTTACTGTACCAATCAAATACATGATCCATTCCAAAAATGCCAAAATTTTCAGAGAAATCCATGTTTCTTTTTCATGCAGCAAATGAGCCGAGATCCCTCAATACACTATTAAAAGGCCCAGGCCCACATCACTCACCAGAGCACTTTGGCTGGGAAAAAGCAGAAATCAGATCAGTATTGAAAAGTTTAAATTTTGAAAGTTGTTCAGAGAATGGGGTTATAATTTGAACAACTTGGATAAACACTTACTGAGGATGCTTTAAATTAAAATGATACATAATGCCTTTGCTTTTCTAAAAAAAAATTATTGATATATCTTTATATTCCTTTGTATAACTATGATCCCCTGTTATGGCCCCTCTTTTCTCCTTGGGGGGGGGGGGATTATTTGAACTAACATGTACTTGTATCTACACTATTGAGGTGCTTTCATTTAAACGTGATCAATCATGGCCTGCAGTTCTTGAGAAGAATATTTTTATATTACCTTGATCCTTCATTTTGTAGGGGTGAAACGATATTTGAATCTACACTACCAGAGAATGATTCCAAATGAGTTTCATCTTTCCTGGCGCAAAGTTTCTTGAGATTAGATTCTTAAATTATGCCATTAATTCATAATATTTGAACAGCAAAACTTGTTCAGTATGAACAGGGATATTGCAAATTCACGGATATAGCAAAGTTTTCTTGGATCCCCAGCTTTATAAATTGACTAATTCCTTATATGGATATAATGAATTACAAATTTAGCGAAGTAATTTCATAGTGCCCAGTGACTTCGTTATAACCATGTTTTACTGTTTAATTATATCCTCTTGTGATTACTAGTATGCCTCCTTGGAAGAGGGCATGGCCCTTTATTTGAACAAACTTGAATCGATCCCCTTCACCCAAGGACAATTCTGTGCCAAGTTTGGTTGAAACTGCACAGTTCTGAAGAAGCTGATATTGTTTACAACGACAACAACAAACAACATACAAATTTTGATTGTAAAGTTCACTTTGGTCTTTGGCTCAGGTGAACTAAAAACTGTTTTCTGGACAAAAAGATTATAATAGCGAATAAAGTAAACAGATATACCTTCAGGGGAAAATGTTCAAAGGCCATATCTCTGTGACATAATGATGAACAAAGTCATAATTTATTTAACTGGGAAGTGTAAATCAAAGAAAATCTAAATGTTCAATTTCTTTATCGTCGTCTTACTTATGAAATGTTTAAAAGTTCTAAGCAAAAACAGAAAACAAATCATTTGATACTCTAGTAGTCTTTATTATTTACTAATGTAGCTCCACACATCAGATTGATATACTTTTACCTTGTTTAATGTCAACTCAGCTTTTAAAAGCACTGGTACATTGTACAAGTTTCTAATAAACAGAAAATATCAAATATTTCCTGTTCAAAGTGACAATGAATAGAAACTTCATCATTTTGTGATAGTGTCCCTGAAACAATTAACTGAGTAAAATAAATTTTCAACATAATTCTTAATATAGCATCTTAGAGAAATACATATACCATGTAAATATGAGTTTGATTACTAGTATGCGTTAAATGACTTAGAGAAAATAAACAAAACAAATAAACAAAAATAGGCACTGATCTCCGTTCATCAAATAAACACAGCATGTATTGCGTCCAAGAGTTATGATTCCTGTCCTATAACTATGTACTTATAGACTCGGATCTAGATTAACATAAAGTATTCAAGTTTATTTACACTGTATATTGTTGAGGGTCTATTCTGCACTTTTCAAAAATGAAAATTAAGTTAAAAGGTCCATTAGGGCCTTAACTGTCTAAATGTTGTGAGTTTCTCAAGTTCTGATCACTTGGAGCCCACTTAGAAATCCTTTGCCCAACTGAGGATAGGAAGAAAAGGACAAAAATAAAATGGGGCAAAAATATCCCTGTATACAGTAATTTAGCCCCACTCTGTGGTCTGGATGTTGGACCTAAGAGGCATCAATTCCATAATTTTGCTTAATAGGGTTAACTACTCATCATAATCATGCAAACAGCTCTCTGATACATTTTCCTGAGTAACAAAGACTTTCTAATTTGCAATTTTCTTAGAAATATGGACCAATGCAACTTAGACCTACCTTGGAGCTGGAACCTTGGAGACAGATATAAATATTACAGCACTGCCAAAGAATTAATTAATTTTAAAATTCCAGCAGAAGTGATTTAATATAACCATGCAATTACTTTCATTGGTTGGCTAAATCAATCAGAGAAGATGCTAAAAATGTTTAGATCTGTACTGACAATGGACAAGAACAGATAGCAATGGGACTCAGGGGACCTATAAATTGTGGTGTTGAAAAAAGATTGCTAAGATTGAAAAAAATTTTAATTACCCATATACTGCTAATTAAAACACTTGAATGCATTCTTTTCTCTCTGTTTTTCTCTCTATCTGCACGAGTTAATCATTTAGTAAAAATAATTAAACCATTGGAATTTTCAGGTGCTATGGTGTTTTTTTTTGACAAGTTCAGGTGAATTTTTTGTACCAATAGCATGAACATTGACTACTAAAATTTATGATAAATGGATAACTGCTTAATATCCAACTTAGGGATCAACATTTCTCAACAAGCATAACAATGAATTTACACTTCAAATGTAAAACTCATCTCACATAAATAAAACAACCCATCTCTCTAGACAGCAAGCCAGTTCTAACTGTCATCACAGAAGTCTTTAAACTGTCTTAATAACACTGTCATAACCAACTCCTCTGGGTCTACATATCCTGTGATAAGTTAATCTCATTAAAATATACACACAGCTTTGTACATTTTAAGGCAACAGTTACTCCCCTTTAACTGATCAGCTGTCATGGCTGATGTGTTCCTCTATACCCTCACTCTCAGTCACCAGAGCCCTCTCCAGGATCACGCGACCTTCTTTGTATCTCTGATTGTCCTCTGTGGCAAACTCGTACACCCAGCCAAGCTTGGCGTCACAGTTCTTACAGGATACATCTCGGACCATGTGTCGACCCGTCAACATGACGCGGTCCTGTATTTCGCTGTAGTTTAAGTTAACCACTTTATTGAAAAGGAAGGCTCTTCCTGTTGCTCCTAGATTAAAGAAAGAAATAAACTTTTTTGAAGAATGCATTTATTGCACTTTATCTAAAAGGAAAAACTTAAATGAAAACTGAATTAACCTTTCTTTCCACATATTGCTCTTTATATTTGACTATATTTAAATTAATAGCTGGAACATGAGCTATATCACTTTCATTGCTCTGACACGTCCATGCATATGATTAATTACTGTCAGAGCTCATCATAATTATTTAAAAATACAACAGATCATGTACCTGTGAATCTTGTTGAAATCAGCTCTGCTCTGTTTGTTAGAGGTGTATCACAACTAGCACAGGAGAATAGCCTGGTCCCTCCTATGTGTCTCAAAAATATTCTTCCCATGGCTGTCTATTAAAAGATTTTTCAATTTACTTAAAGTTTAACATTGTTTGCATCATCATATGATGATGAGAGAAGTGGATTTGCATGGATCACTTCATTTCAGATGTACATGTACTGATGTAGTCAAATTCATGTCCAAACTGTCATATTCATTTAGTTCCATACTTATTTTAAAACCATTTAATTTTATTCTGAATAGTTAACATGCAAAAATTCATTTGTTTGGATCTGTGGCAGTCAGCCGGGTTTGATCACCGGTGTCCAGATAGTTCAGTTGGTAGCTAGAGCACCTGACCAAAGATTCAGGGGGCCCGGGTTAAAATCTCGGTCTGGTCTGCTGCATTTTATCCTCTCCCGCTACATTTGGTGCCACATGTTATGCCCTGGAACTGACAGGTGAGAGGCCTGCCAGTGATGAGTCTAGGTTGGGGTCTTTGGAGGGCCAAAGACTTTTAAGGAGGGAGGAATGTGGCGGTCATGCAGCCGGATTAGATTGCCATTTTGGCCAGATAGCTCAGTTGGTAAAGCACCTGACCGGAGATTCAGGGGGCCCAGGTTCGAATCCTGGTCTGGTCCGCTGCATTTTCTCCTCTCCCACAACAGATCAATATATTACATATTATTTGATGATGCCATAATAATTATATTTTCATGTCATATATTTTGCATTTGTTAAAGCTTCGTCTATCAAATTTTCTACTTTAAGCAGAGACCTATTAATTTAAATATGATTTCTTAAAAATCTGGCCTTTCAGATGTCATTAGTGTTTATGATATAATGAAAATAGTACAAAGCCTAACTTTGGACTTTAATACAATGTACATGTACTATCAATTTGACAACAACACCCCCCCCCCATTTTGCCAACTTCCTGTCCTTGTCCTACATATCATGTCAAATACCTATGATATAATTATATTGTGTGTTTTTTCTTTGATAATTTTTTACTAAACCAACAACCAAAACAAATAAGCCTGATAAGTAAAATTCATTTCTATTTTTATCCTTTCCTTTTATAGATGATGACAACAAAACACTTGATGATTATCAATGATTATACGAATATAATCAGGACAAACGTCGCCATTTAGCTAATATTTACAAAGTAATTTATCGAAAATGACATACTCTTGCTTTATATGTTGAAAAAATCTGGAAACCCTGAAACAGTTCTGTTCTTCGTCTTTAGTTTCCTTGGGTGTCAGCTGTGCTAAAATGAAAACATTACTATTTCTACGTTGCGGTCACGTGTTCAAAATAGACAGCGATTCTCTAGTTTTATCATATGAAAAACATGAAAGGTATAGAAAGCTTACGAATAAATTTTGCGGGAAGTGGGGTTGGGTTCTGTGAGGTCATCGACTTGCGCAATAAGGAGGTTGGGTTCTCATTTCCGGTATCACAAACTCGACAGACGGTGTGTCAAAAAGGAAAGTTGGAAAACTGATTGTATAGTGAAACCAAAACTACAAGATGCTGCGGTGGTTGACGGGCGACGAAAAACGTCGCAAGGAACCCGAGTTCTTTGAAACAGTAGGCGAAGGACTTAAAAAGCTGTACAAGACGAAGCTGTTACCTCTGGAAGAGCATTACAAATTTCACGACTTTCACTCCCCTCAGCTCGAAGATCCGGATTTTGAAGCAAAGCCCATGATTCTCCTGATCGGACAGTATTCTACAGGAAAAACAACATTTATCAGGTATTTGCTGGAACAGGATTTTCCAGGTATTCGAATCGGTCCTGAACCAACAACTGACAGATTCATTGCTGTGATGAATGGGGACCAAGAGGGGGTCATTCCTGGAAATGCCTTAGTAGTGGACACTAAAAAACAGTTCAGACCACTTTCAAAATTTGGAAATGCTTTCCTGAACCGATTTCAGTGCTCTATGGTAAACAATCCAGTTTTAGACAGTATATCGATCATTGACACTCCAGGAATCCTTTCTGGTGAAAAGCAAAGGGTGGACAGAGGATATGATTTTGCAGGGGTACTCGAATGGTTTGCGGAACGAGTTGACAGAATTATTCTTCTGTTTGATGCACATAAATTGGACATTTCAGATGAATTCCGAAGGGCTATTGATGCCATTAAGGGTTATGATGACAAAATCCGAATTGTTCTGAACAAGGCTGATATGGTGGATCATCAGCAGTTAATGAGAGTGTATGGAGCTCTAATGTGGTCTTTAGGGAAAGTGCTAAATACACCAGAAGTAGCCAGAGTATACATAGGATCTTTTTGGGACAATCCATTACATTTTGATATGAATAGAAAACTATTTGAGTTAGAAGAGCAAGATTTGTTCCATGATCTTCAGAGCTTGCCACGTAATGCTGCGCTACGGAAGCTGAATGATCTTATAAAGAGAGCTAGACTAGCAAAGGTAATAATGATTTTATGGGGGGTTTTCTAACTAAATTTATCACAAAATATGATTCTTGAGAAATTGTTCCAATTCTTTGATTACATTCATATTGGCAGGGTTTGACAATAGTCCATTAGTCTTACTAATAGACTAATAAATTTGCATTTAAACTAATAAAATATGTGGCCAGTTAGTCTGCGCAGACCAATAAAACTTTCAGAAAAAAAGAGTAAAAAATTGATGTTTCTTTGGACAGACTCATCAATTCCCATGCCGCATTGCAGACTAGTAAAAGTAAAGAAACATTAGTCCGTCCAGACTTATTTCATCGACGGAAACCCACGGGTGATCTCGTCTTTACTTATCACGATAAGTATAGACGAGATCACCCGTGGGTTTCCGACGATGGACTTATTTAAGCCTAAAAATTTTGTTGTTGAACCCTGCTTTGGGGGAGTTCAAAATGTGTCATTTAACTTAACATGCTTAATATTAAGGTTAATATACATTGTATATCTAAGGATTAATGCTTGGAAAAAAAACTACTAAATATTTAAATAGTTTTAGGATGCGGGTATCATAAGCCCCCAAAATACTTGTTGTTGTCCCCCGCTTGAAAAGTGGGGGATATTAATTTGGGTCTGTCCATCCGTCCATCCGTCTTTCTGTCTGTCTGTAACGCTTTTGTTTCCACACGATATCTCGAGAACTCTTTGAGCTTTCACAATGAAAATTTGCATAGCAACTCCCTATAAACTAAAGAAGAACCCTATTGATTTTGAAGTCAAACGGTTAAAGGTCAAGGTCATAAATGCGCAAATTCTGTCTGTTATAACACTTTCGTTTCCACGCGATATCTCGAGAACCGTTTGAGCTTTTGCAATGAAATTTTACATAGCAACTCCCTGTGGCCTAAGGAAGATCCCTATAGATTTTGAGGTCAAAAGGTCAAAGTTCAAGGTCATAAATTTATACATTCTGTCTGTATGAAACACTATCATTTCAAGAAGATTTTGAGCTTTTGCATTGTAATTTTATATCAAAACTCCCTAAGACCTCTCTCAGTCCTTTCAAAGTGTCCCGCCCCGTTTGTTTTATTAGTATTTATTGTATTACATGTCGCTATTTTTAACACGGGCATGAGGAGAGTCATTACGTATAAAACAGGTTCTCGGTGGACTTAATATTCTCATTACATCTATTAGAACAGTTTAATAAAGGTTAAATTAGACACCATGCATTGTGTAAAATTTTGACAATATCGAACGTGAATATATACATCTATGTGACTTCATATTTGCATATCATTCTCGCTAAGGCCATAATAAATAAATTGCTTGATTCTCATCCGAATCTTTTCAAAAATCGAGGCAGGCGGGCGGCTTTTATTTTATATTTTATATTTTTTCAATTCTGCAGATTTTTTATTGACCTGGTCAATCGGTGTAATTTTATCTACAATACCCGAATAAAAGTCATAGTAAAGGTTCAATTATCTCTTACTTCTCATCATCATCAATCTTTTTCAACCAATGACCCTTGTTTAACATATATACGCATGTATTACAGCAATTACCATCCTTTCAGCTGTCAAAATCATGTCAACTTTCAACTTTCGCGGGATTTAAAACGAAAGTAGAATTTTATGGCCATGATATGAACCTGATCCCGATCAAAATTAAGACAAAGGAAAACAGAAATAACAAAAATCGAGGCGGGGGTAAAAAATCGGGGCGGGCGGGGATGAGAATCTAGGAATATTTTTATTATGGCCTAAGTTAAAGAGGCTCCGTGGTCTAGTGGTATGTCTCTCACTTCACATGAGAGAGGTCCCGGGTTTGCGTCGCGGACGATTCATTTCCTTTTTTTTCGAAATACTTTTTTTTTTTTACTAAATGATAGTATTAAGCATGTGAAATGAAAATTTTTTTAGGTCTGGCTTGTACAAACTCATAAAATCATCATTACAGTGTGATAAATATTCCATACAAAAAGAAAATTCTATACACATAATAAAGAATACACAATCAAACCTTTATATCCATATTGGCATATTTTATTTGCTTCAGTATACATGATTGTATACATTTAGTAATTCTACAAATTCAGTCAAGGGGATCCGAATCCCCCCCCCCTGAACGCCATCCCACAAATTCTCTGAAACTTGTTTGACATTGATATGGTTAATACTTTTTCATCAATTTAAGATGGGAGACAAAATCAAATTCTGACATAGTGAAGGAATTAAGCTTAATATTGTTTGTGACATTGATATTGATAAATTTTGTATTTAATACATTAATAAGTATGCATCAATTTAAGATAATTGATTCAAAATCAGCCTTGCTTGTGCTGTTATGTTTCTGTTACAGAGGAAACTCCCTATTCTCATGTTCTCAGTCAAATTAATGACCAGTCCATGTAGACACAAGCATTATTATACAGTTTAAACTAGAGTTAGCCTCAAGACATTGAGGGATGAGGTAGTGCTTCAAATCTTCCATCTGAATTTATACAAGCTGGAAACACACTAGAGGCTGTAATTATTTTTTTTCCTTCAAACATAAACTATTTACACTTTCTCATATATATACTAAACTGTTAGAAAAAGAAGTCATGAAAAAGAATAGAACTTCCCATTAATATTTATCATACAGTATTAAAGAATTAGAAAAAAAATCCCAGACATATGGATTGTAGCTGAATACAAAATCTCTGCATATGGGCTGTTTTGGCTCACTTCTATCTTTCTTGAATGACTGTGCATGTGCATCAGAATTCCTGATCAAATATATACGATATAATTATATGATCATACCATATCATACCCCCAACTGAAAATATATGGCTGTACACCCCCCCCCCCCCCCCCCCAGCTGAAATTGATTCCTGAATGTTCTGTTGATGAAGAACATTCATTTTCTGAATGTTCTGTTGATGAAGACCATTCATTTTAAAACCACGTAGATGAATCAGAATGTTGATTTAGTGTAATTGTCTTCATATTAGACATACATTTTCAATTTTCATTTGTAAACTTATTTATAAGAGATGATAAACGATATACAAGTACATGTATTAAAAATTGATGGAAGATATGAGATATTTTTTATGTAAACATTTTTATTTTCCAATATTTTTATATAAACTGTAATTCTTACAGGTTGTAGAATGAGAAGGCAGATCAAATTGTAAGAAAATAAAATAAAGTTTGTAAATTCCACAATTTATTATGTGGTCTGATAAGTGAAATTTTGTAACTATATATACACATACACAGAGCTATCTATGAGAGACTTTTATGACTCATACCCACAGGAATAACATTTCAGAAGGTGTACATGTATATTTTCAAGATAATAAATTTTAACTCAGTGTGGATCAAATTACATGGTTTGGGCAAAAAATATAATTTCATAACATTTACATATGTTTACTTTCATCTTGTAATACTATCATTATATAAATAATAAAAATCAAGGAATGTGGAAAAATAAGTGCAGTGGCGGATCCAGGAATCTTAAAGGGGGGGGACAAGTTAAGGGTTGGGATAGGGGCCCACAACAACACCTAAAAATACTGATTTATTAAATCATATTTTGAACACAAAAAGGCCCCCCTCTAAATCCACCAGTGAAATGTACCCAAAAAAGCACACTATTTTTTATTGTTTAAGTTCTGTGAAATTTGTTATAATTGACACCATTATTCAGTCACCTTCATCATAATCATGTTTAAGGAAAAGCTTGGAATTTTTTAGCAGTTTTACCATGTTTAATACTGTAAACACTCAATCCTAGGTGTGGCAATTTGAATATATATATATATATAATCGAGAGCTTCATATAAACATAAGGTTTGTGATAAATATAAT
Organism: Saccostrea cuccullata; assembly: GCF_032062105.1. Taxonomy (NCBI): domain Eukaryota; kingdom Metazoa; phylum Mollusca; class Bivalvia; order Ostreida; family Ostreidae; genus Saccostrea; species Saccostrea cuccullata. The sequence continues at coordinate 112,241 of NW_026936638.1, forward strand.
GTTACCTTGCTGCAGGGAAGAAAATTATTTTTCATATCTTACTGTTTTGTAAACAGGGTCACTTTCAGGAAATTATCGGACAAAAATATATATACAGCTGTACCTGTAGTACATATATATCAATTTTTTGCGTATTGCAAAGATTTTTAACAGATTGACCTTAAAATGAAAATAATTTATAATTAGAATTTTCACTCATGACCAAGATTCCAGTAGACTAGATAAATGATAATGTTGGTGGAACAAAATAATTACATATATACCTAAGTCCTAAGTAGAAGTACAGAGTTTGTAAACACTGGTTGAACACAACCTAGAAGAAGTAAGAGCCTATAGCAAAATGACTCCTCATGTTACATGTCAGAAACGCCACTTCAGGTTTAATACGGGAAACTCTTAATCTTATTTCTTTTCCTTATCTTCATGTAGTCTTCCTCATCCTTATTTGATCCAGTGTTTCTCTTAAAATTGAATGTTACTTAATGTCAGGGACATGTTTTTAGCAATCACCATACCTTAACATCAAATAGCAGCTATATCTTATTTCTGCATTGAAACATTTTGTCATTATAATTTAAGTTTAATGTCCTTGAAATCAGGATGTAGGAAGTTAGGTGTTGTATGTGTATTCTCATTTTATGAGCTTTTGTTCGTGTTGTAGTGGCAGAAAATAAATGCCTTTGGCCATGGTTTGAATGGACATTAAATGTAGAAGTTACAAATATAACAGCTGTATTAGGCCAGATAAAATTAAGTTAATACACATAGGTCAAAATGTGACATGTTTTTTATTTTGATTTTTGGGTGTTAACAAGTATATTTTAATGTCTTTTTATTCAGTAAGAATTTGTATCAAATGTATTCTCCGTTTGTATCAAAAGTCGCGTGTCACTATTTATAGCAAAAGAGCCATGTGAAGAATGGAGGAAAATCGGCAATAAAAGCATTTTAGATATGAAAGGAAAAGATAATGCGTCAGTATAAAAGAGGCAGAGAAGAAAAAATAGCATAAACACATCTTGATAAGCAAGTTTTTGAAGAGACTTTAAACTACTAGGTAAAAATTGATGAGGGAAATGCACCTAATGCTTTTACTGTATGTGAGTTTGTATAAAAGAAATATATAAATAAAAAATGATAATAAGAGAATAATTTTTAAGAAAATATTAAATTTGAAACTGTGGAATGCTTTTGTAAAATATTTTATGAGTTTGCAAATAAAGATTGTAAAACGTTGGTGATTTATACAGTGTACATATATTTTTAGAAAGGTACATGTAGAAATCTGATATTTTACAAAATTTTTAAACAGAAGGATTTGTTGGCGAAACTAAAAAGTATTTGGGGGGAAAGGCCAAGAAGTCATACAAATCTATTCATATAGGCATTTACACTGTGAAAAATGTTATTTTTTGAAAATTATGTGATTCATCAGGCCAATTTTTTAGCAAATAAAAATTAGTTTGTTTGGCCTTAAAGAAACATGGTAGAATTAATACACATAGGTAAATGACATGTGTATCAGTAACAATGTCATAACATTGAATCAATAGATTTAGTATATTTCTGTTTTAAATACACAATGTAAATTATCTGTGACATTGGACATTTTTAGTTGAAATGGCAACAAATATCTAGCATGACCATAGATAATATTTTACAGATTTGTTGTATGAGCTCACTTTTTATACCTACTAATGCTTTTAGGGTTTTAGGTTACATGAAAATGATACATGATAATTTTTTGCATAAATTTACCGTGGAATGTTAAACTTTATGGCCCTGCAAAGATTATAAAACGTTGGTGATTTATACAGTGTACATATATGTTTAGGAATGTATAGCTGAATATTTGCAGCTGAATGTTCAACAAAGCTTCAAACCAAGCCCCCATACCCACTTTCCCAACATTCACTGTGAAATGTTATTTGAAAATGTGTGTGATTCATCATTATGTGTTTACAAAAGCATACAGGCTTATTTGGCTAATTTAGAATTTGCCTTATGAGACTGGCACACAATGATAAAATGGTCTTTAAGGTTCATTGATAGGGCGATAACTCTAACTGTTATGTCTTCTTAAAATTTTTATGTTAATCATGCCAGTTGCAACAAACTTTGCCTTTCAAGATATGCTGAAATTGTTTGTATTAAATTTTAATTGTAAAGTTATGGAATAATTGTACTGTTGAGCATTGGGATGAACCTTAATCTGTGTCATTTCCCATTTCAGGTCCATGCATATATTATCAGTGAACTTCGAAAAGATATGCCCTCCATGTTTGGGAAGGACAGCAAGAAAAAGGAATTGATCAAGAATCTGGGAGACATTTATGGTCGAATACAGAGAGAGCATCAGATTTCTCTTGGAGATTTCCCTGACATGAAACGCATGCAAGAACAGCTAATGCATCATGATTTCACCAAATTCCATGCTTTTAAACCCAAACTTATAGAAATTGTTGACCAGATGTTGGCTTCAGACATTGCCCGCCTGATGCAAATGATTCCAAATGAGGAAGCAGTCATGTCGAAAGAGCCACAAGTGAAGGGAGGAGCATTTGATACCATGAATGAGAGTATGTTTGGATATGGAAGAGGGGAGGGTGTTGATGAAGGCAGGGGAGAAAGGGAATGGGTGGTCAACCAAAACAAGTTGGAGTATGATGAAGAGTTTGATAAGCTGAACCCAATTAATGGGAAAATCACTGGTGCTGCTGCCAAGCAAGCCATGGTCAAGAGTAAACTACCTAATTCTGTTCTAGGAAAAATCTGGAAACTGGCAGATATTGACAAAGATGGAATGTTGGACACTGATGAGTGGGCTCTGGCCAACCATCTTATAAAGATTAAGTTGGAAGGCCATGACTTACCAGCAGACCTACCTGATCATCTTATTCCTCCTTCCAAGAAAAAGGAAAAATTCTAAAAAACATATCATATAACTAACTCAAAATTGTCATTGACTTTTAACATCCATGAGGAACTTTATGAAGACACTTTTAAATGCTTTCATAAGGAAAACGATAAAACCCACTTGACACAAGATGTTACTTAATTGGTATCATAATGGTGGCTTTGAGTTTCAAGTCATAAATGCTGCTTTTTTATGTCACATATTCTGTCCTGGGAAATCATTCTGTTGATGTTTAATTTTTTCATGTGTGTCTTGATTTTATGTCTAGGAATTGTACTGTGTGATCATGAATTTTGGGGGGGTGAAGAGGGATATGATTATCTAGTCTTTACTTTGTTCTTGCACAGCTTAAAAGAATTGGATGATGCTTTTTAATTTTTATTTGTAGAGAAATAGAGAATACCTCTAGTATTGTGGGACACAAGTTTTAAACCATATTTAAGTAACAAGACCTTCAATAATTTTTTGGTCTTCAGGATTTCCACCCTGTATTGTACAAATAATGTTAAACCTTTGAGCATGATGTGCTTGATGTATATTTACTGGTATTTAAAGGACTGTCAGAGATCTTTAGATTAAGCAAATGATTGCTCATAAATTACACTTATAATTCAGTAACACAAGAGGTATGAATTGCATGTTCTAACAGTTTAATATGGCTTTATATTTTCAAAATTTGTAAATAATGTAGTTGCAAGATATATTTCAATTAAATTATTTGTACATATTTTGTTAAGAGAATACCCAAAATAATGATATAGAAAGAAGATTTCTATAACTAATAATATGCAAACTTCAATTAAAATAACTTACAAATTATATAAAGTACATGCTTCCTTAGCATTCTGTAGTCTGCCAATAGTGTCTGTGTTTATATGTAAGTGCAATACAAGTATAATGTATACCTACTTTTGTAATTATATAAAAAAAACCTATATCTCTGGTTAACCCAAAGTAGCCAAAGTAATATGTGTGTGCATAATCTTCCATGTATGTATATATAGTTGCTGGATAGTCCATCTAATTGAAATAATTGAATTGGCATTGGTGTATGTTACTTTGTATTAATTGAACAAGTTAATTAAGATAACCTTTGTGTAAGAGATATGGCATAGTTGAGATGAAAATTGTGAGTAGTATGTTATTTTGTCCTTTCAAAATTAAGTATATCATCAGTTATTATGTTTCATTTCATTTATTTACAACCACACACCAATATAAATATGCGATTGTTTTATTTTGAAAGAAATTTGTTTTTAACTCACAAACCATACCTGTTGATTGTTTTGTTTTCATTTATTAGTTGGGTTCTTTTTACCTGTGTACTTTGCATAAAGTATCAGTGAGCATGCATGTGTATTTTGTTTACTCTAAATTTTATCATTAAGGCCAGCATTTTTTTATTTTTAGGTTTACGAACATCAGAATGAAAAAGTCCCGTAGGAGGAGGAAATAAAAAAAAAATAAAAATTATATTTTGGATACATTATCGACTTTTCTACATTAGTTTTTGCTTCTTTTTTTATGCTCTCCTAACAGGCTTCTTGCCACTGGACACATAAGGGTTACAAAGGGGAAAATACAACCTTTAATTGTTTATTTCATCATCTACCACTTCGGAGCAGTGATATAAATCTTTTGATGTTGGACAAAATACAGATTATTTTAAAAATCAATTTTTTAAATCTCTTTTAATATACCTTCATTTTTGTTTTTAATGTGTGTTAGGTAGAAATTATTCTAAAATATTAATATACTTGAGACCTATAAAAGTAATAATTCCTTTCATAAAACAGACGGAGTATGAAATTCCCAAGGAGTATTGAGGAGTAGGGTGGAATTTTTTTCAATTAAGTGTAAAATAATTTTTTCTGGCTGCCATAAACGATACTACATGCCTGTATATATTTGTACATTCTTGTTTTTAAATAGCTGAAATATTTTATTTCTTTAGGCTATTGTTTATTTCTTCCTCAAATGGACTTAACTTCTCCCATAGTTTTATTCATTATATCTGATGCATAAGCGACCCTTTTCTGAAGAATGATGCTAAGACTGTAAGCTATGACAGAAACCTAAACAATGTCTCTGCAATAGCTACCATGGGCAGTTTTAAACCTGTGGGAGGAAAATAATTTACAACTACCAGGTACACTATTTACAGGCAGTTGCTTTTGAATACGGATACATAATTATCTCACCAACATGTCACTTTGCAACAAAGTCGTCAGCATTTTATTGTTCTCTGAACGGGTGAAACATTTTGAATGGCACTCCTATCGATAAATATGTACATTAAACCAAGCTTTAGTGCTGCTATGGACTTGACACATTTCGTTACCCGCCATGTTCAATTAAAACCGGAAGTACGAGTTTGGTAAATTTGAAATCTCGATCCCGACTCAAATTTGACATCGGAAAGAAAAAAAATCTGTTTTTCTCAATTTTATTTTTTTTCTGAAAATTCAAAAACTTGAGCGGCGGGTTTGTAAACTTAAAAATAAAAAAAATGCTGGCCTAAATGAAACTTAATTTACAATTATCTTGAAACAGTTCTAAAATTTAATGAATAATGATGTGAAAACAGCTGTTTCAGTAAATTTGGTCTATGGGGGAGACTGAGAGTACAATCTACTCATCATGCAGATTTCAGGGCTGAAACTAATGATTGCAATAGTGCAGGATGTTTTATGTTATGCCTATTGCCTTTATTCTGAATGATAGTAGTCTTTGTTTATGATATTTGAAATAGTAAGATGTAAGGATTATTCTAGCTTGGCATGGCTGCAAATCTTCAGTAGTGGTTTAGGCTCTAATGACCCAATAGTATACGCCTTGGTAGCTCAGTAGTTAGAGCATATCTTAGCAGTAATGCTAGGGTCCTATTCCAGTCCAACCATATTTAAAGTATCAAGGTTTAAAGATAAATGTTTACAATGGAATTATTTGAGCATGTGAAAATCAACTCAATTTTACTAAGCAAAGCCTCAAATATCATATTTAGGTTCCAAATCCAATGATGACCACATTTATGACAGGTGCAATAGAATTTTCTTTCTTTAGTCTCTATGATGCCATGGATTGTGTCATTGTACCTCCCCTTATGTGAATTTCAGACTGTATTTTGAAAGAAAAAAAAAAGCACTCCAAACTTCACTGTACATAATATAAAAATTCTATAAAATTCAAGAACTTCACAATTCCATAAGCCCTGTTCCCCAATAAGTATCTTATTTCAGGAAGGAAATTGCTTAATAGTACATGCAATGAAAGCTTCAAGACCACTTGGTAAATTAAAGTTCAATATTACATATAGGTGATGACTGATTTATAGTTTAGTATACCTGTTTGGGCTTTATAGTAAAAAATTTGAATTCTGAAGCCCTTTCCAATTTTGCAGTAGTCTATCCCAGTACAAAATGTACTTCAAAGACTGCAATTTTTTGTGCCATTATTATTACAGAAGAGTGCAATAGAGTATAAATTGAATATGAGTAGACCTGCTATAAGGTACTATAAATTCATTGGTATTCATAAGGCTTGATTCATTTGTAATGCTTACATTTATGTATGCTCAAGTCAATGTTAGTTACTTGCTTTTTATGCTTTTACTGCCGAGTAGAAAGGTGGGAGGGGGATATTCTTTCTATGAATTCATTCTAACACATGAGTAATTAATTAAAATTGGGGCTTTTTAAGTTGTGATTCAAATTGTTTCATGATATTTTTTTTAAAAATATGCCTTCATGATTGTGAACTAGTCTAAAAGTTTAGAGATGCATTGTATCATTAGTACTGTTTTCCTTATGTATCATATGGTTGTTTTTATATATTACATGTACATGTACTTATCATTTCAAATCCATTTATATCTTCTTTTTAGTTTGTTTTTTATGAAAGTTCCAAGTTGAAAAAAGAAATTAACATTATTATACTGATATTTTTTTTCTTGTCTTTGTTTCTATTGACACCTAAGTATAACATGCAGAATATGATGACACAATAATTCTGAAAAATATATGCGAATGAATGGTTTTCTTTCAGTGGATTAAAAAATTTAATTGTAAATTAAAAGGATTTGATTTTACATAACTTATTGTATAATTTACATAACATGTATATGTAATATTTCTAGTATCTAATTAAAAGAATGTTTGCAGTTATTTGGCCTATCGTATAATGCATGTTTAATATAAAAATAGTTAAAAACAAGACTTGTGTTGAGTTTGATGTTATGCAGAAATATAGATACTAGAGGCTGCAATGTAAGAATTAAGCGATTTCTGTGGAATTTTTCATTGTAGTCAAAGTTGCAAAAACAAAATGTGCAGTACATACAACATTTTAACCTTATATTTTTAGCTCACCTCAACGAAGTTGGGGGAGCTTATGTAATACCCTCGTTGTCCGCGTCGGTGTCGGCGTCCCAGGTTAAGTTTTTTTGAGCAGTTTTCTTTTTAAGTACTTCTATGTCCTATATTGATTAGACATGCATGGAAGATGCTTCTAGTACGTGTGTTTCATTGTACCAGTCAAAGTTTCAGATGCTGCAATTTCAGCAGAGGAATGACCAGGTTAATGTTTTTGGAGCAGGTTAACATTTTTGGTGCACTATTTGGTGTAGGTCTCATTTCCAAGGAACTATAAGCCCTATGTTGACCAAACTTGCATGGATGGTACATCTAAGGATGCATACTACCAAGCTTGCTTCGGATGCTGAAACTGACCTACATTTTACGGTTGAGTGAACAGGTTAAATTTTTGGTGCAGGTCTCATTTCCAAGTAACTATGAGCACTATATTGACCAAACTTGCATGGATGATACATCTAAGGATGCATACTACCAAGCTTGCATCGGATGCTGAATCTGACCTACATTTTCAGGTTGAGTGAACAGGTGAAAGTTTTTGGTGCAGGTTTAATTTCCAAGTAACTATAAGCCCTGTGTTGACCAAACTTGCATGGATGATACATCTAAGGATGCATACTACCTGGCTTGCTTCGGATGCTGAATCTGACCTACATTTTCTGGGTGAGTGAACAGGTTAAAGTTTTTGGTGCAGATTTCATTTCCAAGTAACTATAAGCCCTATGTTGACGAAACTTGCAAGGATGATACATCTAAGGATGCACACTACCAGGCTTGCTTCGGATGCTGAATCTGACCTACATTTTACGGTTAACTGAATAGGTTAAAGTTTTTGGTGCAGGTTTAATTTCAAAGTAACTATAAGCCCTGTGTTGACCAAACTTGCATGGATGATACATCTAAGGATGCATACTACCTGGCTTGCTTCGGATGCTGAATCTGACCTACATTTTCCGGTTGAGTAAACAGGTTAAAGTTTTTTGGTGCAGGTCTCATTTCTAAGATACTATGAGCCCTATAATGACTTAACTTGCATGGATGATACGTCTAAGTATGCATACTACCAGGCTTGCTTCGGATGCTGAATCTGACCTACGTTTTCTGGTTGAGTGAACAGGTTAAAGTTTTTGGTGCATGATTCGTTTCCAAGTACATGTAACTATGAGTTCTTTAATGATCAAACTTGCATGGAGGATACATCTTAGGATGCACACTAATGGACTTGCTTCGGATGCTGAATTCGACATTTATTTTTCAGATAATGGACCAGGTAAAAGTTATGGGTGCAGGTCTATTACCAAAAAGCTATAAGGCTTATATAACATTGTATAAACCAAGCTTGCACAAATGGTGCATCAAGGGACGAAAACTATCAAATTTGCTTCAGATGCTGGATTTTAATTACATATTCATGAAGAACTAGTTTGAATTTTTTATATAGGTCTATTTCAAAGTATCAGATCAAAATTGCATGAATATTTTCATTTTTGGATGTACACTTTTTGTTGTGTGACTTTGCCTTACTTAAAGACAACATTCGTTGAAGTGAGCTCTGTAATCTCTGATTACCTATGTTTGGTATTGTACCAGATCTGATAGAAATACAAAATCTGCAATGGCAGGAACAATTCTTTTTAAGGATCGTGTTTCAAAAAAGAAAATAGAATGGAACTGAAAATAAAAGCCCAAATATTGACTGTTCCACCAAGTTTATGTTACAGTTTTGGGGATCATAATTATTTCAATATTACCATTCTTAGTAGTAAAGAATAATTTTTGAGCTTTATATCATTTGTTAATACTGTATACAGGGTTATTTTCGCCCTGTCACCTTTGGAAACAAGTTTGCCCCGTTTAAAAAAAGATTTTTTTTAAAGATATTAAACTATATTTGCATGGAATTCGCCCCGTTTTAAATTCGCTCACCTCCGATGAGGGCAAAAAGGGCAAAAATAAAACGGGCGAAAATTTCCCTGTATACAGTAATTGTGTCTAATGCTGTAAATTATATATTTGGAGAGAGAAAAAATGAGCCAAATTTGGTCAAAGTATCCTTGGATGAAGAGCTTGTTCATATGAGAGACCATGTCCACTTCCAAGAAAAAGGCAAATATAGGGTGGGGTTATAAAAAGGAACTCTGGGCTGTAAAAAATGAAATTTTAAAAAAAAATTGTTCAAGCCTTGACCCAAGTTGGGGCTCTAATGATTATATAGTGAAAATGTGTTTATTCTTTGAAAATCTTTTCCTTTGCTCCTGGATAATATGCCAATGATCTAAGCACATATTAATGATGATGGAAGGTGCCTCTTCCAAAATTGTTAATTTCAAGGCCCCTGGGTCAGGGGAACTTGGGGTTGGTTACATATAGTCTGAAAATAGATTAATGCTTTGAAATCTGCTCTTTGGTATTAATCAACCATCTAAGATGAAATAAAATTTCCAGAATTTTGAAATATGTGCCCCAAGGGTCAGTTGTTCCTGTGAGGTGGGGTACACAACTTGTTAAAAAGCAAGGCCTTGTCACAAGAAATACACATCTGAAATATGACAAGATCAAGTTATAACTCCAACCAAATAGAAGTTACAGACAGTGTTGAAGATTTTGTGGACAACAGACAGATAGACAGGCAAAAACTACCCCATTTTATACCTGGTATGAGTGGAGACACAATGCAGAGCTCCCTGTATGTGTCGATCACTAGTAGCAACCAACAGAAATGTGGAAACACTTTGTGAAGGTCATTTATATGAACATCACCAGCCACTTTGTAACCATGGGATATTCAATGTCTATATATAAAATGCACTTACTATACTTTAATTGAATTTTTAGTATATATTGTATGATGAAATGTTAAATTATGGTTGTAAGGGAGTTGTTTACACAGTTAAGTAAGGAAAATACTTGAATTATCAAGGAGGTTGTATTAATAGTGACATCATAGAATGACAAAGCATATTAAATTAAAGGGAAAAAAAGTTTATCGATACTGTGTAAATGGGAAAAATACACAAAGCTTTACAAAATGAAGAGAATAAATAGGAAAAAAAATCAAGCTTTAAAATTTGTTATCTGCAGATGTTGAGCCTTTATAATTGTGTGATTTTATACTACAAGGACCTTTATCCTATTTGTAAATTTGCATAGCAAGGCTCATAAATATACATGCATTTATCATCTCTGTTATTGGATTAAGCTAATATACCATAAAATTAATACGTTAATTTAGTATAAATATCCTATACACAAGTAGAGTATAGGTGTGGATCTCTGTTCTAATGTTAAGGACAAAAAGAGTACCATCTGGACTTTGATCTCTAGAGATCAGAGAGATTTTAATCCCACCATTGCTGTATAGATCTATAAAAAATCAGAATTCAATCCAACTGTTGCTGCAGATCTATAGAGATCAGTGAGATTTTGATCCCAATATAGTTGCAGATCTTTAAAGATCAGACTTTTATCCCACTATTGCTGCAAATCTATAGAGATCAGACTTTGATCCCAAATTGCTGCAGATCCCACTATGCTGTAGAGATCACTTTGATCTCACTATTTTGATCTTTATCCCACTATTGCTGTAGATCTATCAAGATCAGATCAGACTTTGATCCCACTATTGCTGTATATTTATAGAGATCAGATTTTGATCCCACTATTGCTGTATATTTATAGAGATCAGACTTTGATCTCACTATTGCTGTAGATCTATAGAGATCAAACTTTGATCTCACCATTGATGTAGATTTATAGAAATTATTCATTGTTACCACTATTGTTTTTGATGCTTGAAAGATCAGACTTTGATCACACTATTGCTGTAGATCTATAAAAATCATACTTTGATCAAACTATAAAGATCTCTGTAGACCTATAGAGATCAGAATTTGATCAGACTTTGATCAAACTATAATGCTTGCAGTAGATCTATAGTGATCAGACTTTGATCCCACTATTGCTGAAAATCTATACAGACCAGACTTTGATCCCACTATTGCTGCAAATCTATAGAGATCAGACTTTGATCCCACTATTGCTGAAAATCTATGTAAAGAGACTAGACTTTGATCCCACTATTGCTGCAGATCTAGAGGTCAGAATTTGATCCCACTTTTGTTGCAGATATTTAGAGATTTTAGTTGGCATCAAGAGGAGGCTAACCTTCTGGTTTTAATCGTAAATATACAAGTCAATGAAAGCTATTAACAATCTTGTATATAAACACATCCAAGGAGAACATCTTACACATAATTGTTCTACAGAAATCTAAGACATAAAACTTGGAGGATCTAACTTTTTTAATTCAAAAATGCTTGCAAGGGAGAGTAATAAGTCAACTTTTTGGAAACAAGCCTCTTGCTGAATTTCACCATGGATTGGAGAAGATTTACCATAGATTGCACAAAATTTTACTATAGATTGGACAAAATTTCAAAATGCATCAGACTTAATTAACAATGAACTTGTGATAGATTTTTTTTATTATCGTTAAACATTGCATTATCCAAGCATTTGTGGAATGTGTATAGATATGTAATATTGTATAAACATTTCAATCCTGCACAATATAAATTGCACAGTATGTTCACTAATAAAATATTTATTTTGACATGTTTAATTCATAACACAATCCTAAGAATCCTGTGAATCCTTTTGGAGTGTCCATATACAGGTTTGGCCAAGGCCAGTCATGGCTATCACTTTATATCCTCTCTTCTCTAGCTTGTCCAGTATAATCCTCACTGGGTCTTCAGAAATGTATTCTTTGCTGTAAACAGAAATCTACACATGTATATTCCTCATAAACTAAGCACACAAGATTGTTTCAGTTATTAATTTTTATCTATCCACATGCAATTAAGCAAGCTGCAAGTGATAGTGAGGGACATTAAACTATATCTTACAAGTTATTTCCTAGGGCTTTTGTTAATTTGGCTCCAAGATATTCCATTAACTCTGGATCACTCCATTCATCTCCACAAACCGTTGGACCAGTTTCCTGAAAGTATAATTATTTAAAAATTCTAGCTAACTATATACATGTATATTAAGGAATCAGAGAATATATATAGATCTATAGGTAATAGCAGGGCATAGAAATAATAATAATTTTAATTTACATTTATTAAAGAATTAAATATACAAAAGCAAAATTTATTTCTTCTATACACTTTGCAATGGAGTAAAAATCATTCAAACTGCATGGCTCGTTGCTTTATAGGTAAAAGAGAAATTGTTGCTAAAATTCTTTTAAAAAAGAAGCAGTGAAAATTATTCTTTTTTAAAATAAGATTTCTCAAAAGCCATTACCAGTCTTATTTGTGTACTAATCAAGACAAAGGGCATTTTATTGTACTACTGCTGATCAAGAGAATCTTTATAAATGCCTCCTCTTCAGTTGTCACCCTCTGTGTTTATACCAGAGTAATCTCCCTTGACGCACTTGCTTTACGAGTGTTTACACCTGCATCTCCAAAAGTACTTCTTCAGTATCACAATTTTCACTCGAAACAATTTGTCTAGATAATTTAAAGCATCGTCATATCTTTTCTATGCTTCTTTTTTGATGATATCACCACAAACACAATATCTTGTATCACAACTTACAATGTGTTTTCGTTGATGTCATGCTAGAGTGAACTCCCTTTATGCATCAGAGTTCACTTCCGGTGCGTGTGTTTACATCTCGAAGCTTCATCACTCCCCTCACTCATGTCGTAATCTTTCGCAAGATCTCGTCAGATTCAGGATGTCAACGTTCCTCAGACATAATTCTTTGTTTCTAGGCGGTTTAGGAGCGGGAATCATTGTCGGAGTTGGTGGGTCACTGATTTATTTTCGATTAACAACGAATGTTGATAGAGAGTTACGACTTATTTCTGAATCTATTTCCAATCTGAGGAAAGAGGTTGAGGAATTGAAGGAGAAGGTAGTCAAACGAAGAAGGAAGAGCCCTGCATTCTATGGCACCACTTCCAGCAGTGGGGAGACGGACGATGACGCTTATGAGGATGCCTATGGAGGGTATGCATTCTATTTCGAATTTCCTCTTTATCCAAAAATAGATCTACTGTTGAGAGTGAAGATGTGGCAAAAAGTATATATACATGTACTGTGCTTTTTTTGATTGAGCAAATATAGATTTTCCCAAAAGTAAAATAAAACTGACAAATAAAACGTTAGTACCAGTGATTTGGTTGGATTTCTTTTCTTTAACTTTTCAACTGTCAGAATTAGTAACAAGGTAATTTTCAGTGCAGAGGTTCAGAGATTAAATATCATCATTATTATTTCTATTTAAGGTCAGATTACGAGTTCCACAACTTTCATGACCTTCAGACAGAAATCCATACACAGATGAACACAAGAATCGGCTGGGAAGAGCAGGGGGAGGAGAAGAAGGATGATGATGATACTTTCTTCAAGGATGTTGACAAACTCTTTGATGGAACTGATGAAGATAAACTAAGAGCTTATGAAATGCTAAAAAATAACAAAGAGAAGGTATTTGAAGAAACAGATCCTTTGCATTGATCAAAATGATAGGAAAATCTACAATGATGTTTTGTTACTGAATATTATAAAGATCATTTACAAGTATATCCTAGTACCTGATAGTTTGCATTTGTGCCAGAATGAAAACTTGACATATAAAGAAAAAATTTAATTATCAATGCACTGATTTATCTGAATATTATCCTCAGTATTTTTGTATGCATATTATTGTTTTGTAGTTTGTTGACAATGTGGAGTATTGCTGGAGATTAGCCAAGAGTACATACCAAGTTGCCCAGATTGAGGGGAGCAGGGGGAATCAGGATAAGAAGAAACAGTTGGTGTATGCTTCAAAGATCTGTCTCAGAAAGCAGTGGCCATGGAGGAGAAATGTGCCAGTGCCCATAAATGGTAATGTTCAAGATAATATCTTATTTGAATACAAAATTTTGTAGATGAGAGTGGGATATATAAACACACTGTAACTTAATCTCAGTTATATATTTTGTTCATATTTATTGTTTAATTTAGATTTTTGTTGAAAAAATGGATATGGTTACTTGTAGAAAAACTTAATTAAACTGTCTTGAAAAATTAACTTTTGCAGGTTTGCCATAACATTAGGAAGTATTGGTGATTATGAGTCCACACAAGAGAAGATTAAGAATGGTTATATATTTAAGGTAATATTAATGTATACCCACTTATATAAATATTCAAGCATGAATTTTTAAAAAAGTATAATAATATAGTGGTTGTAAGTGATTAGCTTATGCAGTCATATTGCTTTGATCATAATTTTTTTCTTTTTCACTCCTCTGGGGGCCAAAATTGGACATACAAAATCTTACATCTTTTGCAGGAACATATAGAACGTGCAATACAGCTCAATCCAACAGACCCATCTAACCATCACTTGTTGGGCAGGTGGTGTTACGGGGTAAGAACTGCAGAAAACAGTGGAATTGTTTGCCAAGGACCTTCATACTTGATCAAACAATCCTACTTTTATAGATTTAAATAGACATAAGAAGTGTATTGTGTATGTTTTTCCATATTATTTGGGAAAATTACAGTCAATATTTCTTTTTCTTTTGTTTTAGGTTTACATGCTTTCCTGGATAGAGAGGAAGGCAGCAGCCACACTGTTTGCCACGCCACCTACATCTACTGCAGAGGAGGCCCTCACTCACTTCCTGGAGGTAATAACCATATGAATCTGTCTCCATAAACAAGAAAGACAAATTCTGTTCAGAATTTTCATATTAATAATGTATACTTTTATCTTTATATATCTTCTTAAACGTGCTTGAACACAGATTTGAAGTTAATATTTTTCTCAAATATTGGGTATAAAATAATAATACCATATGGCTTATATGTTTCTAAGGCATTTCTCACAGCATTTCACATGGAAATAAAAAAAAAAATTAATTTTTCCTGAAAATTATTGAAACTACGAATTTCTGGACACATTTGATTGACACATCTTTGCACTTTCTGAAGACAAATTATTTTCTGATTGTATAGAAAGCTATATATGTAAATGTCAATGAAGAAAGAAAATGTGATCAGAACTTTTAAGCAAGATGATGAATTTTAGAGTTTCCTCCCTTTTTACAATACACTTGTCTTTCTCTTTACAGGCTGATCGTCTTAACCCTGGTAAATGGAAAGAAAACCTTCTGTATATTGGAAAGGTAAGAACATTAAATCTTTTATGATATTCATATTATAAAATGATTTATTCCTCAAGTTCATGAATAAAAATAAAATAAAGAAAGTGACATTTTTTGAATTGTATCCCTTTGAGTGACTTATGTTTTGCTCTCATTTGATTATGCATTATTTCAGTGTTACTATCAGATGTCAAAGTATAAGGAAATGACACAATGGTTAGACAAAGCAGCAGCTATTCCTTCAGTCAGTCAAGATGTAAGTCAGAAAGCTATGTAAAAGGCATACTTCATGGGGTCTTCAGATTTGTTAAAAAACCAACATTCTTTTGATACTTGCATGAAATTCAAGAGATAGAAACAGATAATTCTGGTTCTAAATTATCAATGATGTTAAGTACAATATTGTAATTGCATGATTTTCTTGATAATTTGCCTTGATGAATTTATTTTCTTTAATAAAGTAAATAGAATTACCAGGTATACAAATCTACTAATAAAGTCATGTAATCAAGGGTTAAGATTTCCATGGTATACATTCAAAAGACTCTTCTATACTGCTATCAAAATAATTATCTTTAGTTTATTACCATTGCAGGACATAAAGGCAGAAGAAGAAATCCAGACATTAATGAAGTACCAAGTCAGATGAATTTTTATAGATTCTATTTTTTTCGACTTTAATTTTTATGACGCAATCAAAATATGGGACCAAATCACTGTTGTGAATTCTATTGTGTTGTGTTACAGTTCATTGTATTGTGATGCTTTTTGTTTTATTTACTTCCCAATCTATTTTTTTAACACTTTTTAAATGCAATCAAATGACAAATCCTGTGCAAAACCAAGAAAAAACACATTTAAAAGACTTAGTGACTGTTTGTAGAGTATTTTAAGATCAAACAACAAGTTAGGTAGATGTGTGTTTCACTACGTGATTATATTTGTTTTGACACTTGTTAAAAACTTTTACGATATCTGCACACTAGAGTTTGTTCACACATTTTGATTATTTCATCTGATTCATAGAAGAAATTTTTGTCAGTGTTTTCAGAATTATATTGTAAAGCAAGCACATTTAAAAGTCGCATGTATTTTCTTCTCTTGTTCATCATTAATAATGAAAGAAAAATAACTTTTCTCATAAAAAGATACATTTCAAGATTTACAATAGTTTGCATACATATTAATAAAGGGTCTTGCAATTCAGGATATTTTAACAATCAACAAAATATACTTTTGTAAAGATATGTACATGTGTATATTTGTGTATATTTAAAATTGCATATAATTTGCAGGGTTTTATTGAATTTTTGTTTATCTGCAACATAAAGCTCAATTTTATGCTTCATCTAACACTTGGTTGTGTTTAACAAATAAAATGCATAATTTTTTTTTGGTCCCATATTCTTTAAAAGAACATTGTTTTCCTAAAGAAGTTCATCAGAATTGTTTTCAGAATTTTTTTCATTGTATTGCCACAAAAATGTTTTCAGTTTAAAACTGAAACAAGAGCATGCAATAGAATAGGGCTCAAAATTTGTCAGTAAGATTTACCGTGTAATTACAAATACTTGTACATCTATATTTTTTTCTTTTGATCAAAAATGAATATGTATATGTCACAAGGGCTTAGAACTTGTAGTTAATGACCCCAAAGTTTTTCTAGGCTGGTGAATGGTAGATATTAATGGTAACAACCATGCAAGTAAAAACCTTCCAAAGTATTGAAATGTACCCAGCTGTAATCAGTAAACGAAGAAACTGCTGTTTGTATTAATAGTGATTTATAGAAAATTACATTGTAAAAATAATTTACATTTTATATTTTTTTTACAAATATATAATTATTGTCCTGGTAAACATGTACATTGTTTTTTGAAATTTTAAAAAGTATGTGAAATTACATGCAGCTAGAGAGATATGTAAATCTTTTAAAATGTTTTAACAATTTATAAGATTATACCATTTAATAGTGATATTAAAAAGATGTAATGTTAATAAATTAAAAATTTTGATACTCAGTAAAACTGTATAGATTTGGTTATTTATATACCCAGTATTTTATCTGTCTCTTTTCTAGTAATAAACTATAAGATATACCTGTCTGACTGAAATATTGTTGTAGAATCACAGTCCATAAAGAAACACCATAATGCTCATCACAGCCACAAGTAAGATCTGTTGTGAAATGGTTACAGGTATAGGAATTTTAGTCAGAAACATATTTAAATTTTTTTTTTATACTTACACCTCCCTACAAACAAGGGAGATTTTCAGTTTTCATTTGAAGGGGGGGGGGGGGCAAGCAAGTTGCGGCCTTAAAACTCTCCTTTTTATCCACAACCCAATGAGGACATGAATATCATGAATATTTAGGAATATATCTGTAAATAAATTCTACAAGAACTTGAGTTCTGCAGAAAAAAGATATTTCTCTACATATACAATGCTATATTCTTGGATGGTTTTTTGAAACATCTAATGTTACATAGCATGGTGACATTAAGAATCTTGATTTGACATGCATGTTTTATTGGTATTTAAATTTAAAACCTTGATTCTGTGTCATGTTCAATTGTAATTTAATTTTATTACTGAATAGTTCCTTTACCATACTATAGTATGTTAAAAAAATTCTTATTCCCTCAACCCACCCACCCATCCCACCCCCCGATATATATTAACCTCAAGGGCAACAATTTATAGATGCAAAAATAAAGATTCGTGCAGTTGAACATCGGACAATAACCTAATGCAATTGTATTTACAACCAGTCATGTCAGTATTTTAGAGCATGTTGGTGCCTTCTGTCTAAGGAAATTAAAGAATTGCACTGAAATACATGCACACAGGTGCTCGTGGACAGAAACCTCCCTCTTCCCGAAAATACACCCAGGGACCAAGGATTATTTATCTGCTTTCATAAATTCGCACAAATATGGGAAATTATTTTCAATAATTGATAGTAAAGAAGAATAAACTGGTGAGGGAGGGGGGAGCTTTTTTAAAATCATACGATTACCCGCGAAATTATTTAACAGAAAATTCTTTAAGAGAAGGCTAAAAAATACTTTCTCCACTGATACATGTACTTTTTAGACTCTAACACGTTCAAGGGCATTAGAATAAATTTCACTTGCGAAACAAAATACCCGTACTCTATAATCTTTGATTCTCAGGGCCAAGAGATCCTTGCTAATGAAGCATAATAAGTACTGACCTTGGCGTAGACAAAGACGTGAGATTAAATTTCATTAAAACCAAGTATTTACTGGAACTTAGCACGGTAAAACAGTATCTAAAAATCTCTTGAACTTCAAGACTTTGCCAAAATGGCATATTTTTGAAATTAGTGAAGAGTAAATTTTATCTTATATATTTTGCTAAATATCTAGAGATTTCCATGGCCAAACTGGACACTGGTTCTTGAAATTGAGTTATCATTGGCTACGAACACGTTTTCTACACTGAATTTCAAATACATGTAAACATTTACTTCCACTAAATATTCTATTGACACAAACACTAGCTTGTTTCTCTGTATTTCGGTCTGTTTTTGCCAATGTTGTGATGAAACCTTACATCGCAAGTGTCAATCAGTTCTTTGTTTAACGCCTATAAATATTTTCTTTGATAAAGTAGTCCCAGGTTTGTCTTGAAATGACGAATCGCAGATGAATCTATCATGTGTTGAAGAGGTTACTGGTTTGTTGGATCTTTAAATTTTATCTTCCCAACACAAACAAATAACTGATAGAAATCATACGTTGCTGCATTTATTGAATATTTTGAACAATTTATTTAATAGATCTACAGTAACTTTAAATGGGAGGCATACAACCTGACACCCAGGGTGTGAACAATGGGAGTTTCAGATGTAATTTATTGAGTCCTTTGTCTGCAATGCTCCTTCTTTATGGGAATTCGTCGTCACATTCTAATTTAACAATTCAATAACACTCAAAAATTACTTTTTATCTGATAATTTGAAACAGTTATTACAAAGCATTGGGAAGTTGAATACTAAATCTGACTGACAAGTTGTGTGGATAATTTAGTATTCTCAGGGCAGGGTGGTTTTTGAGTGTTATGCAGTTTTAGATTGTAAGGAAGGAAAATGGAAATGTCGTAAGTTTAATTAAAATTTAATATCTAACATTTTTTGAATAAGTTTATTTTACGTAAAGGACGCGGTGATATATGTAGCAATTAGGTAAAAAAATTCAATTTATGGAATGCAAAAATTTCATTTGAACATAAGCATTAATTCAATATTATCGGTGCTCTCTCTCTCTTTCTCTCTCTCTCTCTCTCTCTCTCTCTCTCTCTCTCTCTCTCTCTCAGTTTGCACATAAACATTGGTTTGAATTTGATTCAGCAGTGAAAATTTATGAAATATTCAATTTAGAATTACATATCTATTTTTTGGGTTTAATGTATAAGTAGATTAAAAAAATATATTTGTGTATCTCTTTCAGCACGTTTTTCTCTTTATTATAAAAACAGTTCAATTTATTTCAAATTTTCATTAAATCAATGTTTAATTATACAAATAAAAACATATTTTTTTAATATAACTAAATATCTCACATCTGTTCATTCTTTATATATATATATAATTTTTTTTTCGTTTATATAAATCAAACCTCAAATCTTTTATGAATTGTGAAATCACTTTGAATATCCACTTCTTGTATGGTTAACCATTAATAATTTTTTTGTCCTTAATATTTGGAGTTTTTAATTGATTAAAAATCAAGTTTTATTAAACATAAAATTGAGGGCAGAACACTTACAAAAAAAAAATAATAAAAGAGATAGTGTGAGTGTAGGAGAGAGACAAAAGAGAGAGAGAGAGGTAAGATTTATAAGATAACGATTATTTTCTCCAGAGTTTCAACACACTTCTGGTCTACTCTCAAAACTACACTGGTCCACAAAATCTAATAAAATATATAACCTTGTATAGAATTAGTTCTTGAAGGCTACAGATCCTTCTCTCTCTCTCTCTCTCTCTCTCTCTCTCTCTCTCTCTCTCTCTCTCTCTGATGTAGAAAAAAGTTCTAAATTTATCGTCGATTTTTTTCTTCGTTGTTTTAAAATTGAAAATGACAATTTAAAATACATTATTTTGTTATGCATAAAGAAAAATTATGCCCCAATACACCTTATTTAACCAAGATATATGTTACTTAATTAAGGAATTCATTTCTGATGTTCGAAAAAAAACCTGTAAGCTCTTCTCTTTTAATATAGATCTTGATCTTTATATACCATGTGTTTGGTTTTTTTTTTTCAAATATGTGAATTTAGTTGTATGTGTCTGAATTATCTGCATGCATAGTTGTGTATATGCATATGTTAGCTTGTACTCACTAGAAGCTTGAAAAAAAAAACATGAGACAAACTTTTAACCAATTTTTCTAGGTTTGTACAGACCTTACAAGACAATATATTTTGTAGATATTTGATCTCTGATATCAGAAAGGTCTTTTTTAATAATTAATTTAATTCCTTTCTCTCATATTCATTTAACCCCGTCCTCTCCTTTTAATTATCCTACACCCACGTTATCTTTCAAAGACTATAATTCCACTCATTGTTATAAATTCTAGGGCCAGATTTTTATGGTTTACAAAAATACCTTGAAGGACCATCATAGATTGATCCCTTTAAAACAAACCTATCAATGGGCGTGATTTGCCTTTACCTTTTCTTCTGTCTTCTTTGGTTTTGTTATTTCAGAGTGATGGAATGCAGATCTCTATTGCGTTATAGCCCAAAATCGTGCATAAGAGGACTTTTTCTGTTTCTACCTATACATTTCCAATGTTTGTTTAAAATTTATAAAAGCAGTTCAAAAGAGTGAAAAAAATGAGTCAGAGAATTTACGAATCTTGCATGCACAACTGTACTTTTATGTGACCTTGCTTTATTTAAGTTAAATTTAATAATTCATTGCATCTTTAAAAAGCTGGCGTCAAGTAATAAACTTGTTCTTAATAGATCTTTAGACATTGAGCGTTACAGATCTTGTTAACGTTTTCAAAATTGTTAGAAAGTCAATTAAAGCCATTTCAATAATTTACATAACTTATCCTATAACTACCAGAACTTAATTCCCTTACTATTATGTAAATTCATTCGTCATTTATGCTAAATTGTTCGCTTCTGTGGGATTCGACTTCAATTTATTCTTCAAGAATGCTGAATATGTGCTTCTTCCACTTTGAAAGGAGGTGGGGGGGGGTACTATGTATATTCAAATAAAATGAAAAGTGTAAAGTATTCACAAAATATAGAAATGGATTGCCAACTGAATCACCAACTGTGTTCAATTGTAGGTTTATGTATGGTCATCTCCATCAACCGTCGTTCAATATTCATCTCTACAAATGAAAGAAACAAAATCATATTTGATACACAAAAGATTTATCAAAAAATTCTTTTACCCATTACATTTATGCATGCTCATTTATAAAGTCTAGCTTAACGAGATAACAAAAATCATCTTCTTCTATCATTAATTATAGTCCAAAGTAGAATGAACAACTGCAAAAATTATTTCGTGATAAATTTATCATTCCAACCATTTAAAATGTAATAAATCATTAATATCTCTACTTGACATGGTTAGAATGGAGTTTAATCAATATGCGGACAATCTTTGATGCATTTTATTTAATAGTTTCATCGAAGTTTTATTTAAGTGCCATACTAATGGGTTTGACATGAAAATTAGATGGAAATTTCCATGCAAAGAAAAAATATTCGTTTAAAGATTTCCTCGATGCCTTTTCGAATTCATTAACAAAAAAAAAATTTTCTAAATCCCTCCCCCTATTATAGTGTAATCTTTATCATTAATTCCAAGAAATTAGTCACTAGGTTTTACCGGATTTTTCGTATAATATTCAAATGTTCTCCTGACGTAACTCGCCACATCAAGCCCCCCTCCCACCTACCCCCTCCCCCCTTCCGAGAACAATAAGCATTCTTTGGGACTCTCTCGCCTACTGACTCACTACCGAAGCTTAACTGAAACTTGCTACGAAAAGATTTTTTTATAATAAATTCATAAATAGCCGTAAAGATTCGCAGATGTAAAACATAATTAAAAGACATTGAAGAATAAAAGAAGTGCTTGAGTAATTTGACAAACTTTTTGGTGAAAAATATGGGGTTTATAAGAATTTTGTCAATACACGTATTAGCATTTCTCCTCCAACAGATCTAGGTTCTAGAGGTATGCAATCATTGTATCGTTAATTTACTAAGTATATCCCCTGTAAATATAGTGCAAAAATAAAATTCTTTTAATGAAATCTTTTTTATCAATAATTGGAAACAGCACACATCGCTAATAATTTGGTTCGCTTCTTTTGTTTGTTCAAGCACACGACGATTTATGGCGCTATGATTTGACAATTGGGTACTTCTGGGGAAAAAATGAAATTTTTATTTTAAAGATAATTTTCATTGTCAATTATATTTTGTAAAAGGAGATTTGAAGCCGAGAAATAATACGTTGTATGACCTTCAGAGTACATGCCCCCACTTAAGTTTAAATCAACATGCTAAAATCTTTCTGCATCTTTTGTAATTCCATTCTTCGTGATACGAAAACAAAAGACTTTTATGTCAAAAGGTACCTTAAAACAAAGTTCGGCGTTATGTCTTCAATGACGACACAAGAAAAAACAGCGCCTCTTTAAAGTTCGTGCTATATAAATACTCATGGACATGTTGATACTTATGGTTGGGTTGACATGTTAGAATAGTGATTGATAAAGTATCAAGACTTATTTATATCAAACAATCCGAAAAGTGGTATCTTTGTTAATCGATTATGAACTGATCATTATGGTCTGACCATATATCTATAAATAAAGTTTCGGAATCATATGAATGTTGTTTTAAGCAATTGGCGATTGACGTCAATCGAGAAATACCTCTTGAAATTTAAATCAATTTCGGAATCAAATTGTAGGTTCTTAGCGGAAATATCAAAGTCTTGGAACTTGACCTTGTATTTAAATCATTTTAAGGACCGTCCCGTAGCCGTGAAACGTATCAACAATGCAAAACACTTCCGATTCCAATTTTAAAACAGCAGGCTATATTTAAATGAATGATATGAATTCAGAATCAGTTCTTCCGAAATATCTGAGGCAAACGTTTCGTTGGGTTCATTTTTTCAGCAATTTCTTAATCCGAGAATCGCTATATTAATTTGTAACTTTTTAAAACTTTTCGAAAAGGTATGCTGTGAGTTTTTAATGTGATACATAAATTGTCTTTTAAAACCAGAGATTTCTTTGAAATGACATGAAATCAACCGAGTCTAACTTAAATCTCTTGATTTTAATTTGAAATATTTGAAAGTAAAGTACTTTAATTTTGCCAAAGTTTTTCAACATTTATCCTTGAAATAGAAATGTTCTCTTAAAGTACGATCATAGTGAAATTAAATGATTTTTCCCAATGTCTCCTGCAGTTTTCATGTTTATTGCCATATAAAGTGGAAATTATTGGCAGTAATTTCCAATTTCGAGATAATTTATACATTTATGAGAATGTAGCAGCTAAATGGTCTCTTTAATTTTTTTTTTTCAGAAAGAAGATAAAATTCACAGCAGTTCCAGATTTTGGTGAGTACTTTCTACATTTCTTCAAATTTTAATTATTTAAAAAAACCCGGTCTTTTAGTCAAATGATTATTTTTTTCCTAAAAAGTAAAAACGGTGAAAAACTGTGACACATTGTAAATTCACGTTTTGTGTCACACGAGACATTGTTTGCACGAGGAGTTTGAAAAGATCAGCGGTAACATACGGCAATCTCCTGACTATTTAGAAAACCTGACAGAATTTTGTCTAAGTTAAATCCCTTTTCTGTTTTCCGTTCAATATATTGGATTCTTACTGTGATATACCCTTCATTTATCTTCCTTTCCTTGCTTAACGTATTAACACAGATCCGACTCTTCTTAGACGACTTTTGGCGACTATCATTGTTTACGGTGTTATCAGAATTGTTAAGCTGTTAATTTTCTACTGTTCATCCTTTTTATCAACAGAGACAACGTCAACAGAAGACCAGAACACAACAAGCAGTCAAAGCAAACAGACAACGACTCGACGCGATGGCTCTCAATGTTCACCGTAACACTGTGTGGACACAGAATACAAACAATATTGGACATTTAGGGCTTCACAGTGAAACCAGAAGTTTGACTAGTACCAAAAATACTTGTGCCAAGAAACATTTTGGTGTTCTGATTACTGCTTTGAATAATAGTGAAAAACAGAATTTCAGAATCATGAGTGGACATAGGCGTGAATTGGAACAGTCATTGCTGGCTCTTTCTCAGAGAATGCGAGAAATCAACGAAAGTAGATTGTCGTTGCCTGCTTCTCGAAAGACTTCTTTTCCACATAAAGACTCCAGGTCTGTTTCGGATGCAAGCACATTTTCGTTTGGATCATCAAGGTCTAGTGTTTCGTCGTATAATTCTTTCTCGAAATACATTGGTCGAAGACTTTCACCTGTGAAAGGGAAAAGAAAATTGCGGAATTCTTTGGATACGGAGACTAACAAACCAGAAAATGTAGAAAGAAGGGAGCGGCGCATTGCGACTATTTCTCCGCCAGACGTCGGGGAGCTTCAGAAAATGTCTGAAAACTCATCAGAACTTTCTGAAAAATCTAATTTCTCTTTATCAGACTTGCAAGAGAGAGTCGCTTTACGCAAAAGTTGCGTTCGTATCACTCCATTTCCAGATCTTCCACCCGACACCGAAAACACAGATAAGGAGGAAACATCTTCCATTTCAGTTGACGAAACTGGCAGTACCACTACTCCAAGACGCACTTCGCGTAAAAGATCTAAAGCAAGAAAGAAGTCAAGCAATGGGGGTATTGAGGAAGCCTCCGTTCACGAGCAAGAAACGGGTCAAACAACCCGCAATAACCCACATGCAAGAATGATTGCTCTGCAGAAACTTCAAATTGAAACGCAGAAGAGAGCTGCACTTGCAGAAAAGCAAAGACAGGAATTGATCAAGAAAAATCGCAAAGAGGTGACGGAAAGTTTTCGTTACTCCCATGCCATTGAACAATATCTTATATCAAGACGACAAAATTCTAAAATTACCCTGTCTGAGGTCCCAGATGAAGTGGAGTATGATTCTGAGGGACGGGAGATTCGCCGACTCGGACCTTCTGTTTTGTCGGTCATCAATGTTGACGACATATATAGAATGACAGTTCGACGCAGACGTCACACGACAACAGGTCTTGGGGAGAAACGGCCCAGTTTCTACAGAATGAAATCAAGAAAATCGATTGCTTCCGTTTATCACCCTTTGCCAGACATAAACAAGGAATCCAAAACAAACTCAGTTGAAAACCCCTTGTCTACAAAAAAATTTCATCCAAAAGACAATCTTCCGCCACTTACAGAGAATCAAGTTGTGGTGACGTAAAGTTCACAGTGTGGAGACACCAATTCTCAGTTTAATATATTGCAGATTATTTGATATATTGCAGATTATATTTATTTTCTTTTATATACATTTTGTTCTACTCTTCCTATATTGAAAGCTATGTCTTGCCCATGATATATGCATGTACATATATTTTGCTTACGTACTTGCCATTTATTATCAATGCACGAATAGCATCGTTCATTGAAATAACATTTTAGAACCATTTAGAGTATACGATTTTGCCACATACATGTACATATACTATGAAAAAATTAAACTTTTTTAGACCCCAAAAGTGTTTTTTCTTTCTCATCGAGTTTTAACACTACAGCCGAATGTGCTTTATGTAATGTTGGTTATCCCTACCCCTTTTCCCCTTGCAGTACTATACGTACATATACTGCATGTGGTGTAATAGTTCGGGAGTTTGTTTTTTCAACTGCCAAAGCTACTGAAGACAATATCAAGTGCGGACTAAAGCTGATAAGATTTGGAATTTACCAGCATTGATAAAATCAACTATTAGTGAATAGCCAATTTATAAATTGGATTTGTTATTTTTTTGTTTAGATACATAACTAATTTTGGGTAATAGTATTTAAAAAAAGCATTTTATATAGTTCATGTTCTAGATGACGGAAAATGTACCATCATGCATGGGCAAGGAATTTTTACATAATGGGATTTATGACTTGGATTTTTCGTTTATAAAAAAGCTAATAATAAATAAATAGGTACCAGTCTGATATTGAAAAAAAAGCGTTGTGTAATTTTTAATAAATAAATAAATGGGTACCCCCCGCCTCCCATATGGTTATAACTGGTGAAAAATATGTTTTCCTGTGGCCGGGAAAAAAATGATCAAAAAGTAAAAAAATATATGTAATAAAGACTGTGTTGTGGTATGAAAAAAAGATTTTTGAAGGGAAATATATACCCTGCCGCTTTTCAAAATTATAATTCCTTGTCACCATTTGTTGATGGAAACAAAAAATCTTAACTTTATTGCGCTTCTACTAAACACAATTATTAGGCCCCTATCAATAATCAGATTTACGGTAGCTACTTATTTGACTAGTAAACATCCTTTTTGTTTTAAAAATGAGGAAGAAACTATATTTGGTCTGTATGGTGAAGTGGAGATTCTAATACATGGACATGCACAAGACACCGCGGAGGTAGCACTATTCCGCAGGAAAAATGGATATTGCATAAAATGTGAAAGGAGTTCATGGAACGAATTTTGCTGACAAATATCATTTTGGTATGAAAATGAAAAAAAAGAAACTTCTTTTCACGGCCACTTGATAAATAGTGCCCCTCCCACCTTCTGCGAATTTTTGTTAGAAAATGTTATTTATCCAAACTACCTGAATTTCTACATTTCGAATTCTGATATCATTTTCCGGTTTCAATGTTCATTTTGTTTCATACATTGGACCTCAATGGGCAGTTCTCCACCGGCAAGTGGTGGGTCTCCATGAGTGGAAAATTCTCGAGAGGGACGTTAAGCTGCAAAATTAATTAAACAACTTGATATTTTTGAGGAGTTTGATGGAGAAGTTTTAACAGACGAATGGATGGACAGACCAGAATAGCAACCATATATAATCACCTGGGGTTTTTCCTCCTAAGTAACAAAATACTGAAAATTTCAAAGGAGGCAGCCGTAACACCCTTCTTTCTCTCTTTCCTTCGCGTACACACCTTTAAACCTATTTACTCTCTCTCTCCGCATGTCCATCGTGCGTCACATGCAGCTGCTTGGGGAAGAGAAAAATCCAAAATTTAAGTTAAAACTAACCTTTTATAAAAATTCATACTCTCTGATGCTACAAACGTTTTAGTTTCAGAGGGAATGTTTTTTTTTAAAGGCTAGTTTAGCATATTTTTTGGATTTTTCAGTCGTAATATTATTTTTGTGATTTAAAAAGTCAAAGGACCCTGGGGGGGGGGGGGGTCCCGTCCCAAGTGGCTGTGTAGCCTGGGTGTGATTATTTTACCATTGTGAGTAAAAACCTGCGGCAGATCTGGTCTTTTAATTGTTTATGGCGAAAGTGAAGCAAAAAATGAATATTTTTACAAATATAAAAAAATAAATACATGTAAAAGACATTCTCAGCATCTTATGTGAGATGAAACTCGTTGTATTTAATGTTTTAGAAATTTGAAGGCCCTAACTTCTTTCATATCCAAATTTTATTCATACATTACTGTACATTACCTTACCCAAGCTCGAATTTATTGCAACAGTGGCGGGGAAAGGGTGGAGGGAAACTAGCCTTTCAATAATCATTTAGATTAGTAATTATTTGAAAAAAAAATAGATGAGTCCCTTGATATCATGTATCTGCAAGCTTGACCGATGTAGGGGCATTAATTTTGCAAGTAAACTTGTATATAATTTACGATAGATCCGCTCCCGATTGAGTGTCAACTGATCACAATTTTATTTCATGCTTGATTTCATCTTTTGAACCTCTACAGCTCATGCGCATTAGCTCCAACTTCCGACATCGTGATTAGTATTCTTAGACAATCCCATGGTCGGATGAATTCCATTTCCCGCCATCTCACTGGAATCTCCAAAAACTTAGTTAATCGTGAAAGGTAGTGTTTCTAAGTATATTCAACAATATTTATTTTGTATTTAAAGCTTATAAAACAATTGCTAACAAGGTTGAAATGGGCGCAATGGTAAAATCCAGCGAACAGTCAAACCAGACTTAGGTCGGGTACTTTACTCTACGAGTCGTAAGACCCCCCCCCCCTCCCCAATAAAAAAGTTTTGACTTGTCATTATTATGGAAGCATTCTCAGGTAGCATCACAGGTGCTTATGGACCCCCCCCCCCTGGAAAAATAAAGTAGAATTGACGTTTATATCTAAAAATCTTGCCACTTTAAATTGATGTTTTTAATAAACATATATTATATTTTGTATGGAATACACTGCAAATATGTACTAGAGAAAATAATTAGAGAAAGAATCCAAATAGAAAAATTTTTTGACCTGGAATGTTGGTAGCTGCAGAAGTGTAGCTCTCCGAAAAAATATTTTGACAGACAGGAGAGTTACAGTAAAACTGTATATTTATTGCGCACAAAAAGTGCGCTGTGAAAAAAATCTTGAATTATTTCTCCATGTTTTAAACTGTCAATCCTCTCAAAATATTACTTACTGTGTGTTCCTAACATATTCTTTCACTGTTTCCACAAAAAAAATTCCTTATGAGCCCTCCTGGTCCTGAAATTGAGATCATCGAAAATTTCATCTATTTATACTGCCATTTTGGTTTGCAAGATAATTTGGTTCAGTGCACTTCATGAAGATGTCAACTACGAGAGTACTTCATAGAGGAGTAAGGAATTTTTTAAAATCTATCTTTTTTGCAATTGAGTTAAGAATTTGGAAGAATAAATCCAGAACTAAGCGCAACTTTTTGTGCACAATAATTATACAGTTTATACAATGGGTGGCACTGTAGCTCTCCGGTCTGTCAAAATATTTTTTTCGGAGAGCTACTGAGTTCTGCAGCTAGGATGTAGGATGTATATACAAGGGAAGGGGGTTGTTGTTCACAAGCAATTTTATGACTTTATATAATATTCATTTTAAAATGAGTTGCTACTACCAGACAATTAAGTTGAACAGTTTTATATATAAACAAAAGATGCACTTGTATTTCTATTGTTTGGTAATTGTATACACATGCTACAACCTTACGTGGGAGAGGCATGGCTAAGTATATATTTACTTTTCATTGTGCTGAATAATTACCAACCAATTGTCATTGTTGGCCACAATTGACCAGTTGCTTCATAGATAGAAAACTTTCAGACTTTTGAACACAAATTCCTTTGTTTGATGTAATTTTTTCCCTAATTGTTTTCAGAACAACACAAAGTTAAAACAAAGTAAAAAATAATTTCTGAATCAAATTAGTGCAACTTTTTTGCTTGCTGAAAAAATGCATAAATGAAGAAATATGTGTAACTTATGTGTTAGTTTCTTGATGTAATGTAAATTTTATGTTGTTGAAATCATGGTTCCCAGGGTAAGGGTTGGGCCACAATAATGAGTACAATTAGTTTAATGGAATTGCTTAAACTTATGTGGAAGCTTTCTGAGGTAATGCATATTCCATATTGTTCAAATCATGACATCCCCCCTTCCCCAGGTTAGGGTGAGGCCACAATAGGGAATCAAAGTCTTACAAGGGAAAAATCTGATGGAAAAAAGCAAACCTATATATTTTGACCAAACTTGCAAGGATAATACATCTAAGGATGCACACTACCAGGCTTTTGTTGGTTGCTGAATCTGATCTACATTTTCTTTATGAATGGTGAGGTTAAAGTTTCTCAAGCAAGTTCATTCTAAAGTATATAACTATAGGCCCTAATGTTGACCAAACTGCATGGATGATGCATCTAAGGATGCACATTACCACGCTTTCTTCAGATGCTGGATACATGACCTACATTTTCCAGATGAGTGACCAAATGAAAGTTTATGGGACAGGTTCATTCTGAAGTAACTAAAAGCCCTAATTGACCAAACTTGCATGGAGGATACATCTAAGGTTGCACACTACAAGGCTTGCTTCAGATAATTCTGATTTTCCCTGTGAGTGCATGGCCAGGTTAAATTTTTTAGAGTAAATTTATAAAAAAGTAAATACATGTACAAGGTCTAATGTAGACCAAACTTGCATGGACAATACATCTAAGAATGCACACTACAAGGCTTGCTTCAGATGCTGGACTTAACCTATTTTTTTCCACATGAGGGACCAGGCAGGTTTAGCTTTTGTGAGCAGGTGCATTTTAAAGTAAATATTTTCCATTATGACCTTGATCCAACTTTCATGGATGATACATCTAAGGATTCACACTAATTGACTTGCCTGGATGTTGGATTTGACCTACATTTTTAGCTCACCTAAGCCAAAGGCTCAAGTGAGCTTTTCTGATCACATTTTGTCCGAAGTCTGTCCATCTAGCTGTCCGTCTGTCCATCCACCTGTAAACTTTTCACATTTTCAACTTCTTCTCAAGAACCACTGGGACCATTTTAACCAAACTTGGTTTGGTAATGGGAGTTTAAATTATAAAGGGCCAAGTCTCCTTCCAAGGGGAGATAATCAAGAAAAGACCAAAATAGGATGGGGTCATTCAAAAATCTTCTTCTCAAGAACCAGTGGGCCAGAAAAGCTGAAACTTATGTGGAAGCATCCTGGGGTAATGTAGATTCTAAATTGTAGAAATCATGACCCGGGGTTATGGCGGGCCACAAGTTTTACATAGAAATATATAGGAAAAATCTTTAAATCTTCTTCTCAAGAACCAATGGGCCACAAAAACTGAAACCTTTATGGAAGCATCCTGGGGTAGTGTAGATTCTAATTGAAAAATCATGACCCCCGGGGGTAGAGCTGGGCCACAATAGGAAATCCAAGTTTTACATAGAAATATATAGGAAAAATTTTCTTCTCAAGAACCAGTGGGCCAGGAAAGCTGAAACTTATGTGGAAGCATCCTGGGATAGTGTAGAATCTAAATACTTAAAATCATGACCCCTGGCGGTAGGCCAGGCCACAATAGGGAATCCAAGTTTTACATAGAAATATATAGGAAAAAATCTTTAAAAATCTTCTTCTCAAGAACCAGTGGGCCAGGAAAGCTGAAACTTATGTGAAAGCCTCCTGGGGTAGTGTAGATTCTAAATTATTAAAATCAAGATGGGGATGGTGGGTCCTTGGGGCCACAATAGATATAAGAGGCGGGGAAATCTGGTAAAGAACTGCATCACCAAAGTTACTCAGGTGAGAGGTGTGGCCCATGGGCCTCTTGTCTAGATGAGTGATGGTAAAGGTTAAAGTTTTTCGTGCAGGTTCATTACCAGGAAAAAAAATATAAGGTGTGAACCAAACTGGCTTGGATGGTGCAGCAGGGGATGAGCAATCTCTAACTTAATTGCTTAAGCTTAATTTTTGAATTACATATATTTATGGATGAGTTAATAGTTTGAAAATTTTGGATAAGTTCATTCCCAGTAACTACAAGCCCATGCAAATAGATATCAATAAATGTTGCATCTTGCATCATGTACATTGCCACATTATTTGTTTAATGTGGGACTTTACCTTACCTTAATTAAGACAGCATTTTAGAGGTGATCTCTCTTCTCTTCTTCTCTGCTTTTGCATATTAAATAAACAAACTAAGTAATAGCTATGATGAGCAAGAATGCTTTTTCCAGAATTGTGAAATTTATGGCCCCAGGGTCAGAGGTTCTGGTGTTAGGGCTGGGCTCTATTGATTATATACTGAAAATGCATTAATTCTTTAAAAATCTTCTCCTTTGCTTCTCGGTATTAAATAAATTAACTAAGTACATAGTTATGATGAGCAAAAGTGCCTCTTCTAAAATTGTGAATTTTCGGGCCCCAGGATCAGGTGTTCTGGTGTTAGGGTAGGGCTCTATTGATTATAATTAGTGAAAATGCATTAATTCTGTGAAAATCTTCTCTGCTCCTGGGTAGTAAGCAGATGAACTACCTATAAAGTTATGATGTGCAAGGGCTCTTCTTCCAGAATTGTGAATTTCCAGGAACCTGGGTCAGGGATACCATAGAGGGGGGGGGGGGGGTTCTACTTATATACTGAAAATGAATTGTTTGAAATCTGCTCCTTGGTATTAATCAAACATTTTTTATAAGCAAGTGTGCCTTTTCAAAAATTGTGCAATGTGTTGACCTAGGGTCAGGGGTTCATGTGTGGTAGGGGCACTTCTGATTATTGGTGAATACTTGCTGATTAGTAGATATGCATTTTTTGTTCCCCTACCCTACTTATGGGTATTAAGGAGGCTTGGGGGTCAACAAATTAACAACAAATTAACCACCAGATATAACTGAAATTTTTAGATATGATATCTTTAGCTGTCAACTACCATTTGACAAAGAAAAATTTCAGACATATTAGTTTTAAAATTTGATTATTTTTGTATATCTTTATATAGAGCTCTTCTAAAGGAGATCGAAATATTCTAAAAATGGTTAAGCAACCAAACTAATCAATTGCTAAGTTCATAGTTATGATTAGTAATGGTGCCAGCCTCTTTCAAATTTTAAATGCCATAGCATCTACCTTAAAACATGAACCAAATTCAATCATTTGAAAGTTGTTGCATGATTCTCAGGTGACCTGTAAGGCCCATGGGCCTCTTTACTGGAAGACATCTTGACATTCCAAAAATGTCTGGTTTACATTTTTAGCTCACCTCAACGAAGTTGGGGGGAGCTTATGTGATACCCTCGGCGTCGGCGTCGGTGTCGGCGTCCCAGGTTAAGGTTAAGTTTTTTGGGGCAGTTTTCTTTTTAAGTACTTCTATGTCCTATATTGATTAGACATGCATGGAAGATGCTTCTAGTGTCTTTCATTGTACCAGTCCAAGATTCAGATGCTGCAGTTTAAACAAAGAAATGACCAGATTAATGTTTTTTGGAGCAGGTTAACATTTTTGGTGCAGTTTTTGGTGTAGGTTTCATTTCCAAGTAACTATAAGCCCTATGTCGACCAAACTTGCATGGATGATACATCTAAGGATGCATACTACCGGGATTGCTTCGGATGCTGAATCTGACCTACATTTTCCGGTTGAGTGAACAGGTTAAAGTTTTTGGTGCAGGTTTTATTTCCAATTAACTTTAAGTCTTATGTTGACCAAACTTGCATGGATGATACATCTAAGGATGCATACTACCAGGCTTGCTTCGGATGCTGAATCTGACCTACATTTTCCGGTTGATGAACAGGTTAAAGTTTTTGGTGCAGGTTTCATTTCCAAGTATCTATAAGTCCTATGTTGACTTAACTTGCATGGATGATACATCTAAGGATGGATACTACCAGGCTTGCTTCGGATGCTGAATCTGACCTACATTTTCCGGTTGAGTGAACAGGTTAAAGTTTTTGGTGCAGGTTTCATTTCCAAGTATCTATAAGACCTATGTTGACCAAACTTGCATGGATGATACATCTAAGGATGCATACTACCAGGCTTGCTTCGGATGCTGAATCTGACCTACATTTTCCGGTTTAGTGAACAGGTTAAAGTTTTTGGTGCAGGTTTCATTTCCAAGTAACTATAAGTCCTATGTTGTCCAAACTTGCATGGATGATACATCTAAGGATGCATACTACCAGGCTTGCTTGAACAGGTAAAATGCATTTTAACTATCTGACCAAACTTGCATGGATGATACATTTTCCGGGATTGCTTTAGATGCTGAATCTGACCTACATTTTCTGGTTGAGTGAACTGGTTAAAGTTTTTTTGTGCAAGTTTCATTTGCAAGTAACTTTAAGCCCTATGTTGACCAAACTTGCATGGATGATACATCTAAGGATGCACACTACCAGGCTTGCTTCGGATGCTGAATCTGACCTACATTTTCTGGTTGAGTGAACAGGTTAAAGTTTTTGGTGCAGGTTTCATTTCCAAGTAACTATGAGTTCTTTAATGACCAATCTTGCATGGATGATACATCTAAGGATGCATATTACCAGGCTTGCTTCGGATGCTGAATCTGACCTCCTTTTTGTGGATGAGTGAATATTGTTAGTTTTTGATGCATGTTTCATTTCCAATTAACTATGAGCCGTATAATGAGCAAACTTGCATGGACGATACATCTTAGGATGCACACTAATAGACTTGCTTCGGATGCTGAATTGGACATACATTTTTCAGATAATAGACCAGGTAAAAGTTATGGTTGCAGGTCTATTTCCAAAAAAATATAAGGCTTATATAACATTGTATAAACCAAACTTGCACAAATGTTGCATCAAGAGATAAAAACTCTCAAACTTGCTTCAGATGCTGGATTTTGATTACATTTTCATGAAGAAGTACTAGATTAAATTTTTTATGTAGGTCTTTTTCAAAGTATCAGATCAAAATTGCTTAAATATTTTCATTTTTGGAATGTACACTTTTTGTTGGTTAATTGTGTGACTTTGCCTTACTTAAAGACAACATTCGTTGAGGTGAGCTCTGTAATCTCTGATTACCTACGTTTTAATACAAAAAGACATTATCTTAACAAATTTTAAACAATTGCACATTAAGTTTTGTTTCATTTGATTTTATTGTATTTCATTGTATTTGGACAACCTGAAATTCATTCGGGCAACCTGTGATCAGTACCAAGGTTGCCCAAATGGCGAGCCCAAATTTTGACGAATGTCGGACCCTGATGTAGGACTTCAGACTTGTAACAAGAAGACATTGAATACAAGATGCAGTGCACCAGACCTTTGAGCTTGACCCCTTTTTCATCAAGGTCAAATAAAGAAAAATGAACTAGACCACAACTTGAGAACTCTTTGACAATCAGACCTCAGACTTAAAACATGGAAATAAAGTATAGGTGAAGGGTGAATGCCTACATTTTCTCACCTTGACCTATTGATAAAGTCAAGGTCAATGTTTAACATGAAAATATAGTCTAAATCATAATTTGAGACCTTTATTGACATTAGAATTTCAAACTTGGAACAAGTAAAGACAATATAAGCCTACATGCACTATATCAGTGTTTGACTTTGACCACTTTCAAGTAAAGAAAACCCAGACCAAAGTAACTTTAGATCCTTTTGATCTCAAGACAAAAAAGATGCACTGCATTATTATTTTTGACCTTGATCATAAAATATTGCACTTGTTAATGTTGTTAAAGAAGGGGAGACGTATTTTTAGCTCACCTCAACGAAGTTGGGGGAGCTTATGTAATACCCTCAGTGTCGGCGTCGGTGTCCCGGGTGAAGGTTAAGTTTTTTGGAGCAGTTTTCTTTTTAAGTACTTCTATATGTCCTATATTGATTAGACATGCATGGAGGATATTTCTAGTGTGTTTCATTGTACCAGTCAAAATTTCAGATGCTGCAATTTCAGCAAAGGAATGACCAGGTTAATGTTTTTGGAGCAGGTTAACATTTTTGGTGCAGTTTTTGGTGTAGGTCTCATTTCCAAGTAACTATAAGTCCTATGTTGACCAAACTTGGCATGCATGAATGGTACATCTTAGGATGCACACTATCAGGCTTGCTTTGAATGCTGAATCTGACCTACATTTTCTGCATGAGTGAACAGATTTATGTTTTCGGTGCAGGTATCATTTCCAAGTAACAATGAGCACTATAGTGACCAAACTTGCATGGATGATACATCTAAGGATGCATACTACCAGACTTGCTTCAGATGCTGAATCTGACCTAAATTTTCTGGCAGAGTGAACAAGTTAATGTTTTTTGTGCAGGTTTCATTTCCAAGGTACTATGAGCCCTATACTGACTAAACTTGCATGGATGATACATCTTAGGATGCATACTACCAGACTTGCTTCGGATGCTGAATCTGATCTACATTTTCCGGTTGAGTGAACAGGTTAAAGGTTTTGGTGCATGATTCAATTCCAAGTAACTTTGAGCCCTATAATAACCAAACTTGCAAGGATGGTACATCATAGGATGCATACTACCAGACTTGCTTCGGATGATGTCAATCTGACCTACATTTTATGTTTGAGTGAACAGGTTAAAGTTTTTGGTGCAGGTTTCATTTCCAAGTTACTATGAGCCATATAATGATCAAACTTGCATGGTTGGTACATCTTAGGATGCATACTACCAGACTTGCTTCGGATGCTGAATCTGATCTACATTTTCCGCTTGAGTGAACAGGTTAAAGGTTTTGGTGCATGATTCAATTCCAAGTAACTTTGATCCCTATAATAACCAAACTTGCATGGATGGTACATCTAAGGGTTAATTTTACTAGGTTGGCTTTGAATGCTGAATCTGACCTACATTTTCTGGATTAGTGAAAAGGTTAGTTTTTTATACAGGTTTCATTTCCGAGTAACTTTGAGCTCTATGTTGAGCAAACCTGCATGGATGATACATCTTAGGATGCACACTAATGGACTTGCTTCAGATGCTGAATTTGACATCCTTTTTCCTGATAATGGACCTCGTAAAAGTTATGGGTGCATGTCTTTTACCAAGAAACTATAAGGCTTATATAAACCAATTTGCACAAATGATGCACCAAGGGATGAAAACTCTTAAACTTGCTTCAGATGCTGGATTTTAATTATGTTTTCATGATGAAGAACTAGTTTGAAGTTTTTATATAGGTCTATTCTAAGGTATCAAATAAAAATTGCATATATTTTGCATTTTTGGATGTACACTTTTTGTTGGTTAATTGTGTGACTTTGCCTTACTTTAAAGACAACATTTGTTGAGGTGAGCTCTGTAATCTCTGATTACCTATGTTTTGGTTTTAAAAAAACCCACTAGTTTTATATGCATTTCCGACAATTATAGAAGAAGTCTGGATATACTGTAAAAGTACATAATTCCAGGGGGTCATAATTCAGTGGAAACAAAATTTCTATTCAATCTATGGGTATGAAATTATGCAGATATCTTGGATTGTCATTATATGTCCTTAATGAATCTTTAGTATGCTGTGACAAATTTCTGTGGAAAACTGTGTTTGCCTACGTAGGGGAAATTAATCCCACACGGAAAAAAGTACGTCTACAGTAGTATAATCATTTATGTATTCTTAGATTATATTAAAGTACATATTTTAATCATTTAATTTGTGTCATAAGTATGCTTTTAAGTTATTTATTTGTTTTAAAATTAAATATTGGCATCATTTTTAGCTCACCTTGACGAAGTCGAGATGAGCTGATGCTATACCCCCAGCATTGGCGTCAGCATCGATGTCAGCGTCCCAGGTTAGAGTTTTAGGAGCAAATCAATTCCCAAGTAACTATAAGCCCTACCCAGACCAAACCTGCATGGATGATGCATCTAGGGATGGACACTACCAGACTTGCTTCAGATGCTGGATTTGACCTATATTTTCCAGATGAGTGACCAGGTTAAAGTTTTTGGAGCAGGTCCATTCCCAAGGAACTATAAGCCCTACCCAGACCAAACTTGCATGGATGATGCATCTAGGGAAGGACACTACCAGACTTGCTTCGGATGCTGGATCTTACCTACATTTTCCAGAAGAGTGACCAGGTTAAAATGTTTGGAGCAGGTCCATTTCCAAGGAACTATAAGCCCCACCCGGACCAAACTTGCATGGATGATGCATCTAGAGAATGCATCTAGGGGTGGACACTACCAGACTTGCTTCAGAGGCTGGATCTGACCTATATTTTCCAGATGAGTGACCAGGTTAAAGTTTTTGGAGCAGGTTACATTTTCATTCCCAAGTATCTATAAGTCCTACCCAAACCAAACTTGCATGGATGATGCATCTAGGGATGGACACTACCAGACTTGCCTCGGATGCTGGATCTGACATATGTTTTCCAGATGAGTAACCAGGTTAAAGTTTTTGGAGCAGGTCCATTCCCAAAGAAACTATAAGCCCTACCTGGACCAAACTTGCATGGATGATGCATCTAGGGATGGACACTACCAGATTTGCTTTGACCAAACATGGATGATGCATTTTCCAGATGAGTGACCAGGTTAAAGTTTTTGGAGCAGATCCACTCCCAAAGAAACTATAACTATGGACCAAACTTGCATGGATGATGCATCTAGGGATGGACCAAACTTGCATGGGACCTACATTTTGATCCAAAGTAACTATAAACTCTACCTGAACCAAACTTGCATGGGTGATGCATCTAGGGATGGATACTACCAGACTTGCTTCGGATGCTGGATCTGACTTACATTTTCATTCCCAAGTATCTATAAGCCCTACCCGGACCAAACTTGCATGGATGATGCATCTAGGGATGGACACTACAAGACTTGCTTCGGATGCTAGATCTGACCTATATTTTTCCAAACAAGAGACCAGGTTAAAAGTTTTTGGAACAGATCAATCCCAGTGAACTTGAAGTCCTAGATATTTGCAGTATTAACAGAGTTTTGAATATTTGTTTACACTACATGTTATTCATGCTAGACACTTAGAAATGTGTATATGCAATGTAAGGGGTTAAACAGAACTTGCAAGAATATTGTTATTGGGATAAATACCAACTATTAAGAAAATATGATGTGAGATTTGCATTACTTACACTGATAACATTCGTCGAGGTGGGCTTCGTAATCTTTGATTACCTATGTTGATAAATATTATAATTGAAACAAGGTTAAAACATCAGTGAATTTACTTGAAATTGTCAACAGAAGTCAAAAACTTAAAACGGACTTATAAGAGGGGTAATAACAAATCCCTGTAAGATAACCTCAAAAAATAAAATGGACTTATGTATCTAAATGAATACATATCACTGCAGATGAAAATTTTAACTGATGCTTGTAACTTGACGAAAGATTAATTTCTTGTTGAGCACATTAAAATGAAATAAAGTGATTCAAATCCAGTTTGTATAGACTGCGACAACAAGGCAGTGCCCAGTACATATGTACGATCAACCCAGATGATCAAAGGGCATTTGTCAGAAATCGATCACAATCTTGGTAAACTTATTTGAAAGTGTGCATGGATGACAGTGTTACTGCACTTTGGCAACTCTGGAGACTAAAATTTTGTTAATATTTATAAATGTCATTCAGCAAAACAGAAAAACATTACAAAATTTTCTAAATGATCTGGCAAT
The DNA here is from genome assembly GCF_032062105.1 of Saccostrea cuccullata. Taxonomy (NCBI): domain Eukaryota; kingdom Metazoa; phylum Mollusca; class Bivalvia; order Ostreida; family Ostreidae; genus Saccostrea; species Saccostrea cuccullata. The sequence goes on from NW_026936638.1 coordinate 151,878, forward strand.
CTTTATCTTAATCATCAAAATTGTACAGCACTAACTATCCTATTTTGAAATAATTTATACATTTAGTTTGTGAAAATAAAATGATATTGAATATTTATTTCTCTTCAGGTTCATCTATGTGATGAAAGAGATAACTCTCAATGACAAAATGTCTATTATTCTTTAAAGATTTGCCAAACTGAAGTGTCTTTTTTTGTCAAATTTTTCCCCGCAAGCTATGCTATTATTGTTTGTATTTTACTTAATATGAAATACATTTCTTTTGGAAAATCATTAAGGTTCAAGCAACATTTTATATGAGTGAGTAGAGGGTTTATGGACCTTAATATAAGAAATAAAATATACCTGTAAATCATTTATATACCTGTAAATCACTTGATAAACATGCTATCTTTTACAATATTTATAACACACTACCGGTTTGAAAGGTGTTTCAAACTTTAAAGGTATTTAGGACACAATGTGTAGAAGTTATTACCAGGAAATTTTTCTCTATTTATTACGAATTATATATTTTGATAGCATTTCACACAAAAATTGAATATAAAAACAGTTTGTCAGCGCAACTCCTCATAAACCGCTGCACAGAATTTGAAATTTCAAATTTTTAGGACACAATGTGGATGTGCATATTACCAGGAAATTTCGTTGCATTTTTTCACAAATTTAATTTTATTCATTTAATCCTTAACATAGAGAAAAGTTTGTCAGCGCAATCATAAACCGCTGCACAGAATTTGTACTTTAATATTTGAACAATGTTAATGCATATTCCAGAAAATTCAGATTTTTTAGAACACTTTTTAAAGCAAAACAAACACACAATACAGTTTGTCAGCGCAACTCCTCATAAACCGCTGCACAGAATTGTGGTCAAAGCAGATATTTAGGACACAATGTGTAGATGTGCACCAGGAAATTCTAAATATAATTTTTAACAGAATTTCCGCACTTTTTAAAAACTGTGTACATAAAACGAACAGTGTGCTCAATTTGCTAAATTCTGCATGCATCTCTTAGTTCGAAATGACGATACTTGTGAAGGTGTTTTGCTTTCTAACATTTCTACTCTGAATAAAATTATTTTTCTTGATAAAAGTTTTAATATTTCTCATTAAAACACATCAAAATTGCCACTTTTCTTAAGGATTAAGAATAAAGTTAAAATTTGTGAAAGTGCAAGGATGTGTCAATCAAACCCGCCAAAAAAATTAAAGTTTTAATAACTATTAAATGAAATAAGATTTTTAATTAATTTTTGTGTGAAATGCTATTAAACATGTTAAAATATATAATTTGTGATAATATACAGAAAATATTAACTTCAAATCTGTGTCCAAGTACCTTTAAGGTGTGCTGAGTACTTCAGTCTTATGTAATAGCGTACATCTGTTATAATGTAGGATTTATCACAATCCCGTGAGATACCTTATAAAAGAAGTTTACTGTATTTGAAATCTTCTCGCTTTGCTGGGACTTCATCGTTGGAGATGATGAACTTGGAGGTGGCTGGCTCTTCATCGTTGGAGATGGTGGAATAAGGATTTGGAGGAGGCTGTGCTTATTGGATTGGAACAGCATGCCAACAGTGCTGGAATGGAAGTATTTTTTAGTCATTAAGCAATGGCCAAGGTAAGATCATTTCATTATTATTTTGGCACTCTCACTAAGTACTAACATTTCACTCCCCTCTCCCACTCTCGGCACATCTTTTGTAATACATGTAGTTCTTTTGTATATTGTTCTGATGTTTTTTTTTCTTTGTCTAATCTTCTCTGCATGTTCTCTCTTTGCCGGGACTTTATCGTTGGAGATGGTAGACTTTGAGGCCTCTGGCACTTCATCATTGGAGATGGTAGAATAAGGACTTGGAGGTGGCTGGCTGTTATTGTTGGAGATGGTGGAATAAAGACTTGGAGGAAGTTGGGCATATTGGATTGGAACAGCATGCCAACAAAGCTGGAATGGAGGTATTTCTTAGTCATCAAGCAATGGCCAAGGTAAGATTGTTTCATTATTATTTTGACACTCCTACTAAGTACTAACATTTTACTCCCCTCCCCCACTCTCGGCAAATCTTCTGTAATAGTTTCTTTGTTTTGTTTTTTTTCTTTTGTTTTTTCTTTGTCTAATCTTCTCTGTTCTCTCTTTCCCGGGACTTCATTGTTGGAGAAGGTGGACTTGGTGGTGGCTGGCTGTTCATCATTGGAGATGGTGGAATTAGGACTTGGATGAGGCTGGGCATATTAGATTGGAACAGCATGCCAACAACGCTGGAATGGAGGTATTTCAAGAATAACAGAGGTAAGATCTACCAAACCTCTTACAAATACCCCTAACAAACCTATAACAAACAACTCTAACAAACTTCCAACAAATAACTCTAACAAACATTAACAACTAACTCTAACAAACTTCCAACAAATAATTCTAACATAAATCTCTAACAAATAACTCTAACAAACTTCTAACGAATAACTCAAACAACTTTAACAAACTTCCAACAAATAACTCTTAACAAACTTCTAACAAACTTCCATCAAATAACTCTAACAACCTTTAATAAACTTCCATCAAATAACTCTAACAAACTCACACAAATAACTTGAACAAACTTCCAACAAATAACTCTAACATAAACCTCTAACAAATAACTCTAACAAACCTCTAACAATTAACTCTAGCAAACCTCACACAAATAACTCTAACAAACTTCCAACAAATAAATCGAACAAACCAACAACTATTAACTCTAACAAACTTCCAACAAATAATCTAACATAACCCTCTAACAAATATCTCCAACAAATAATGCTAACAAACCTCCAACAAGTAACCCTAACAAACCTCTAAGAAATAACTTAAACAACCTTCCAAAAAATAACACTTATAAACTTCCAACAAAAAATTCTAACATAAACCTCTAACAAATAACTCTAACAAACCTGTAACAAATACCTCTAATAAAATTCCAACAAATAACTCTAACTTCCAACAAATAACTCTAATATAAACCTCTAACAAATAACTCTAACAACTTTAACGAACTTCCAACAAATAACTCTAACATAAACCTCTAACAAATAACTTCAACAAATAATGCTTACAAACCTCCAACAAATAACTTTAACAAACTTCCAACATATAATTCTTACATAAACCTCTAACAAAAAACTCTCACATAAACCTCTAACAAATAACTCTAACAAACTTCCAACAAATAAATCTAACAAACCTCCAACAACTAACTCTAACAAACTTCAAACAAATAACTTTAACAAACATTCAACAAACAACCCTTCCAAACCTCCAACAAATAACTGTAACAAATAATTCTAACAAACCTCCAACAAATAACTTTAACAAACTTTTAACAAATAACTTTAACAAACTTCCAACAAATAACTGTAACAAACCTCCATAAAATAATGCTAACAAACCTCCAAAAAATAACCCTAACAAACCTCTAACAAATAACTCTAACAAACTTTCAACAAATAACTTTAACAAACTTTCAACAATTAAGCCTTACAAACCTCCAGCAAACAACTCTAACAAACCTCCAACAAATAACTGTAACAAACCTGTAACAAAAAACTCTAAGAATCTTCCAACAAATAACTCTGACAAACTTCCAACCAATAATTCTAACATAAACATCTAACAAATAACTCTAACAGACTTCCAACAAATAATTCTAACTTCCAACAAATAACTCTAACATAAGCCTCTAACAAATAACTCTAACAACTTTAACAAACTTCCAACAAATAACTCTAGCAAAGATTTTACAAACTTCCATCAAATAACTCTAACAAACTCTAACAAACTCCAACAAATAACTCTAACAAACTTCCAACAAATAACTCTAACATAACCCTCTAACACATAACTCCAACAAATAATGCTTACATACCTCCAACAAGTAACCCTAACAAACCTCTAACAAATAACTTTAACAAACTTCCAACAAATAACTGTAATAAATTTGCAACAAATAATTCTAACATAAACCTCTAACAAATAACTCTAACATAAACCTCTAACAAATAACTCTAACAAATAACTCTAACAAACTTCCAACAAATAAATCTAAAAAACCTTCAACAACTAACTCTAACAAACTTCCAACAAATAACTCTTAACAATATCCAACAACTAACTCTAACAAACTTCAAACAAATAACTTTAACAAACATTCAACAAATAACCCTTACAAACCTCCAACAAATAACTCTAACAAACCTCTGATAAATAACTCTAACAAGCCTGTCACAAATAACTCTAACAAACCTCTAACAACTAACTCTTACAAACTTCTTACATCTAACTCTAACAAACTTCTAACAAATAACTCTACTAAAACTACTAACAGTCTGCTTAATGTTGTGTAACGCGCCTAGTGTGTTGGCGTTAGTGTCTGTGTGCTTGTCACCTCTCGCTTTCAGCCATCACCGCTGGCTAGCAGCAATGCGAAAAGGGAGGAATTTTTATGTCTTCCCCTGCCAGTACATAGCCTCTCCACAACAAGTCCTATGCAATGCCTCCACGTGGAAGCAGACGGATACTGGGCACCTTTCGGTCCCAGGCTAAGTTCGCAAGGGCGCACTACCTTTAACATACACCTCTAACAAATAACTCTAACAAACTTCCAACAAATAACCCTAACAAACCTCAAACAAATAACTCTAACAAATTTTCAACAAATAACCCTAACAAACCTCAAACAAATAAATCTAACAACTTCCAACAAATAACTCTAACAACCCTCTAACAAATAACTCTAACAAACCTCTAACAATTAACTCTAACATACTTCCAACAAATAACTCTAACAAACTTCTATCAAATAACTCTAACAAAACTCTAACACCTTTTGTAAAAATTTTATTTTGTTTCTGTTATGTCTTTATTTTTCTTTGTCTAATCTTCTCTGTTCTCTCTTTGCCGGGACTTCATTGTTGGAGATGGTGGACTTGGTGGTGGCTGGCTCTTCATGGTTGGAAATGGTTGCATTAGGACTTGGATGAGGCTGGGCATATTGGATTGGAACAGCATGCCAACAACGCTGGAATGGAGGTACTTCAAGAATAACAGAGGTAAGATCTACCAAACCTCTAACAAATACCTCTAACAACCCCACAACAAATAACTCTAACGAACTTCCAAAAATTGCTCTAACAAACCTCTAACAACTAACTCTAACAAACTTCCAAAAAATAACTTAACAAACCTCTAACAAATAACTCTAACAAACTTCCAACAAATAATTTAACAAACTTCCAACATATACCTTTAACAAACTTCCAGACAAATAACCCTAACAAACCTCTAACAAACTTCCATCAAATAACTCTAACAAACCTCTAACAAATAACCCTAACAAACTTCCAACAAATAACTCTAACAAACCTCCAAAAAATAACGCTAACAAACTTCCAACAAATAACCCTAACAAACCTCCAACAAATAACTCTAACAAACTTCTGACAAATAACTCTAACAAACCTGTAACAAATTTCCAACAAATAACTTTAACAAACTTTCAACAAATAACCCTTACAAACCTCCAACAAATAATTCTAACAAACCTTTAACAGCTAACTCTAACAAACTTCTTACAACTAACTCTAACAAACTTCTAACACATAACTCTACTACAACTACTAACAGTCTGCTTAATGTTGTGTGACGCGTCTAGTGTGTTGGCATTAGTGTCTGTGTGCATGTCACCTCTCGCTTTCAGCCATCACCGCTGGCTAGCAGCAATGCGAAAAGGGAGGAATTTTTATGTCTTCCCCAGCCAGTACATAGCCTCTCCACAACAAGTCCTATGCGATGCCTCCACGTGGAAGCAGACGGATACTGGGCACCTTTCGGTCCCAGGCTGAGTTCGCAAGGGCGCACTAACTTTCACATACACCTCTAACAAATAACTCTAACAAATTTCCAACAAATAACTCTAACAAACCTCCAACAACTAACTCTAACAAACTTCCAACAAATAACTCTAACATAAACCTCTAACAAATAACTCTAAGAAACCTGTAACAAATAACTCTAACAAACTTCCAACAAATAACTCTAACAAACCTCTAAGAATTAACTCTAACAAACCTCTCATAAATAACTCTAACAAACCTCTCATAAATAACTCTAACAAACTTCCAACAAATAACCCTAACAAGTCTCTAATAAATAACTTTAACAAACTTCCAACAAATAACTTGAACAAACTTTAAAAAAATAACCGTTACAAACCTCCAACAAGTAACTTTAACAAACCTCCAACGTAAAACTCTAACAAACCTCTAACAAATAACTCTAACAAACTTCCAACAAGTAATTCTAACATAAACCTCTAACAAATAACTCTAAAAAATCTCCAACAAATAACTCTAACTTCCAACAAATAACTCTAAATAAGCCTCTAACAAATAACTCTAACAACTTTAACAGACTTCCAGACAAATAACCCTAACAAACCTCTAACAAACTTCCATCAAATAACTCTAACAGACTCTAACAAATAACCCTAACAAACTTCCAACAAATAACTCTAACATAAACTTCTAACAAATAAATCTAACAAACCTCTAACAAATAACTTTAACAAACTTCCAACAAATAACTCTAATAAACTTCCAACAAATAATTCTAACATAAACCTCTAACAAATAACTCTAACAAATAACTCTAACAAACTTCCAACAAATAAATCTAAAAAACCTTCAACAACTAACTCTAACAAACTTCCAACAAATAACTCTTAACAATATCCAACAACTAACTCTAACAAACTTCAAACAAATAACTTTAACAAACATTCAACAAATAACCCTTACAAACCTCCAACAAATAACTCTAATAAACCTCTGATAAATAACTCTAACAAGCCTGTCACAAATAACTCTAACAAACCTCTAACAACTAACTCTAACAAACTTCTTACAACTAACTCTAACAAACTTCTAACAAATAACTCTACTAAAACTACTAACAGTCTGCTTAATGTTGTGTGACGCACCTAGTGTGTTGGGGTTAGTGTCTGTGTGCTTGTCACCTCTCGCTTTCAGCCATCACCGCTGGCTAGCAGCAATGCGAAAAGGGAGGAATTTTAATGACTTCCCGTGCCAGTACATAGCCTCTCCACAACAAGTCCTATGCGATGCCTCCACGTGGAAGCAGACGGATACTGGGCACCTTTCGGTCCCAGGCTGAGTTCGCAAGGGCGCACTAACTTTCACATACACCTCTAACAAATAACTCTAACAAATTTCCAACAAATAACCCTAACAAACCTCAAACAAATAACCCTAACAACTTGCCACAAATAACTCTAGCAACCCTCTAACAAATAACTGTAACAAACCTCTAACAATTAACTCTAACAAACCTCTCATAAATAACTCTAACAAACTTCCAACAAATAACCCTAACAAAACTCTAACACCTCTTGTAAAAATTTTATTTTGTTTCTGTTTTGTCTTTATTTTTCTTTGTCTAATCTTCTCTGTTCTCTCTTTGCCGGGACTTCATTGTTGGAGATGGTGGACTTGGTGGTGGCTGGCTCTTCATCGTTGGAGATGGTGGCATTCGGACTTGGATGAGGCTGGGCATATTGGATTGGAACAGCATGCCAACAACGCTGGAATGGAGGTATTTCAAGAATAACAGAGGTAAGATCTACCAAACCTCTAACAAATACCTCTAACAACCCTATAACAAATAACTCTAACAAACTTCCAAAAATAGCTCTAACAAACCTCTAACAACTAACTCTAACAAACTTCCAAAAAATAACTTAACAAACCTCTAACAAATAACTCTAACAAACTTCCAACAAATAATTTAACAAACTTCCAACATATACCTCTACCAAACTTCCATCAAATAATTCTAACAACCTTTAATAAACGTCCATCAAATAACTCTAACAAACTCTAACAAACTCCAACATATAACCCTAACAAACTTCCAACAAATAACTCTAACAAACCTCCAAAAAATAACGCTAACAAACTTCCAACAAATAACCCTAACAAACCTCTAACAAATAACTCTAACAAATAACTCTAACAAACTTTCAACAAATAACTTTAACAAATTTTCAACAAATAACCCTTACAAACCTCCAGCAAATAACTCGAAAAAACCTCCAGCAAATAACTTTAACAAACCTCTAACAAAAAACTCTAACAAACTTCCAACAAATAACCTTAACAAACTTTCAACAAATAACCCTTACAAACCTCCAGGAAATCACTCTAACAAACCTCCAAACAAATAGCTGTAACATTAACCTCTAACAAAAAACTCAAAGAATCTTCCAACAAATAACTCGAACAAACTTCCAACCAATAATTCTAACGTAAACATCTAACAAATAACTCTAACAGACTTCCAACAAATAACTCTAACTTCCAACAAATAACTCTAACATAAGCCTCTAACAACTTTAACAAATTTCCAACAAATAACTCTAACAAGCTTCTAACAAACTTCCATCACATAACTCTAACAAACTCCAACAAATAACTCTAACAAACTTCCAAAGAATAACTCCAACAAACTTCCAACAAAGAACTCTAACGTAACACTCTAACAAATAACTCCAACAAATAACACTTACAAACCTCCAACAAGTAACCCTAACAAACCTCTAACAAATAACTTTAACAACCTTCCAAAAAAATAACACTTATAAACTTCCAACAAATAATTCTAACATTAACCTCTAACAAATAACTCTAATATAAACCTCTAACAAATAACTCTAACAAACTTCCAACAAATAACCCTTACAAACCTCCAACAAATAACTCTAACAAACTTCCAACAAATAACTCTAACTTCCAATAAATAACTCTAAATAAGCCTCTAACAAATAACTCTAACATAAACCTCTAACAAATAACTTTAACAAACTTCCAACAAATAAATCTAACAAACCTCCAACAACTAACTCTAACAAACTTCCAACAAATAACTCTAACAATCTCCAACAACTAACTCTTAAACAAACTTCCAACAAATAACTCTAACAAACTTCTGACAAATAACTCTAAGAAACCTGTAACAAATAACTCTAACAAACTTCCAACAAATAACTTTAACAAACTTTCAACAAATAACCCTTACAAACCTCCAACAAATAACTCTAACAAACCTCTAACAACTACCTCTAACAAACTTCTTACAACTAACTCTAACAAACTTCTAACACATAACTCTACTACAACTACTAACAGTCTGCTTAATGTTGTGTGACGCGTCTAGTGTGTTGGCATTAGTGTCTGTGTGCATGTCACCTCTCGCTTTCAGCCATCACCGCTGGCTAGCAGCAATGCGAAAAGGGAGGAATTTTTATGTCTTCCCCAGCCAGTACATAGCCTCTCCACAACAAGTCCTATGCGATGCCTCCATGTGGAAGCAGACGGATACTGGGCACCTTTCGGTCCCAGGCTAAGTTCGCAAGGGCGCACTAACTTTAACATACACCTCTAACAAATAACTCTAACAAACTTCCAACAAATAACCCTAACAAACCTCAAACAAATAACTCTAACAACTTCCAACAAATAACTCTAACAACCCTCTAACAAATAACTCTAACAAACCTCTAACAATTAACTCTAACAAACTTCCAACAAATAACTCTAACAAACCTCTAACAATTAACTCTAACAAACCTCTCATAAATAACTCTAACAAACTTCCAACAAATAACCCTAACAAGTCTCTAACAAATAACTTTAACATACTTCCAACAAATAACCGTTACAAACCTCCAACAAGTAACTTTAACAAACCTCCAACATAAAACTCTAACAAACCTCTAACAAATAACTCTAACAAACTTCCAACAAGTAATTCTAACGTAAACCTCTAACAAATAACTCTAAAAAATCTCCAACAAATAACTCTAACTTCCAACAAATAACTGTAACATAAGCCTCTAACAAATAACTCTAACAACTTGAACAAATTTCCAACAAATAACTCTAACAAACTTCTAACAAACTTCCATCAAATAACTCTAACAAACTCCAACAAATAACTGTCACAAACGTCCAACAAATAACTCTAACATAACCCTCTAACAAATAACTCCAACAAATAACACTTACAAACCTCCAACAAGTAACCCTAACAAACCTCTAACAAATAACTTTAACAAACTTCCAACAAATAACTCTAATAAACTTCCAACAAATAATTCTAACATAAACCTCTAACAAATAACTCTAACAAATAACTCTTACAAATTTCCAACAAATAAATCTAAAAAACCTTCAACAACTAACTCTAACAAACTTCCAACAAATAACTCTTAACAATATCCAACAACTAACTCTAACAAACTTCAAACAAATAACTTTAACAAACATTCAACAAATAACCCTTACAAACCTCCAACAAATAACTCTAACAAACCTCTGATAAATAACTCTAACAAGCCTGTCACAAATAACTCTAACAAACCTCTAACAACTAACTCTAACAAACTTCTTACAACTAACTCTAACAAACTTCTAACAAATAACTCTACTAAAACTACTAACAGTCTGCTTAATGTTGTGTGACACGCCTAGTGTGTTGGCGTTAGTGTCTGTGTGCTTGTCACCTCTCGCTTTCAGCCATCACCGCTGGCTAGCAGCAATGCGAAAAGGGAGGAATTTTTATGTCTTCCCCAGCCAGTACATAGCCTCTCCACAACAAGTCCTATGCGATGCCTCCACGTGGAAGCAGACGGATACTGGGCACCTTTCGGTCCCAGGCTAAGTTCGCAAGGGCGCACTACCTTTAACATACACCTCTAACAAATAACTCTAACAAATTTTCAACAAATAACCCTAACAAACCTCAAACAAATAAATCTAACAACTTCCAACAAATAACTCTAACAAACTTCCAACAAATAACTCTAACAAGTCTCTAACAAATAACTCTAACATACTTCCAACAAATAACTCTAACAAACTTCTAACAAATAACTCCAACAAAACTCTAACACCTCTTGTAAAAATTTTATTTTGTTTCTGTTTTGTCTTTATTTTTCTTTGTCTAATCTTCTCTGTTTTCTCTTTGCCGGGACTTCATCGTTGGAGATGGTGGACTTGGTGGTGGCTGGCTCTTCATGGTTGGAGATGGTGGCATTAGGACTTGGATGAGGCTGGGCATATTGGATTGGAATAGCATGCCAACAACGCTGGAATGGAGGTACTTCAAGAATAACAGAGGTAAGATCTACCAAACCTCTAAAAAATACCTCTAACAACCCCACAACAAATAACTCTAACGAACTTCCAAAAATTGCTCTAACAAACCTCTAACAACTAACTCTAACAAACTTCCTACAAATAGCTTATCAAACCTCTAACAAATAACTCTAACAAACTTCCAACAAATAATTTAACAAACTTCCAACATATACCTCTACCAAACTTCCATCAAATAACTAACAACCTTTAATAAACGTCCATCAAATAACTCTAACAAACTCTAACAAACTCCAACATATAACCCTAACAAACCTCTAACAAATAACTCTAACAAACCTCCAAAAAATAATGCTAACAAACCTCCAACAAATAACCCTAACAAACCTCTAACAAATAACTCGAACAAATAAGTTTAACAAACTTTCAACAAATAACCCTTACAAACCTCCAACAAATAACTCTAACAAACGTCTAACAAATAAGTCTAACATACTTCCAACAAATAACTCTAACAAACTTCCAACAAATAACCTTAACAAACTTTCAACAAATAACCCTTACAAACCTCCAGCAAATCACTCTAACAAACCTCCAAACAAATAGCTGTAACATTAACCTCTAACAAAAAACTCAAAGAATCTTCCAACAAATAACTCGAACAAACTTCCAACCAATAATTCTAACGTAAACATCTAACAAATAACTCTGACAGACTTCCAACAAATAACTCTAACTTCCAACAAATAACTCTAACATAAGCCTCTAACAACTTTAACAAATTTCCAACAAATAACTCTAACAAGCTTCTAACAAACTTCCATCACATAACTCTAACAAACTCCAACAAATAACTCTAACAAACTTCCAAAGAATAACTCTAACAAACTTCCAACGAATAACTCTAACGTAACACTCTAACAAATAACTCCAACAAATAACACTTACAAACCTCCAACAAGTAACCCTAACAAACCTCTAACAAATAACTTTAACAACCTTCCAAAAAAATAACACTTATAAACTTCCAACAAATAATTCTAACATTAACCTCTAACAAATAACTCTAACATAAACCTCTAACAAATAACTCTAACAAACTTCCAACAAATAAATCTAACAAACCTCCAACAAATAACTCTAACAATCTTTAAACAAATAACTTTAACAAACTTCCAACAAATAACTCTAATAAACTTCCAACAAATAATTCTAACATAAACCTCTAACAAATAACTCTAACATAAACCTCTAATGAATAACTGTAACAAACTTCCAACAAATAAATCTAACAAACCTCCAACAACTAACTCTAACAAACTTTAAACAAATAACTTTAACAAACTTTCAACAAATAACCCTTACAAACCTCCAACAAATAACTCTAACAAACTTCTGTTAAATAACTCTAACAAATTTCCAACAAATAACTTTAACAAACTTTCAACAAATAACCCTTACAAACCTCCAACAAATAACTCTAACAAACCTCTAACAACTACCTCTAACAAACTTCTTACAACTAACTCTAACAAACTTCTAACACATAACTCCACTACAACTACTAACAGTCTGCTTAATGTTGTGTGACGCGTCTAGTGTGTTGGCATTAGTGTCTGTGTGCATGTCACCTCTCGCTTTCAGCCATCACCGCTGGCTAGCAGCAATGCGAAAAGGGAGGAATTTTTATGTCTTCCCCAGCCAGTACATAGCCTCTCCACAACAAGTCCTATGCGATGCCTCCACGTGGAAGCAGACGGATACTGGGCACCTTTCGGTCCCAGGCTAAGTTCGCAAGGGCGCACTAACTTTAACATACACCTCTAACAAATAACTCTAACAAACTTCCAACAAATAACCCTAACAAACCTCAAACAAATAACTCTAACAACTTCTAACAAATAACTCTAACAACCCTCTAACAAATAACTCTAACAAACCTCTAACAATTAACTCTAACAAACTTCCAACAAATAACTCTAACAAACCTCTAACAATTTACTCTAACAAACCTCTCATAAATAACTCTAACAAACCTCTCATAAATAACTCTAACAAACTTCCAACAAATAACCCTAACAAGTCTCTAATAAATAACTTTAACAAACTTCCAACAAATAACTTGAACAAACTTTCAAAAAATAACCGTTACAAACCTCCAACAAGTAACTTTAACAAACCTCCAACGTAAAACTCTAACAAACCTCTAACAAATAACTCTAACAAACTTCCAACAAGTAATTCTAACGTAAACCTCTAACAAATAACTCTAAAAAATCTCCAACAAATAACTCTAACTTCCAACAAATAACTGTAACATAAGCCTCTAACAAATAACTCTAACAACTTGAACAAATTTCCAACAAATAACTCTAACAAACTTCTAACAAACTTCCATCAAATAACTCTAACAAACTCCAACAAATAACTGTCACAAACTTCCAACAAATAACTCTAACATAACCCTCTAACAAATAACTCCAACAAATAACACTTACAAACCTCCAACAAGTAACCCTAACAAACCTCTAACAAATAACTCTAACATAAACCTCTAACAAATAACTCTAACAAATAACTCTAACAAACTTCCAACAAATAAATCTAAAAAACCTTCAACAACTAACTCTAACAAACTTCCAACAAATAACTCTTAACAATATCCAACAACTAACTCAAACAAACTTGAAACAAATAACTTTAACAAACATTCAACAAATAACCCTTACAAACCTCCAACAAATAACTCTAACAAACCTCTGATAAATAACTCTAACAAGCCTGTCACAAATAACTCTAACAAACTTTCAACAAATAACCCTTACAAGCCTCCAACAAATAACTCTAACAAACCTCTAACAACTAACTCTAACAAACTTCTTACAACTAACTCTAACAAACTTCTAACAAATAACTCTACTAAAACTACTAACAGTCTGCTTAATGTTGTGTGACGCGCCGAGTGTGTTGGCGTTAGTGTCTGTGTGCTTGTCACCTCTCGCTTTCAGCCATCACCGCTGGCTAGCAGCAATGCGAAAAGGGAGGAATTTTTATGTCTTCCCCAGCCAGTACATAGCCTATCCACAAAAAGTCCTATGCGATGCCTCCACGTGGAAGCAGACGGATACTGGGCACCTTTTGGTCCCAGACTAAGTTCGCAAGGGTGCTCCGGAAGATCAGTCTAGAAAGCCTAATGGCTGGCAGTTCATCTAGAAGAGAAAACTGATCACACCCCAATTTGTTAGGAGACTCAATTGATATAAGTGCTGGCTATTTATTGATGCTATTAAGATAGAAGTGAACCTTTGTCCATTCTGATGTTGTCATCTTTCCTTCAGCAGTATGAGATAACATGACATTATGGCCCCCCACAAATCTTTCAAATTTAAACAATGAAAATTTAAATGATTCCAAATCAAGTTTATTGAATATATAGTTAAATGGGATTAAATTATTCATGAATTCTATTCATGAAATGTTCATGGAATGTTCATGAAGATCTCAGTATGAACTTATTATTGGATATTGTCAAATCATGAATTTTGATTCATAAAAGAAAGTTGATGAATATTCATGAATATTTTTTTCATGAATAATTTATGAATAGTCATTTTCATGAAGATTCATCATTTCAAGAATTATCCAATAAAAAGTTCATTGCATCTTCATGAACTGTTTATGAATATTATTTGTAAAAGTTATTCAGGAATGTTCATAAATGATTAAAATTCATGAACTGTTCATGAATATTCTTGCTTATTTGTAAACAAAAATGTAATATTTTTATTCATGCTTGTTCTTGAAAATGCATGAAGTCATGCAAAATGAATAAATGTAAAAGAAAATATTTTATAATACAGCATCTTGATTGATTGATTGATTGATTGTATATTGTTTAATGTCCCTCTCGAGAATTTTTCACTCATATGGAAATGTCGCTGTATGCCAGTGAAGGGCTTCAGGGGCTTTGAGTAGTGAAAGTTCTTTACCTATGTTTACGTCTTAGGTTTGACATGGCACCACGAACGAGAATCGAACCCGGGCCTCCCGATCATGAAGAGAACTACAGCATCTTGAAAGATTTCATATAGAATTTTTGTTCTCCAACCAAGATGAAAATAAAAGTAGAGATCTAAAGTTTCAAGAAGGGTGTTTTATACCAGTCATGGAATTTTATTAATTTATTAATTTATTAATTGCTACTGAAAGAATTAAATAATTCTTTTTTTCTTTTCACCAATGATTGTAAATAACTGTAAAGCTTTATATTTATCAGCTTATTTTGTTTTCATTAATCTACGGATTGTTACGTACATTATACTCAGGTGATCATAAAAGTTAACTCTGAGGTGAGCTTTGTAATCTTTTATTCAGTGAAAAATAAAATAAATATTTGGACACATGGGTTCTCTACAGGTACCCCACCTTTCTCCCACCTACACACACCTCTTTTTATGCAAGTGAGAGAATTATAAGCTGGCAATGTTTAAAATAAGACCCTTGCATTAATTTGACAAGTTGAAGAGGATATGGTGGACATTGTCTTTGTGGAAAAAGTAAATAATCTACCAGGGATTAGTGGAAAAAATTGGTAGATTTAAATGCATTGGTGATGACCAGACTCCCAGCATGTTGATTTGTCCAAGATTATGTGGAACTGAGCAGCCACAGCCATGTAGGAAGGAATTGGTTGAAAAACCTGGAAATGGCAGACTTATGGATGTTAACCTTCTTGACAGCAAGACTTACCGCAGTGGATAACGGTCACTGATCAGGTATGTAATATAATCAATGTTCCAAGACTATAATATTTGAAAAAGAAAAGCAAAGGAATATTTGATCCTTATTCTAAATTATATTTCATTTACATATAATATGTTTCTCACTTTTTCTTAATACATGTACTTCTGTTTTATACAGATAAATGTTGAAGAATTTGTTAATTTTCTACTTTATAGTGTTTTGATGATCGATTTGGTGACAGTATACCCAGTAGAACTCAAACTAAAGGTACTGTGAGCAATGAGCTCACTAAAAGTTAATTATGGGTGCAGGTCTAGCTATTACCAAGAAACTTTAAGGCTTTTATAAACCAAACTTGCACAAATGATGCATCAAGGGATGAAAACTCTCTAAATTGCTTCAGATGCTGGATTTTAATTACGTTTTTGTGATGAAGAACTAGTTTGAATTTTTTATATAGGTCTATTCCAAAGTATCAAATCAAAATTGCATAAGTTTTGCATTTTTGGATGTACACTTTTTGTTGGTTAATTGTGTGACTTTGCATTATTTAAAGACAACATTCGTTGAGGTGAGCTCTGTAATCTAGCTCTGATTACCTATGTTTTTAATTTGTGATTAGTCTGAACAAATTCACTAAAGAATTTACTGTACGTGTTATTCAGAATGTAAATCAGCATTTATTATTGATTTGATTAGTTCTGTAATGAAAGTACCTGTAAATGTCCATTGTTAAATTGTATTAAAATCTCAAATGCCAAAGTTTTGTGCAATTTCAAAAATCAAAACCAAATGTAAAAGAAAGAGAGAAAGAAAAAGAAAACATTGGAAAAGAATAAAAAAAAAAGACAAAACTAAAAAAGTCAAAAAACAAAGGAAATGAAACAATTAACATGAAAAAAAAAAAATAAAAAAGGCTCTAAAAACAATCAAAGAGCCAAAGAAAAGGCAGAACAGTAGAAAAAAAGCACAAAACTTTTAATGCTGCCTGCTTGAAAAAAAAAAATCAATTTCTTCCATTTGGGATTTGCATTTTTTCAAGCAGAAGGTTCCAAGCCCTTAAAAGCAGAGGAGATTAGTTTTTTGTGTTATAAGTTCACCCCAGTCACTTCAGTGACGTTTTAGCTCATCTGAGCTGAAAGCTCAAGTGAGCTTTTCTGATCAAAATTTGTCCCTTGTCTGTCGTTGTTGTTGTAAACTTTTCACATTTTCATCTTCTTCTCAAGAACCACTGGGCCAATTTCAACCAAACTTGCCACAAAGTATCCTTGGGAGAAGAGGATTCAAGTTTGTTCAAATGAAGGACCAAGCCCTCTTCCAAGGGGAGATAATTATGAATTGATGAAAAATTATTAAGGCATCTTTTAAAAATCTTCTTCTCTTGAACCATTGGGCCTGGAAAGATGAAACTGATGTGGAGGCATCCTAAGGTAGTGTAAATTCAAGTTTGTTCAAAGCATGACCCCCTGGGGTAGGGTGGGGCCACAATGGCTGATCAAAGGTTTACATAGGAATATAAAGGAAAATCTTTAAATATCTTCTTCTCCAGAACCACTGGGCCTGGAAAGATGATATTCATGTCTGGAAGCATCCTCAGCTAGTGTATAGATTCAAGTGTTCAAATCATGACCCCCACCCCCCACCCCCCGGGATAGGGCAGGGACACAATGGCTGATCAAAGTTAAAAATTACTTAGGAATTTATAGGATTTTTTTAAAAAATCTTCTCCAGAACCATTGGACCAGGAAAGATGATCCTCATGCATGTGGAAGAATCCTCAGGTAGTGTCATATCTTAGATTCAAATTTGTTCAAATCATGACCCCCGGGGGTAGGGCAGGGACACGTACAATGGTTAATCAAAGTTTTACATAGGAATATATAGGAAAAATCTTTTAAAATCTTTTTCTCCAAAACCATTGGACCAGGAAAGATGAAACTCATGTGATGGAAGCATCCTCAGGTAGTGTAAATTCAAGTTTGTTCACATCATGACCCCTGGGGGTAGGGCGGGGCCACAATGCCTGATCAAAGGTTTACATAGGAATATATAGGAAAAAATCTTTAAAAATCTTCTCCAGAACCACTGGGCCAGGAAAGATGAAACTCATGTGGAAGCATCAGGCAGTATATAGATTCAAGTTTGTTCAAATCATGACCCCGGGGGTTAATTATCATGCAAGCCGATCGATTGATCATCATCATGAAATTGAAAAATCTGACAGTTATTCCTTATATTTACATATGGTACGTATTGATTCCACCAATCCATGTGCTACAAACCGCACTTAATATTGTCTCTTATTTGTCCCGCCCTGCATGCACATGATTTTTAAGCCATGCCTTTCGATAAACCAGTGCACTGATGCCCGGGAAATAAAGTTCATTGACTATTTGTAATTTTATCTCAAACAAAGACATCGAAAATTTAAATATTATCTAATATTTGAGGCATATTCTGTTATTCCCTGCAGGGCTACCGTCAATATTATTTCCACCCTCCTGTGATGTCATAGATTTTGCAAAATCTGTTACTAGGGTCCCTCTCTTCTGGTACCTTATAGTCATCAGTCTGCCTGAATCCATCTGTCTGTCCGTTCAAGTTCTCTGAAGCATATCTTATCTCTTCTTGGCCTCATCTGGCTCATACTTCACCCACAGAGTGCTTTTGGATAAAGGGTATTCAGTGACCTTGAACCATATTTCTAACGTTGAGGTCATCTCGGAATTGTATGAAATATCCTTGTCTGGAGCATATCTTTTCTCCCCTGGGTCCGTTGTGGTTTATACTAATTACTCACAGAATGCACCCATCAACAGATGTGCAGTGACATTGAATAAAAATTCTAGGTCAAGGTACATAGTTTTAGACAGTAGTACAAGGTGCGCTTTTATTATTTATCCCCTAAATATTATCAAAAAGTTTTAATGTATAATACCGTACAGCGGGTTATTTTAGCGGGGTGCTAATTTTAGCTTATTTTGGCGTTTTGATGATAGACCGCTAAAATTTTAATCGCGAAAAATAGTCAATACTCATCTTAGTGTTAATCTGCAAACCGCTGAAACTCTGTGTCAGCTAAAATAAATTACGCCAAATTATTGGCATACCTTTGAGCACGCATAACGCCAAATTTTACACCCGCCAAGAAAACCCGCTATACGGTATGTACATGCAAACATCAAAGTGTTTGCACATTATTCGAACTTTCGAAGCAACTATTTATCATCTAAAACAACTCCAATATTAAATGGGAGCATGGAGCAATGTATTTGGAATATAATCTTTCAATTTCGGACTTAAAAAGTGATTAAGAAGCTCTAAGGTTTTTCCGGTGACGAAGTGAATATTATGCAGAAACCGACGAAAACCACCTGTCGCCATTGAATCGTAAACATGTAGTAGAATGTCATGCTTTGGGACTCATTCACTTGATTGGCGAACAGGTGTGATGAAGATACCGTCACGTGTTGAAAATTGCCTTCCATATAAGGTAGTGGTCTCGACCTGTTTAAAGCCTCTTGTCTGGAGCATATACCTGTACGAAACAGTCTGGGCGGCTTAGACACGGCTCAGGCTCGGATTCCGTCTCCAGAAACCCTTGCTTTTAGCACTCCTGCTCCTATGTAAAGTATGTATGGAAAGCCATGCCTAGAAGTAGTCGAGGCACAGATAAGGCACGGGATATTGGCCAAAATATTTAAATGAGATCACACGGTGTTACAAATTAAACCATGTCAGAAAGCCGTGCTAGTTTCCATATATGGACTCACAGATTCTGTAAACCCATGTCTGGAACCCGTATCCTTTTCCATATATGGAGACACCGAATTTTGGAAACCCATGTCAAAAAAGCCGTGTCACATACCATATAAGGAGTCACCGGATCTGTGCATTTGTCTAGATCTAGGTCATGGCCTTTAGAGAATCTTCTAGTGTAAATGTGGATGCCAAAAGGGTGACTGAAACCAAACTAACTTCACAATGCTTTACATTTTAATGCTTTAGAATTTTAAAAGTTAAAAATCTTATAAGAGTGCGCTGTCCATATTTTACTTTCTGTTAAAGATTTTTACTTTATCAGTTACAATCCATGATACTTAATTTTTAATTAAGATTTTAATGATAAAATTGTACAATTCAATTATAATTTAATCTCTAAGGCGCTATACTTAGTTTGCACAATCTGAGAAAGAATTTAGTTTAAATAAAACTAAATTCACAGTAGCACAGTGATGAGACATAAAATATATAGGGATAGTGAAAGTCCCACTAAAGTCATTCAAATAAACAAAGACTATTTCATCATGTTCATTGTCAACATTGCAATACAGAAAGATCTGCATGAAAATTGAAAAATTGACTTATATTTATTCTGTATTACACTTATACATGTACTGCATTTAGTGCAAAAGTGATGAAATCATCCCAGACTGACATAAATACTATTCCAACTGACATATATTAGTTTAATATCCTTTAACTAGAGCAAAAAAGACACATTCTTAGTTCGACCATGACCATGAATCCCTCCAATTTAATATTCAAATAAAGGAAGTTATGAGTAAGCATGCTCAGAAAAAGCCGTGAGATATAAATAAATAGTTTGAAGCAAAACCCGCTTGAGTTAAAAACCATCTCCGTTGGACATGGATTCTGTGCCTCCACACGGGTGTCTGTGATTGAGGATTCCTCACTTTCAGACACGGAATTAATCCGCGTGTCCGTGAATTGGAGACATGCAGATCCCATATGGCTTTTTAAAAACCCGTGCGGATACCATGCTTTAGCCGTGCCCAAGCTGTTCCTATTCTGCCTCGAGTATCTTCTCTCTCCTAGCTAATTGGCCCTGGAATCTTACTCATATTTGTATATTCTTCACCCACAGGGTGCCTATGGGTAAATAGTTTGCAGTGACTTTTAACCATGTTTCTAGGTCTACATTAAATTAAGGTCTAGCAGAATATTATATGAAAAATCCATGTCTAGTGCATATATTCTATCGATATAATCCCCTGGACCCATTGTAATAATTAATTGATATGAGTGCCACTCGCGGTTTTCAAGGTATGAATTTAGAGATCCATTAATTTATGTCCACCATAAAATGCAATTTTTCACATATATTAAATTACTAGTCTGAACAATTCAATCTTCATGCTGCAGCTATATATATGAAATCAAGTCCCCACGAACCAGTCGGTCTATTTTCCAAAGTAAACCATGAAAATTTGATTTTACAGTATATTTTATTTTTAGCTCACCTCAACGAAGTTGGGGGAGCTTATGTAATACCCTCGTTGTCGGCGTCCCAGGTTAAGTTTTTTGGAGCAGTTTTCTTTTTAAGTACTTCTATGTCCTATATTGATTAGACATGCATGGAAGATGCTTCTAGTGTGTTTCATTGTACCAGTCAAAGTTTCAGATGCTGCAATTTCAGCAAAGGAATGACCAGATTAATGTTTTTGGAGCAGGTTAACATTTTAACGTACAGTTTTTGGTGTAGGTCTCATTTCCAAGGAAGTATTAAGCCCTATGTTGACCAAACTTGCATGGATGATACATCTAAGGATGCATACTACCAGGCTTGCTTCGGATGCTGAATCTGACCTACATTTTCTGCATGAGTGAACAGGTTAATGTTTTTGGTGCAGGTCTCATTTCCAAGTAACTATAAGCCCTATGTTGACCAAACTTGCATGGATGATACATCTAAGGATGCATACTACCAGGTTTGCTTCAGATGCTGAATCTGACCTACATTTTCCGGTTGAGTGAACAGGTTAATGTTTTTGGTGCAGGTCTCCTTTCCAAGTAACTATCAGCCCTATGTTGACCAAACTTGCATGAATGATACATCTAAGGATGCACACTACCAGACTTGCTTCAGATGCTGAATCTGACCTACATTTTCTGGTTGAGTGAGCAGGCTAAAGGTTTTGGTGTAGGTTTCATTTCCAAGATACTATGAGCCCTATAATGACCAAACTTGCATGGATGGTACATCTTAGTATGCATACTACCAGACTTGCTTCGGATGCAGAATCTAAACTACATTTTCTGGATGAGTGAACAGGTTAAATTTTTGGTGCAGTGTTTATTTCCAAGTTACAATGAGCCCTATAATGACTAAACTTGCATGGATGATACATCTTAGGATGCATACTACCAGACTTGCTTCGGATGCTGAATCTGACCTACATTTTCTGGATGAGTGAACAGGTTAAAGTTTTTGATGCAGGATTCATTTCCAAGTAACTATAAGCCTTATGTTGACCAAACTTGCATGGATGATATTGTGATCTAAGGATGCATACTACCAGGCTTGCTTCGGATGCTGATTCTGACCTACATTTTTTCTGGATGAGTGAAGAGGTTAAATTTTTATGAAGGTTTCATTTCTAAGTAACTATTAGCCCTGTGTTGTGCAAACTCGCATGGGTGATACATCTTAGGATGCACACTAATGGACTTAATTAATTTGCTCCGTATGCTGAATTCCACATCCAGATAAATTGGACCAGGTAAAAGTTATGTGTGCAGGTCTATTAATACCAAGAAACTATAAAGCTTATATAAACCAAACTTGCCCAAATGATACATCAAGGGATGAAAACTCTCAAGCTTGCTTCAGATGCTGGATTTTAATCACATTTTCGTGATGAAGAACTAGTTTTTATATAGGTCTATTCCAAAGTATCGATCAGATCAAAATTGCATAAATTTTGCATTTTTGGATGTAAACTCTTTATTGGGTAATTGTGTGACTTTGCCTTTCTTAAAGACAACATTCGAAATGAGGTGAGCTCTGTAATCTCTGATTACCTATGTTTATGAATGGTGTTGCCATGATTACTAAAAATGAAAACTTCTCTTAAATTTCCTTAAATGCTACTCTCTTTTTTTCTTTTTATAGTTTTAATGATCAATTTCAATATTATTAATAATTGCTTTTAAACATGTTAAAAGTGCAAACTTATGATACTAATCTCTTCCTCTGTTAAAAATACAAACCAGTAGAGCTACAGTCTTGTCAGAGGCTTCTGGTTTTTAATTATATAAGTGCATGTGTATACCTATCAAGTATTTCTTATTTACCTTTTTTTTATTTAGGCCTTTTTTTCATAATGTGGGGGTATCGTCAACATCGGGCTCGTGTTCCGATATTTTATTTGTCGGGCTCGACATTCCTCGCTGCGTGTAAATAAAAATTCAGGAAATACTTCCTCTTCCCTGTCGAAGCCGATTTATATCTCTTTTTCTTCGTGCTTGCGGTATGACGTCCACGGCAAGACCCAGCAGGCCTCCTCCCCCTGTTCCAAAGCCAGGTAAACGTTACAGTCCTTTTCTCTGCGGTGGGGAGTCGTGTATTTTTTTTGTTCTATGCCTTTATCGATATGCATACACTGTAGATGTCTACTTACAATATATTATGTCCTGTTTGACACATTTAATTAAACTTACGCTATTGTGCAGTATTGTCCCGGTGCATTATTAATGTGTTATCTTCATAATCGTGATACTAGTGATATGTAGTATTCAGCTCTAGTATTAATTTCTTGTTTTTTTCTTTCTCACATAAGGTCATGTTAAGGTAGTGAGAGCCTTGTATCACTACGATGCTCAACAGGTAAGTAAATCAAAATAAAAGTAATTTATTTAAAATGTTCTCCTTATCAAGTTTCATGATGCAAGATTTTTTCCTTAACCATGTAACCTATTATGATTGGCAAAGACATGATGCATCTAACAATACTTAACATAATGTTTTATGAAATGCACAAATGTCTAGTTTAGCCACAGGCACTTGTTTCTGTAAGAATTTTTTAACCTGCTGCCAGCTGCAATGTAATAATAACACAAGATATCCAACTCCGAATTACTTGGCATACCCTCTTCCCCAGAATTGCACTCTGACATTTAAACTTTCTTAGCAAACAAAAATTTGGCAATCTGTTTATTACCATTGTCTCAGTTCTACGATAATTTATCTATACAACCATATATGCATGCTTGTCTTTTATTTTATCTCAGTCTGTAAACAGTGTCAAAACTCTGCTCTCTGACTGACAAAATGTACAATTTGTGTACACTTTATACACATTTTATTTACAAATTTATTTACAGAATTTACCATTTCTTGGGTTAATGACTTGATTATACTAAGCAACAAAAATAAAGCTAAAAAATAATTTTGTATAATTATTTATTCTCCCTAAGAGAGACAAGAAGCCTTACTATAGGATGTTTAATATTATCAGGTTTTATATTCAAAAAAAGACCATGTATTTTTTAGAGTGATGAATTGTCTTTTGAGGAAGGTGATACCTTGTATATTCTTGATATGAGCAACTCTGACTGGTGGAAAGCAAAGTGTGGAGACAAAACAGGACTTATTCCTAGTAATTACGGTGAGTCTCGAGAAAAGAAACTCGGAAATAAGTACTTAAATGTGAGACCTTGTTTTGGATTTGACACTTCTTTTAAGGAGTTTCAATGTAAAATAAAAACAAGGAACTAAGGGGAAATTGTCTCTTTTCTTGGAAAATTTATGATAAAAATCATTTTTTATTTTGGTGATACTTGCAAATATAAAGATGAAATACCGGTAGATGAATATAACATACAGTTATAGGTCTCAAAAAAGCCTTACAAAAATCTATCAATATGTCATATAACATAAACTCTTGGAAATTCTTGCAGAGGAATGATCTAGTGCCTTGGATACTGTAAAGTCACATATTTACTTGAGGTCAAATTTTCGAGGTTCGAGGAAAAAATATTGGTTTTGGGGAGATTTGATTTCATGATCGGAAAACCTTAATCTTTCCATCCCTCTAAAACAGCAAAAACTAAACCGCATATGAAAATTATTGATTACACAGTATGTAGGTAAACACAACAAGAGCCCTATGCAATGATGAAATAGACTTGATTATCATGCAATTACACAGTCAAATTTAGTGTAAAAAGAAGGCTACAAAGTACATATGTCTGTCAAATTATGACCATATAATTATGATATGTACTATTATAATACTATATTTAGGAACAAGATTACTAAAGCATCAATAAAAGTTACAGAATGCTAAGTTTAAATGAAATCCCTGTAACAGTAACTTATTTATTTGTAGTCTGTCGTGGTTATAATCTTGCAGAGAGTAGGAAGTTCATTTTGAACATGTTCAAAATGGTTTTTAATGTAAAAAATACATCTGGTAGTGATTGGTGGCAATAATCATAGTTTGAAAGTTCTAGTCAGATTTTTTTATGCCCTGCCATGAATATGGCGGGGGCATATAGTGTTTGTCATGTCCGTCTTCTGTCCTTCCGTCTGTTCCTCCGTCACACTTTGCGTTTAGCTCAGTTTCAAAGAAACTATCCAAGATAATTTCATCAAACTTCGTATGCTGATAGATATTGATGAGAGCTATGCAACTGCAAAAACATTTTTTTTTTTACCTTGACATTTCCTTTGACCTTGAACTCACTTTTCTTAAATTAGTGTTTATTTCAGTTTTACAGAAACCATTCAAGATGGTGTTATCAAACTTCACATATTGATACATACAGATGAGAGCTATGCAACTGCATCAGATTTTTTGACCTTGACCTTCCCTTTGACCTTGACCACACTTTTTTATATTAGTGTTTAGCTCAGTTTTAAAGAAACCATCAAAGATATTTTATCAAACTTCATATACTGATGAGAGCTTTTCAACTATATCAACATTCATTGACCTTGGCCTTTCCTTTGACCTTGACCTCACTTTTCCTAAATTAGTGTCAAACTTCATATGGCGATTTATACTGATGTAAGCAATTCATCTGCATCAATATTTTTGACCTTGACCTTTCATTTGACCTTGACCTCACTTTTTTTAATTTAGTGTCAACTTCATATGCTGATAAATAC
Source organism: Saccostrea cuccullata (assembly GCF_032062105.1). NCBI lineage: Eukaryota > Metazoa > Mollusca > Bivalvia > Ostreida > Ostreidae > Saccostrea > Saccostrea cuccullata. Next base: position 177,759 of record NW_026936638.1, read on the forward strand.
TGATGTACATATGTAAGCAATTCAACTGCATCATTTTTCAAGATATTCTGATAAATTTTTATACATATTTTCATGTTGCATTACTAATATACCCTCAGTGGGGCATTCATGTCCTATGGACATGTTTCTAGTTTTTATTTTTGTTGGTCATGTTTTACTTCCAGCTTAAATATTCTAGCTCCTTATCATATGTATAATATTTTATTTACTAATACATATTGACATTTATATTGCATATTTCCTTTTCATAATGTACCTATGGCATTTAAGTGGCCCTATTTTAAAATAACTATTTTAACTTTGAGAGGAAAAAATGAATTTGGTTCACTTAAAATGGGGTACTCGTAGAAGCCCAAAATTAGGTTGTGTCAGAGATTTTTGGAACTATGATATTAATGTATGACTATAATTAATTTATTGATGTGCCTGTAGTATATTGTACTCACACCTGGCATACATAAGTGTATATTTTGCTAGAAGTCAACATTCACGTGGTATTGATAATGCCTTATCATCATTCCACTTAAGTTTTGAAAGGACGATTCATTAACTAAATGTATCGAGCTAGAAAAAATATTAAGTAAAGGTATACATTAATGTTATATTTGAGAATTAACCAATACATGTAAATCTTTATTAATTTGTATCACATTTTATTACCATTATTCTCTTTGTTTCAGTGGACAAGAATACAGAAGTTATTGACTACCCTTTACATGAAGCAGCCAGGCGTGGAAATATTACTTTTATGAGGGAATGCATATCAAATAATGTAAGTAGATTAAATAGAGTGAAGCACTTTTAAAATGTTCTTTACATCTTAGTACCTAAATTAAAAGTTTCAAGTGTCATAAAGAGCCAGTTTAATCTATTATTACTTCATATTTTTTTAGGTTAGAAAATGAACTTTCAACTGGTTGAAATTGTTTTTTGTTTTTGTTTTTTTTGGAAATGTACACATGTCCATTATATTGAGGCTAATTTCGTGAATTTCCTACAATTTAATGTTGTTGTTTTTTCAATTTAATGGTAAACCACTTGGTAAGGACTGATTCCGACATTCAGCATATTTTTTTTTCCTAGGTTTCTGTAAATGCCCTAGATAAAGCTGGATCCACCCCTCTACACTGGGCAGCACATGGAGGACACATTGATTGCATGCAGATGTTGCTTAACTCCAAGTGTCAGGTCAACGTTCAGGTAAACCATTGAGGCTTTTAATTTCCTGGAGTATTTCCTAAATTAATTCAAATTGATCATTTAATATTAGTTAAGTGATTTCTAATTACAGATGGACAGGGTTTATATGTATTTATATTTCATAGTCTGTTGTTTTCCTGTTTGATTGAGTAAGAGGCAAAGGTTGTTATATTGTGAGCGAAGGTTATTAGGACCATGTCAAAGATGAAATGTCTGAGAGCCTTGTGACTAGAGGTAGAGACTCAAAGACATTGATTTATCACTTAAGAATATTGTTTTACATTTAAAAAATTGTTGCTGTATAAAACTGTACTAAAAAAAGCTAACATTTTCAAGCAGTCAGGAAAAATTTCAATGTTTGACTGCAGAATGAGATATAGGTCTGTCTATGAAATATTGGACCACATATGTAACAGAATTCGTCATTGAAATGTAACATCTAAATCTTGTTTGCATTTGTTGGTGTTTGACAGTAATAAAATTGACTGAATGTAGCCTCAGTGCTAGTAAGGAAATTTACATCAAAGAAGCCAGCACAAGATACTGTGTACTTAAAGAAGTGAGCTTCATATTTTAGCAGTTTTGGCATGAACGATGCACTAATTCATGAATACTGTGAAGAAAGCATTTAAAATTACAATACACAGCTCGGACATATGTAGCGCTTATTCATGGTTATGCAGTGTTTTCCCTAAGAACCGGCTACTGGCCAAATTGACCGCTTCAATTGACAAAAATGCCGCTTTGAAATAAAAATTTGTTGCAATCATTGTCCACAGAGTTTCTGTGTATAAACCTCAGCCCCCGGGCCTGTTACAATTGATCTCTAACGAAAATACTGGTTATGCCAACAATGCTATACTCAATGATTGCACTCAACTTTTAATACAGCACAAAATATGTACAGATACAGTATACCTTCACATGTAAAAGTTCACATTTACACCAGCAGTTGTGTTGTTTCCAGTTTGATGGGAATGATTCTTATACATGTATATCAACAGGTCATTTTACAGAGGATATTTGGAATAATTTTCTAGAATTGCATGTAACAATCAAGATTTTAAAGATGGATAATTCCCAGTTTAATAATGATAATATTTTGTTATTTTTTAATTTTCACAGAATAAGTTAGGAGATACCCCATTGCACTCTGCGGCCTGGAAGAATCATGCAGAGGCTGTCAAGCTGTTAATTGAGAAAGGTGAGTGTCTGTCAAATCATTTAGTTTAATGTGGTCAGATTTTTATGGTTTGAGTGGGAAAAATATTGCTTCAATGGGATTTGCTTTTGTGAAGTTAACATATGACCTTAGTCTAGTAATACATGTACTGAAGTTTGATAATTTGTATACATTTGTACATGTATTTCATGTATTTCACTAAGGACTTCATGTCTCTTTATTAAAAAAAAAATTGAACATTTACATCCCCTCCCCCTAAAAATTGATGATTCCTCGGTGTTAGTCCATGACAAAATGGACATGAATTTTATACGTCATTTACCTGTTTATTGGAAATTCTTCTTTATATTAAGGTGCCAGGGTGGATATTAAGAACAATGAGAACAGACTACCTCTGGATCTCACCAAAGATCCTGAATGTGCAGCTTTAATTAAACAAGCAGGTAAAGATTTTAAAATTGTTAACCTTAATTTTCTGAAACAATTTGTTTATTACCCGGTACCTCAAAAACATACATTTTAAATGTATATGTGTCAATAATATATGCTTGAACAATTTTAATAGAGCTTTTATTATAATGAATATGTTTAAATAATGATAAAGTCAATGAGGATGAATAAACTTGAGTAATTTTTAAAAAATAAACAAGTGTGATTTTTAATTAATGGTTAATTGAATACCATTAGTGATATTCTCGTTATTGTTTTTTATATATGTTTTTTTTAACACAAAAAATAGATCTCAACATTTACATTGTTGCTATTTCCAGCTGCTCCCAGGAATAGCTATACTAATGATTACGGGGATGACGAGGACTCGGATTAGAGAGACTTCATACTTTGATACAGTCTCATCATAATGGTGAAAACTTAGGTTGATTCCTAAAACTCCCAGCACGTTGTGCAGCCAGTGCTATGGGTACTCTTTGTAATACAGAGGCATTCTTTTTTTGTATGTTGGTGTGCAGCATTCCTGTTTTCATGTTAGTACTGTCACATGGAAGTTTAAATTTTATATTAGGTATATTTTTTTCACAAATTATGCATGAAAAATTCTTACAAGGAAGGTTTATTGGTGATTTAGTATTCGTAGTCACATCTTGGTTATTTCTCATGCTAGATTTGTATTTCAATGAAAAATTTTTTTGTATACAGTGCATACACATGTTTTCAAGAGCTATAAAGAGCAAATTGCATTTATTTTATGCAGTTTTAATGGTCATCTGTATTTTTTAGGGATGTCAAATCGGTCAATTTTCAATACTCGGTTACTCGGACGTTTTTCCGATCGAGTACCCGGGTACTCGGTAAAAGTGTAAATAAAATTGAAGACTGTAAAACATTGTAAACTCTTGTAGAAATGAAACCAGATGCACTGATAGGAGGCTTATCCGTAAATGTATTTCTGTTGTAATTATGAGGAGCACTTCGTGCCCGACGAAATTTAATATAACAATTTTTGAATTCAATTTTTTTATCAGATAAACATCAGAAATAAAATCATAAGTTGTTCACAGTGTTTTTGTTTAAAAAAAAATAATCTGCTCCGTAATTGTAATGTAACTCTTTGTCGCGTTTGACGACCACGTATCAGTCGTCAGAGCTACGTACAGAATCAACTTGAACTTGATCAACAGATCTAGAGCGGATCTACGATTTTAGTACATTTGTTCGATCCGAGATTTATATATTACGGGACGGTATTTTGTAGTTTGATGCAACGATGGACATCAGTTTTTTTTTTAAGTCTTTGTCTTCAACCAGTTGTATTGGCATGTAATCAAACACAACCATATCAACAATCGCATGTGTAATATCATCCGCTCTTTCCCGAGAATTTACGGCTTCTCGGAGAATTGACAAAATTATCTAATTTATTTAAACATAATGGATCTTAAACGATGTTCAGTGAAAACAAATAATTAAAGCCAAACAAAAAATAAGGGAAGAAGGCAGCCGAAGGTGAGAAAAGCCAGGTACCCCCAGGTACTTGGTCATGATAATTACTGTATAAACACTGCCACAGGGGATAACGGTCATTTAGAGTCGTAGTAAACCCTAATTACTGTATGTACAAGTGCAATGAACATTTTACGTTTTAAAACAAATTGTTTAATGCATTAACAAATAAGATTAGAAATATTCAAAAATATACATCCGAGTAACCGAGTACCGATTTTACTATTCGATACTCGGACGTTCGATCGAGTACCCGGTTAACCGGGTACTCGTTGACATCCCTAGTATTTTTGGTAGAGATCTTTGTATTTGTTGTGCATCTGTTAATATTGTCATGTAATTTATGCAACCTAACTATTCCATTGTCTTCCAGTAATGTTCAATAAAGTTATTTTAAAATGAAATGAATCTCAAATTACACAAAGTTTAAAACCAGGATTTCTTTAAATTATTAAAATCTTCAAGCATGTCCAAAATCAATTTTATTTTGGCCTTTTTTTTTTCAAATTGTAACTCTATGTAGATTTTCTGTATATTGTTTTACACACATAATTTGCTTATACCTGTATATGGGTCACCTAAAAAAAATCTCCAATTAGGTACACCAGTAATTTTTGTACATACCAGAAAATTATTTAACTTACAAACTTCCTGCACATGTCATTGTGTTTATATTTTTTTTCACTCATCTCCATTCAATATTGTCAGTAATTGATCCATGTATCATACTTATTTATTGAAATTATTGAAAAGTTAGTTTATCTAGTTATATATTTCCTATTAATGATTGGTGATTTTAGCTCACCTGAGCCAAAAAGCTTTTCTAAAATCATCTATGTATCTTTTCTTCCATTTTTAAGTAGTTTTCAGAAACACTTTCATTTTAAATTTGGTTGCCACCAGGAAAAAAAAGAATTTTTTTTTTCAAATATATCCCATTGGGCACTTTCAACCAAATTTAGTATGTATACATACATCTCAGTAGGAAACAAATTCCATATGGAGGAATTCAATGGTCGCTTCCTTTTGTCACGCAGGATATTTAATTAATATCAAGTAGTTTAATTGATTGTAAGATCCTCTTTCCTGCTGAGAATAATGACCCTATATTATTTATTGATACTTGTAATAGGAAGTTATATCTTCTATATCTGTTTTCGATCATTAGGAGAGGTTTCCTTATGTGTGGATTTTCGGTACCATTGTGAGATCCAATAAGTTTTCCAAGAAATGATTGCTTATAAAACTGATTTAAAGTTTCCTTGTTTATAAACTTCAGTTGCCTATGATAAGATGGGGACCAAATTAATGCATGCCTTTTGTAAAATCTTTAAGAAACAGAAAACAGCCATGAGTCCATGACTACATTTTGTCATTATACTAAATATGAGTACTCTTTACTTTTTTGGTTTCATGTCAAGATAATTTGAATTCTATCAAATTCAAACAATTTTTGATTCGGAGGATTTTGAACATTTTACAGACTTATATTGAAATATACCTTATATTGCAATGATGAATGTTTCTTCTTTTTTTATTTACTTGTGTATTTAATTGTTATACATGTAATACATTTTTTTCCTTTTGTTATATTTCATTAAAAAAAAGTTTAAAGTTCTTTAAAAAGTATGAAAAATTTTGTAGCATGTAATGATTTTTTTCCCTTCTTTAAAATGCAGATTTGGTAAATTTTTGCATTTCATTATGATCAAGATGTTATTTTCTTTCGCAATTCAAAGTTTAAAATGTTTACTTTAAATGTTACATCAGGGGCCAGATTCTTTACTTTATAAATGACCCTGCAGGTTTATACATGCATTTTTTTTCTCCAATATTTATTTAGTATTGTTTAGCATTTCTGTAAATGTAATAAATATTCAGATCCTTGAACAATTGCATCTAGTCTATAAAATGATACTCTTTGTCGTTGAAAGTAATGCCTACATGTGTAATGATAAAATACAATGAACTGTTTATTGTCTAATCAAGTGAAATTCAATACATAATAAAAATAATAGACTTAAAAGTGATAACAATTTTTATTGACTTGCAGTATCATTATTAAGTGCATGGTTAACAAAAATATGTGTTTGGAATGTTTGAGGGATATGCATGCCTTGGCTATATTTGAAGAGTTGCAGACCAAGTTTAGGTTGCATGGGATTTTAATCTTTTAATTGTCAGTCATGAAACTTGACTGATAAGAAATCAATGAAAATGACTTTTATATTATTCAACAAAATAAGTGGTCAAGATCAGGACTTGGTGTACAGTCAAAAATTTGTAAATTGAGTTTTCATACGTCAACTATTATTTTGCCCTTTACCAATCAAAAATCATTAAAATGTCCAAAGATGCATCAGCTGACAGCTAGATGATCTCATGCTTCAAAGTGTCCAAAATATGCCTCTAAAACAATTTAAAAAATGAATCCCTGCAAAACTCAACAACAGGCCCATGGGCCACATCATTCACCTGAGCACTGTGGCTAGGAAAAAAACAAAAATCAATAAATAAATTCATGTGGTCCCAACCTACCCCTAAAAGGCAGAAGGGGGATGATATGAATTAACTTGAATCTACTAAGCATACATATTTCTTTGACTTACTGTGGCTTTTATCCCTATAAGTTTGAACTTTCATTTTTGCCCCACTCTACCTTCAGGGGTCATGATTTGAACAAACTTGAATTTACACTACCTTAGGATGCCTCCTCATAAATATGACCAATCATGGCTTTGTTGTTCTACATCAGAAGATTTTAAAAGATTTTTCCAATATATTCCTATGTTAAATTTAAATTCCATTGTGGCCCCGCCCTACCCCCTGGGATCAATTGATTTGAAGAAATTTTAATCTACACTTTCTGAGGATGCTTCCATATAAATATAATGAATCATGGCTTTGTTGTTGAAGATTTTTACAGATTCTTCCTAAATACTCTATGTGAAACTTTGATCGTCCATTGTAGCCCCACCCTACCCCCGGGGGTCATGTTTTGAACAAACTTGAATCTACGTCACTACCTGAGGATGCTTCCATATAAATATGATTAATCATGGCTTTGTTGTTCTTGAGAAGAAGATTTTCCCAATATATTTCTTATGTAAAAATTAATTAATCGTCCATTGTGGCCCCAACCAACCCCCGGCCCGGGGTCATGATTTGAACAAACTTCAATCTACACTACCTAAGGATGCTTCCACATTAGTTTCATCTTTCCCGACCCAGTGGTTCTCGAGAAGATTTTTAAAACATGCCACCAAATTTTCACTATTTCTTAATTATCTCCCCTTGAATTAGGGTATGGCCCTTCATTTGAACAAACTTGAAACCCCTTCACCCAAGGGTGCTTTGTGGCAAGTTTGATTGAAATTGGCCCAGTGGTTCTGGAGGAGTGGAAAATGTGAAAAGTTTACAGATGGACGGACAGACAGCTAGACAGACGCACTACAGACATATTGTGATCAGAATAGCTCACTTGAGCTTTCAGCTCAGGTGAGCTAAAATCTAGATCACTGTGACATCCTTTTTAAATTGATTGATAGAAAGTTGATTAATACAGAAGCCCATTAAGGACCTATCAAAAAATATATTTGAATTTGATACAATGAATTGTCGAAATTGTTATAACAAATTCAATTCGTTATTATATTTTCTTTGAATTCATTATAACGATTTTAATTTGTTAAAATAAAGTTGAATTCCTTACAACAAATTCAAAAATTTGTTATAACAAATTAAAATCATTTACACGAATTCAATAATTTGTTTTAACAAAATAAACTGTTTAAACAAATTCTAAAATTTGTTATAATGAATCAAATTTGTTTAAACAAATTCAACAGTCAGGGCCTATAGAAAAATATATATGAATTCGATATAACAATTTGTCCAATTTGTTTTAATGAATTTGTTTAATTTATTTCAACAAATTAAAGAATTTGTTTAAAATGAATTGAACTCGTTATAACAAGTTTTATAATTCGTTAAAACAAAGTTGTATCAACAAATTTTTGAATTCGTTAAAACTAATTTAACAAATTTGTCTTAGCAGATTAAATTAATTATAACGAAGTCAGAGAAATTGTTATACTGACTTAAATTGAATTTGTTATAACAAATTCGACAATTCATTATATCGAATTCAAAAATATTTTTAATAGGTCCTATATAAGTTTCTGTAGTTCCGTATATAGTTCGACACACATTCAGGCCCCATGATGCATAAACTGATCACAGGCTAAGTGTCAACTTTATGCATCAAAACTTAATTTAAAAATGAATACCTGCAAAACTCAAGAGGTGCATCACCATGATTTACTTTCAAGTCAACACATAAGTCCTAAAATTCATCTACTTGACAAGATTTGATGATCCTAGTCCTTTTATTGGGCAAAACAATTTTTTATAAAAATTTTGGTCAACTATGAACTGGCTGTGAGACCACACCCTTTGCCTCAGGATGATTCCCTGACAATTTTTCAAACTACATATTCTCATCATTGGATGCAAGTTTGGAGATAATCTGCCCATTGGTTCTTGAAAATTTTTAGCAATCACAGAAGAGCTGAAAATGTAATGATTTGGGGCAAAAAAAAAATTATTTAATAGTTTCTCAGGCCAAAAAATTCAAAATTCAATGTGGCAGGCAGGCTTTTTTTTCATTTTTTTTTTTGAAGCAGGTTTTACACTTTTTAAAGCCATTTGTAAACAAGAGGCCCAAGGGCCTTGAATCGCTCTTCTGATAAATTGTACAATCTATCACTTCTATTAGAAGCCTCCAACTCTATTAGAATCATAAGACCCAAAATGCATCAACTTACAAAGTTTGATAATATTTAGCCAGTTAAGACTGAAGATATTATATAATTATAAAATACCATAAGTAGGTCACAGTGACCTACCTTTTGATTGAAATTTTCTGAGGACTCAAGATACATTAATTGACAAAGACTGATGATTCTAGTTAAATAAGTCAAAACCTGAGATATTCAAAAGTAGGTCACCATGACCTACTTTTTGATCAACATTCTCTGAAAACCCAAGATGCATCATCTGACAAAGTTTGACGATTCTAAGCCAATTAGTACCAGAGATAATTAATTATAGCCATCAAATGTCAAAAGTAGGTCACAGTGACCTAATTTTTGGTCGACGTTATTCAAAAACCCATAATGCCTAAATTGACAAAATTTGATGATTCTAAGCCAATAAGTACCTGAGATATTCAAAATTAGGTCACCGTGACCTACTTCTTGTTGGACATTCAATGAAACCCTAAGATGCCTCAACTGACAAAGTTTGATAATTCCGAGCCAATAAGTACCAGATATAATTGAATATAGCCATAAAATGTCAAAAGTAGGTCACAGTGACCTACTTTTTGGTCGACGTTCTCCGAAAACCCAAGGTGCCTAAACTGACAAAATTTGATGATTCTAAGCTTATACGTACCTGAGATATTCAAAAGTAGGTCACCGTAACCTACTTTTTGGTTGACATTCTCCGAAAACCCAAGATGCCTCAATTGACAAAGTTTAATGATTCTTAGCCAGTAAGTGCCTGAGATACTTAAATATAGCCATAAAATGTCAAAAGTAGGTCACTGTGACCTACTTTTTGGTCGATGTTCTCCGAAAACCCAAGATGCATCAACTGACAAAGTTTGATGATTTTAGGTCAATAAGTACCAGAGATAATTAATTATAGTCACAAAATGTCAAAAGTAGGTCATCATGACCTACTTTTTGGTTGTCACTCTCCGAAAACCCAAGATGCATCAACTCACAAAGTTTGATGATTCTAAGCCAATAAGTACCGAAGATACTTAAATAGAGCCATAAAATGTCAAAAGTAGGTCACCGTGACCTACTTTTAGGTCATCACTCTCCGAAAACCAAATATGCATGGACTCACAAAGTTTGATGATTCTAAGCCAATAAATACCTAAGATACTTAAATATAGCCAAAAAATGTCGAAAGTAGGTCATCGTGACCTACATTTTGGTCGACATTTTTCAAAGACCCAAGATGCATCTACTGATCAAGTTTGATGATCGTAGGTCTGAAGGTAATCAAAATATGCATTTTAAACAATTTGAAAACAAATGTCGGAAAATTCAAAAAGTAGATCTACTTTCACAGTGACCTACTTTTTCATAAATATGTTTTAAGGTCCCAAGATGCATCAAAGTACAAGATTTGATGATTCTAAACCTCCCAGTGTCTGAAATAATGGAATTTAATGTTTTTAAAAGGATAAGTCATAAAGTTCAAAAAGTAGGTCACGGTGACCTACTTTTAAGTTGACATTGTTCGAGGACCCAAGATGCATCAACTGACAAAGTTTGATGATCATAGGCCTTAAAGTGTCCAAAATATGCCTTCAAATCAATTTGAAAACAAATCCCCGCAAAATTTAAAAAGGAGGTCACCGTGACCTACTTTTGAGTTAACATGATGTGAAGTCATAAGATGCATCAACATACAAGAATTGATGATCCTAGTCCTTATAGTAAGCAAAATATACACGTTTTTATTAATTGTAAACTTAGGTCAACTTTGAAGTGACCTTGAGACCATGCCCTTTGCCCCAGGGTAATTCCCCGTGCAAATTTTAATCTTCGACATATCCTGATCCTTGTATGTAAGTTTGGTGAAAATCTGCCTGGTGGTTATGGAGAAGATTTTTTAGCAACCAGTACTTTTGGTTTTGTTTTCCTGATTATCTCCCCTTGTTTAAGGGTCCCAACCCTTATTTTAGTATAAATGGATACCCTGTGACAAATTTGGTACTGATTGGCCAAGGGGTTCTTGAGTTATGGCCCATATTCTAAAAAGTTTACGCACACCGCACAAATGGCCATAGCATTAGCTCTTTGAGCCTTTGTCTCAGAAGAGCTAAAGATATCTACTAATTCTTAATTTTTGTTCTCTGAAATTAGTTAAAATATATATTCAACTTTAAATAATATTATTCCAAACATTTATTAAAAAGTTAATTCACAAAATACTGTAAATTTAGAAGAAATGTATTATTTTTCTAATAAAAACGTCTATCTTTGCATTTATGAAAAGGGGAATAACTCCGATTTTCTTTTTAAACTTGGAAAAATAGAAAGTTGAGTTATTTCCCTTTTCAATATGTCAATAAAATTTATCAAGCCGTTTTTGAACTAATGCGTCGGTGCCTGAGAAACTATTAATAAATTTTTTTTGGCCTTAAAGCACTTTTCAAGTACTTCTAACAATTTTTACACACTTATAAATAACAGACACAAGCCTTGGGGTTTGATATTTATTGTTATTTTACATTCTTGGCTGTCTGTAGCCTTGTACAGCTGTGATAGGTTGTGTGACCTGCAGACCTTGAAGATTTCCAAAGTCCTAAAAAAACAAAACAAACCAGTACAGTTGTCTGTTATGTAATTCCATTAAATTTCTGTAAACAATTTATGCACTTGATGATGACCAAATACTTACCAAGGATTTCAACATTTCCTTAGTGTCAGGATCAACTTCAATAATGTCGTGTTGATCAATGTAGGAGATCTACAATTAAAATTTAATACTTCAGTAAATCAAAATTTGAATGTTTTTTTTCTTCTTCTTTTTTTTTTTTTTTTTTTACACATTGCCTTCGCAAGCTCAAATCAAACTGGATGGTACAATCATATCATGTAGTATCTATTTGCAGTATTTTCCGCAATTTCATATTTAGATAATACTTTTAATACATATTTTGATTCTCCTTTCAAAACACAGTCTAAAGGAAGTTCTACACACTAAAGATTAATGAAAATGTTTTTCATATGGTGCTCTTGCATACCGAGTTTATCTTGTCCATTTTTAACATTGAGTACCTAAGCTGCCACAATTCGTTCTCTGATGAACAGAAATCACTGTTGTGTACATTTATTTGAAAATACATGCAAATATTTAAATTTTATCATTTAATTTATCTTGGCCTAATATAATGTTGCAGATATTTTTTTTTATTTCAAATTCTGTCATTCACTGTTGATTTCTGTTTATTTTAATGTGATACATCAAAGGGCAGATCACTCAAACTGCATAAAACTACCACTGTATTAAATTTCTTCAGTAAGCAATAGGGGTGGGACGATACACAGATCTTGTGATACGATACGTATCTCGATACATTAACACGATACAATATGTATCTAAATATTACGATAAATTATAAAACTATTTTTAAAAATTAGTATTTTTTCATTTTTTTGTCTTGACATTAAATCAACAAATTATTCTATATCAAATTATGTGTGTTTTGAAATTAATACTTGAAGTTCATCAATTTCATTGACTAAAACTTTACAAAATCAATAATACATGTACATATTACCACATTTATATTAACAAGTTGTTTACAAATAGTTGTGCAGTTCATTATAGCGGCAGATCTGTAGCGTTATGGTTTTATATATTTGTCTTTGACCATAACGCTACAGATCCCGTAATGCAAAAAAGGTGCAATTTATAGCGCAATATTTTATGCGCACTTTTGGGGAGAATTTCTAAACTTTCTAGCATTGGTCAATCAACTAACTTCCACTCCCCAATTCTAGATACATTCTGTAGTCAAAATGTATATATCTTATCCACCTCCCAATCATTTATAGTTGTCTCTCAGGCAAAAAAAAACTCGCTTGAAGTGAATTTTCAGCAATCTAACAAATAATTTTAATCAAGCGAGTTTATCACTTGTAGAGACAATTACAGAGGATTGGGAGATGGATAAAATAAACAGATTAGTTAAATAATGTGCCTAGAATTAGGGAGTGAAAGGTAATTAATTGACCGATGCTGGAAAGTGGAGAAATTCTCCCCAAAAGTGCGCAAAAAATATTTTTTGCATTACGGGATCTGTAGCGTTATGGTCAGACAAATATATAAAACCATAACACTACAAATCTGCAGCTAAGTTCATCAAAGAACAATGACTAAAAATTCATTTAAAAATATCACATGTATATTAATTATGATTAATATTAATTGTTTCAAGACTGGAGGCAAGTTGAGATTACAAACAAAAATCACAGTTTGTTTCAAAATTTCAAATTCCTGAAATTAGAGAATCCATGCTTTGTTATGAGCTCTTAGTACCAGATGAACTAACAATTAAATTCATTAATAATATCAATTCTGGATACGATACTTTCTGTGTATAACACGCTTTACATACTGAACTTTCTTGTCAAATCTTCCGAAGCTGCTTAAAAGTGAAAACGTTTTACCCCTAATCAACGACTTATTAGTTTTAAAGTGTGTTTTCAATATCCACATCATCTCTTTGCTCTGTACAAGCCGCCATTTTCCAAGTACAGGTACTTTCATTTTTTATTTTTTGATAGGTCGTTCGTTTATTGTTTCGTACTAATATTTTAATGCTTGTATTGTAAACCGTATCTTAGAGGAAAATACCTGTATGTATCGTCCCACCCCTAGTGAGCAATTTAATGAGCTTTCTTATAATCAGCACTCAATAAATTTAACTTTTTATTATCAAATTTTAGTTTACCTCAGGGACGTAGTTATCTCTGCGCTCACGTTCCTCCTCCTGCAGTTTGATGGAGATACCCCTTACTGGACCTCTCTGGATGCGCTTCATCAAGTGTGTGACAAACCTGTAATAAAAGCATATTCAGTTATTAAGGTCAAACATTCTCATGTGTGTTCGATATTCATTTCTAATACGCTTGCTATAGATGTCAATTGTAAAAGGTGGTAATAATCGGGATTTTTTTTTTCATCTTGACTTTTTAGAAAAATTAAATTACAATTTTTGATTGGTTAGAAAAATTTATTTAAATTGTATCACCTATGTCTGATAAATGCCAAATGTCAAAAACCAATAGATACTACAGGCACTTGTTTCAGATTATCAGAACTAAATTTCTAACTCATAGCATAATAACACAAGGTATCTAACTCATAATTACTCTCGGTATCCCACTCCTCAGAAACGCACTCATTTACACTTTCAGAGGAAATACACTGGCAAATTGTTTATTACAATTGTCTTCTACGATAATCTTTCTACACAACCATATATGACATGCATGTCTTTATGTTCTTTTATCTCTGTACCCAGCATCAAAACTCTGCTCACTGAGTAGAAATGTCTACTTAACCCGTACAGTATGTGTTATTCTTGAGCAAAAAATTTGATGGGCTAAAAATCTGTTTCTAAAATTAACATCAGAAAAATGATGGAGTGTTTAAATGGAAAATGAGACATTATTATCAAATTTTACTTATTAAATGCAATATTAAACACTGGAATTGAATTTTGAATTTTTAAACACAGTCATTTTTTAATTTTGCTCTGCCCAAGAATAAAAAAATCCAAAAGTCAACGGATTCTATCTCCAGGTAGGGGTAGATAAAATGTTTGATCGTTCAAATGATTTTGTCCGACAAACCTGGTTTAATGATAGATATAAGCAGTGTAGCAAAATAAACACTGGCGATAACTCGTACTCTGCATTTACTATGAACAATTCTGAACGTAAACATGGCCTGTACATCTGAAGCGAGAAAATTAGTTGAGAAAATTTAGGGTTTTTTGTATTTATATGGATTATTTTGGGGGATAAAAGACATATACAATCTCAAGAATGTTTGTTTTGATTAATTTGGTTCACTGCAACCCTTCTTGCATTTTTCCAAATCATTTTGGAGCAGATCCACTCCAATTTGCTACATTGCAAGTAATTGGGACATATTCTTAATGCGGTGAAGGCTTGTCCTGAGACACAGTAGGGTTATTCTAACAATTAAGGAGTAGGGGTCCTGTCATAAAGTAGCTGTAGAACTGTAGCTCTCTGCTTGTCGCTCACTTCGGGTATTATTTCTTTTATTTTATACTTTCACCAGCTCTAAAAATGGTATTTAATAATTAATCATACATTTAACTTCAATTCCGGATAATTTACTTACCTTTCAATGCTAACAAATGGTTGTTTGTGGTTACAGATGTCGAAATGGAACTCTTTTAAACCGACATTAAAAACATATGTACAGGACTGTTTCGGACCGTTAAAAGGTAAATAAACTTAAATAAAGTATCACAAATAAGAATTAAATGATGCAATTCTAAAAGCCAGAGAAAATTTCAACTACACGAAATAAATACCTAAAGTACATGTAGCGACAAAAAATCGTCGGCGTAAATCGAAGGTTTTTACAATGCTTGGATCTGTAGGAAATCCAGTCAAAGCGCCCCCTAATAAAGCCGTCTCGGTCAAAGTGTCCCTTGATTTTGGTCAAAGCGTCCCCTGATTTTGGTCAAAATGCCCCCTGATTTTGGTCAAAGCGCCCCTAATAGAATTTTACAGTAAAATGATGTTACAAAACTGCCCCCAAATATTGGTCAAAGCGTCCCCTGATTTTAGTCAACGCGCCTCTTGATTTTTGTCAAAGCGCCCCTTTACATTTATTTCTTAGGAAAAATCGTCTGGGAACCGTCCCCAAGCAATGGTCAAAACGTCCCAGATTTTGGTCAAAGCGTCCCCTGATTTTGGTCAAGGCACCCCCTAATATTTTTACAAACATGTTACAGAATAGAACTGTTTTGTATGTGGCAGATACCTGAAAAAATTTTATAGATGAGGGGGCGCTTTGACCAAAATCAGGGGACATTTTAACCGTTGCTTGGGGATCGACTCGAAACGTTTTTTTTCCCTGTAAAAATATATTAGAGGGCGCTTTGACTAAAATCAGGGGACGCTTTGACCAATATTTGGGGGCAGTTTTGTAACATCATTTTACTGTAAAATTCTATTAGGGGCGCTTTGACCAAAATCAGGGGGCATTTTGACCAAAATCAGGGGACGCTTTGACCGGGACAGTTTTATTAGGGGGAGCTTTGACTGGATTTCATTTGTAGCTCTCTGCTTTATCTGTCTGAATTTTCTCAAGCAGAGACCTACAGTTCTGCAGCTAGTCCTAAAGCACCTCAGTGTAAATGAATTTATTTTCAAAGTGAACAAAATTCAACATTTAAATGAACTAGCATCCTTTCTGATGATCGAAGTCCCTCTAGTACTTGATTAAAAAGTTCTTACCCTGCAACTTTATTTCTCAATTTCTTGCTGGGCAGGATTGCAATTTCTTCACATACTCGTTTGTTAGTATGGAAGTCCAAAGTGAGCTTCGTGTAATATTTCTCAATTATTACACGCGCTGCTTTCTTGACGGTCTTCGTTCTTACACGAGCCTATAAAGATATCCACATATCAAATATTATAAGATGTACTAAGTGTTACCAAATGCTTTCTTTTTGCATGTAGAAAATAAAACTCGAGACATTTGTAGAAATGTCAACAATACATTTAGTTGTGATTAAAACCAATGTTGTGTGTCCATAATTGCTTTCATAACGAGTTCAACTATTCAGGAAGAATTAAGGAATACATCTGTTATAATTTTATTTCATTTTGAAAGTAAATGACAGAGGGATGACACTGATTTTATCATGTAAAGCATGTATATTCTCACCATCTTGATTTATGAACGGAAAAGGAAGTTGAAGGAAAATGAAACGATCACATAAAAGAATCCCGGAAAATGTTCTCAAAATATAGATAGGCGGCCTAACGTTAATGATTTCAGGTTATGATTTGTATAAAGTTTAATAAAACTATCTAAATAATGAATCATTGATTTTCACATATGAGAAAAAAATAATATGCTTTATTATTCCGGAAATAAGTTTTCTAATCTAGATTTTTTTTCATTATTTCAATTCCTAATCTCTTTTGCGCTTTACACCAATTGCCAATGAAACATTGCTATAAAAGAAGCAATTTTACATTGAATTCGAGAAGGATTTTCTTCAAAAATTAAAATACAAATTATGATAGTGGATATTTATGACAAAGAAAGTCCAGAAATGAATGCATATTCATGAAATTACCAGTGATTATTGATATTCTGCATAGTCAAATTATACATGTAAGTTGCAAATAAATCAATTCTGCATTCAAAATTCAGCATTGACTTGAGCAGGTTAGTTGATGATGCAGCTGCAGAACTGTCAGCTCTCTGGTTAAGAAAATCTTGACAGACAAACCAGACAGCTACAAATCCAAGAATGAGAAAAATGATTGACGACGCTTTATTTGTCACAGACTTTGGAAAAGGAAGATAAGATGTTAGATCGATGCATTTTATTGCAGCTTAATATATTGATGATAAGACTTCTAGGATGTCAGCGCAGATGCACACCGGATATTTAGATTTACTTACGATTGGGCTCTTCAAACTGCATGTGCCATTTACTACCTATAGACTCTGACGTCACTTGACATATTGTATATATGTTATGTATGTTGTGCATTACCAAATCAAGCCTGAACAGTGCAACAAAGTTTAATACAAATTTTAAATGTTTAATCTCATATTTACCTGCTATATTAAATCCATTAAAATTATGGTGGGTCTATTTTTATGCCCCCGTAACGGAGGTATATAGTTTTTGTCTTGTATGTCTGTCTGTCTAGTTGTCTGTCTGTCTCTCTGTTTGTCTGTTTGTCTGCAAAAACTTTAACCTTGCTCATAACTTTTGATTTAGTGGAGGCTGACTTTCATATCTCAAATTTGTATTCATTCTGACAAGACCTTTCATTGAATACCATCAAATTTGACCTTTTGACCTTGACCTTGGGATTTGACCCACTTTTCCACAAAAATTCCAAACTTTTACTTTGGCCCTAACTTTTGAACTGTAGATACTAGGACTTGTATACTTCACATATGTATTTTTTGTGGAAAGACCTTTCATTGGATACCACCAACCTTGACCTTTTGACCTTGACCTTGGAGATTTCCATACTTATGAAAAAAACTTTAACCTTGGCCATAACTTTTGAGCGGTAAGGGATAGGGCTTTCATACTTCACAGACACATGTATAATACTTGTGAGAAGACCCTTTATTGGATACCCAAAACTTGACCCTTTGACCTTGACCTTGGAGTTTGACATACTTTAAAAAAACAAAGCTTGACAATAACTTTTAAAGGCTTAGGGCTAGTGCTTTCATACTTTACATATTTAATGCTTGTGGCTTAACCTTTCATTTGATAGCAAGACCTTTGACACTCTGACCTTGACCATGGAGTTTGACCTACTTATTAATTTTTTTTAATCTTAAAATGGCCATAACTTTTGAACGTTAAGGACTTGGGCTTCCATACTTTACATACCTAATCTTTGTGGCAAGACTTTTCATTAGATACCAATTACCTTGACCTTTTGACCTTGACCTTGGAGATTTTTGTACTTATGAAAAAAACTTTAACCTTGGCCATAACTTTTGAACACTAAGGGCTAGTGATCTCATACTATACATATGTAATCTTTGTGAAAAGACCCTTTATTGGATACCAAGATTTCCAAACTGATGAAAAATTTTTACCCTGGCCTGATTTCATATTTCAGAGCTGTATTTCCAGTGAGTTTGCATTTAAGAAAAGTTTAATCTTCACTAATTTGTTGCCATACGGGGGCATCAGTGTTTCACAAACACATCTTGTTTATTTGGTACATGTTTAGTTTCTGTTTGAGGATGATCAATACATATCATAAAATTTAGTCTCAGTTCTGTTATTTGCGATACGATACATTTTGATAGAAGGAAACATTCAACCATTGTTTTATGCTTCCTTTTACTTAATTATAGTCAAATAATTTATGTGCAAAATGGATAGAAGAAATGAATTTAATTTATTTGACTGTTATAAACTACCGTATATACTCGCCTATAAGTCGGTATTTTGGGAGTTAAATTTTAGTCCAAAAGTCTATGTCCGACTTATAGGCGAGTCATAAAAAGACTGGTATTTTTCTGGATGGGAAATCGAATTATACTATAAACATTTTCGACAGCTATCTTAAATTCACCCAAATGAGGGTAGGGCAAAAGGGGTGAAAATAAAAAGGGAGCGAAAATTTCCCTGTACACAGTATAGTTATCTCTACAGACCAATTAATTTTTTTTGTCACAGTGCTTGATTTAAAACTATAATGCTACAGTTCTGCAGCTAGTGGTTTCTATGTTATCTACTCATTCATTTGAATTTATTTTATTGCATTTACTGTTGGAGTTATCAGTTCATTAAAACCAATTTTACAGAGAGCTGCAACAATCAATAGAAGTGAAACGGTTCACGGCAGTATCAATTCACCGCAGTATCTTTTCTCGGTTCGATACACGGTACAAAATCTCTATTTTCGGTTTGGTTCATTTTTTGGTCGGAATTGTCATTCAGTTGGGTTTGGCATAAGGTATAAACATGTTCCTCCGTATAGTTCAGAAACGTAAATTTTGTGGACATCTAGTTTGTAAACACCGTATATACTCGCCTATAAGTCGGTCCACCTATAAGTCGGTTGTATCTTTTGAGGTTATTTGACAAGGATTTGCCATTGACCCACTTATACGTCGGTACAACTTTTTGCCAGAATCAGATGACAATTTCTAACAAATGCTCTGATGATTTACGCTGATTTCAATTCATATTTTTAGGAAAAAGTCTATATTTAACTTTATATCACAAAAAGATAAATAATGCCCTCTTAAGACTAAAAAAAAATTTTTAGAAACTTGTACATAAAATACACATAATTTATGTACAATCTTAAAATACATAAATGATATAATATATCCATACTTTGATGGGGCAATATTATTCTTCATGCTGACCAATGATGGTAAATAATAAATGCACAGAAAATCTTGTACTGTAAATTTCACCATATTTGCATTACAGCTGGACTAAAATGTAAAACTATAAGGCCACAGTTTTGCACCTAAAATTCAATTCAACCTTGGTTAAAACATGCATTTGAAGTTGTGATTGTTTTATATCAAAATTATATGTGAGTCATCATGGTCATTCAGTTATGTGTTCTATGTTTCAGATTTTTACACAAAGTGTATGCTGAAAACTGGTGAATATGGGGATTTTAGGGACAATTGGCTGGGGAATATTATTAAGTTCCAGGTAAGTTTTGAAGAAAATTGTAAATGTATGTTATTAATGAAGAAATTGAAAAGCATATTGTTAGATTAACACCCTTATTTTATTTTTAATAATCTTTGATAAAACACCCAAAACATTTACAGTACTTGATTCTTTTTTCTTTAATATATGAATTAACCATTAAAATTATCAGACATGACAGAGGACTTCAGATTCCTTTATAAATGTTCATCTAAGGCCAAAAAAAATTAATCAATAGTTTCTCAGATACTGCCGCATCAGTTCAAAAACGGCCGCATTGATCAATTTTATTGACATATTTAAAAGGGAAGTAACTCAATTTTCTATTTTTCCAAATTGAAAAAGTAAATCGAGTTATCCCCCTTTTTATAAAGGCTAAGATAGACGTTTTTAGTAGAAAGGAATATATTTCTTCTAAGTTTACAGTATTTCATGAATGAACTTTTAAATAAATGTTTGGAATAACATTATTTAAAGTTGAATATATATATTATAATTAAGTTCAGAGAACAAAAATTAAAAATTAGTAGATATTATCATTTTATTAAACAAATGGCTTTAAAAAGGCTCTAAAACCTGTTCTCAACAAAAAAAAACAAAAAAAAAAAAAAAAACAAAAAAAAAAAAACCTGCTTGCCGCATTGAATTTTGAATTTTTTGGCCTTAGAAACTAATAAGTAATTTTTTTTGGCCTAAGCATTGATTGAAGTGAAGTATTATTATTTCAGGAAAGTATTCTTAATTTGTTTCATACTGGAATTTTTAGCACTATTGTTTATGGCACCTACTCCATCCTTGTTCATCTGTGTGAAGTAAAAGGAAAAGTTCCATTCAAGTCTTCCTCTGTTGTACTGATCATTGAAGTAGGAAAAGTAAGTATGCTTACAGAACCCAGAATTAAAATTCAAAGGTCAAAGGATGAACTGTATATCATTTGTTAAAGAAAAAACAGAATCACCTGTTTTCAATTTGACATTGTCTCTCTTGTCAGACTATATGTAATGTACAGTCTTATGTTTGAAAATTAGTGTTGTCAAATCGGTTGAAAATCAGAATCGATTAATCGGTAGCATCGGTTGACCCTAACCGACTGATCATTGGCCAGTAATCGAATCGGTAACCCTTTGCATAAAATAGGCATTAGATTTTATAAAAATTAGAATTTTATTGTTAAATAATGTAAGTAAAGTTGCATTGTACAGATCGAAATTGTAAAAACAGTATATATGCAGTTTGATTAATGATTTCAGTAATACAGATTTTTGCATGATTAGGAATTACTTGGCCTGGGAAAAGTAAGCATAGACAGATCAGGTTTTAATTTACATGATCATCTAAAATGTATATGGAATTAATTCTTTAAACTGTTATAAGACATTTAATATTGCAAATTCCTTGTGATTTCGTATGAAATAACAGGTGAATTCCCCCAAATACTGAAAACTAATATATTTCATTTACACAAGTACTAAGTTTAGTTTCTTCAGTTTAGAAATACAAATATCATTATCTTTTGATTTATTTTAAACAGATTTTAAGTACTTGTATTATAAAATAGTAAAGGACAACTCTTGAAAGATATATATTTTGATAACAAGAGCCTGTTCTTGAAATAAAAGTGAGAAAACTGTAAAAAAGATATGTGCTGAAATATACCGATTAATCGATTGTTAAAATCTCCAATCGATTGTCTAAAATCGACAGCCTTTCCGACCGATCATCGATTATAAATCGATCATCGTGACAACACTATTGAAAATGATAAATAAAAGTACAGGGAATCCAGTTGAAATGAAGTTGCATTGTAAGTAATTGTCTAAGTTTATGTTCCATGATCATAACATATTTATTTATAATCATATTTGCCAAAAAAGGTATACAAGATTTAATTGTTCATCCAAGTGAGGTAAGCACATAAAATTTGTAGTTTTATTTACTTAACTGAAAATTATTTAACTTTATAAACCCATTTTAAACCCTAAATATTGGTAGTAGGTCACTAAATTCAGGAGTCATTCTCTTTTTCTTCATATATGGGTACTTTATGTCATTTTCCTAACTGTAATTCTTATGCTATATATAAATACTTCTTTATTCCCCCCTCATTTGTTTAGTCCATGGGCCTTTACATTGCTTAGAAAAAAAAATGAGGTGTTGAAAAATAAAAATCTTAAGCGATCCAAAGGCCTGTGGTTTATTCTTTTCTTTTTTCCCAGTAGTATGTTTTTTTTTTACACATTTCTTCATGTAATTTGTATTATAATATGAAATGATATGGTCAGGCCTAGAAAAAAAATATGTTTGTTTCCGCTTTCAGGCTGAAAAAATATAGGGTAGGTAGGTAGGCAATTTTTTTTTTTTTGAAAAAATTTTTTTGGCTTCTTTAATCAAAACGTGTATAGAAGTAACATTAATGACAAAGGAAATGGTGTTTTCAAGCATTACTGTGACTTAACTTATAATAGAAAGGTGACCCAAACTTCTTTCTGTCTTGAAAAGCTTGCAAAGTTGGAGGCTATAATTCCCTGGTTGAAATCTTGCACATCATGAGACAAAAGCATTAAAAAAATATTTAGGGTCGGCACTATAAATTAGGGTCGGTCGGGAAAGTGGAAACAAACATATTTTTTTTCTAGGCCTCAGTGAAGATCATAGCTGCAGAACTGTAGCTCTCTGCTTGAAAAAATTCGGACAGATAAAGCAGAGAGCTACAGATCCAAGCGTTGTAAAACCTTCAATTTACGATTTTTTTGTCGCTACTTTAGCTATTTATTTCGTGTAGTTTAAGCTTTCTCTGGCTTTTAGAATGGTATCCTATAATAATTCATATATGGTATAAGTAGAATTTTTCGCGAGGATTTAATTTTGGCATTATTAGCGAGGGTGCTGACATCGCTAAATTTGAATATCGCTAAAAATTAATTGCGTATTATTTGTAATAGCTTCTTTAGTAAGCACTTTAAAATCACTAAAATTACTTCTCGCTAAAAATTAGATACCAGATTTAGGTAGAAATCGCTAAATTTGCGTCTTGCTAAAATTTCCACTTATATGGTAGTTAACTCTTATATTTGATACTCTGTTTACCAAAACAGTTCTGTGTATAGTTTTGTAATGTCGGTTTAAAAGAGTTCCATTTCGACATCCGTAACCACAAACAGCCATTTCTTTAGCATTGAGAGGTGAGTAAATGATCAGGAATTGAAGTTGAATGTATGATTAATTATTAAATACCATTTAAAATCATTTTCAAAGCTGGGGAAAGTATAAAATACACGAAAAAATACCCAAAGTGAGCGACAAAAAATAGTTGGCGTAAATCGAAGGTTTTTACAACGTTTGGATCTGTAGCTCTCTGCTTTATCTGTTCGAATTTTCTCAAGCAGAGAGCTACAGTTCTGCAACTATGAAGATCAAAGTTAGTTCTTCATATATAGAAATCTATGCAGCATAACAAAACACTTCTATCCTCTTTTCCTATTTTCTAAGCAGTACTGGTATATGTTTATTATTGTACAGTTTTTGTTATAATATACATAGCAGAATTTCATTTTTACTACAGTATTAGTACCAAATTTTGCTATTACCAGTGATTCATTGAGATTTTTAGGTCACCTGAGTAACTCAGGTGACCTATTGCTATCCGTTTTCGTCCGTCGTCGTGCGTTATGCGTCGTGTGTTAACATTTGAACATTTTCAGCTTCTTCTCTGAAACCACTGAACCAATTTCAACCAAATTTGGTATACAGCATCTATGGCTGAAGGGGAACAAAAATTTTGAATTTTACGGTCCCTGCCCCCCTGGGGCCTGAGGGGTGGGGCCAAAACCACCAAAATTTTTGCAATCTTTAAAAATCTTTTTCTTTACTCCTGGACATCAAGCTGTCAAACTGTTGGCATGAATGTAATGAGCATTGAGTTCTCTACAAAAATTGTGAAATTCATGGCCCCAGGGTCAGGGGTTCTTGTGCTAAGGCGGGGCTATATAGATAATATAGTGAAAGTGCATTATTTCTTTGAAAATAATCTTCTTCTCTGCTCTTGGGTATTAAGTAAACTAACTAAGTACATAGTTATGTTAAGCAAGAGTGCCTCTTCCAAAATTGTGAATTTTATGGCCCCAGGGTCAGGGGTTCTGGTGTTAGGGCGGGGCTCTATTGATCGTATAGTGAAAATGCATTTATTCTTTGAAAATCTTCTTCTCTGCTTCTGGGCATTAAATAAACTAACTAAGCACATAGTTATGACGAGCAAGAGTGCCACTTTCAAAATTGTGAATTTTATGGCCCCAGGGTCAGGGGTTCTGGTGTTAGGGCGGGGCTCTATTGATCATATAGTGAAAATGCATTAACTCTTTGAAAATCTTCTTCTCTGCTTATGGGTATTAAATAAACTAAGTAAGTACATAGTTATGATGAGAAAGAGTGCCTCTTCCAAAATTTTGAATTTCATGGCCCCAGGGTCAGGGGTTCTGGTGTTTAAGGGCGGGGCTCTATTGATCATATAGTGAAAATGCATTAATTCTTTGAAAATTTTCTTCTCTGCTTCTGGGTATTAAATAAACTAAGTAAGTACATAGTTATGACAAGCAAGAGTGCCTCTTCCAAAATTGTGAATTTTATGGCCCCAGGGTCAGGGTTTCTGGTGTTACGGCGGGGCTCTATTGATTATATTGTGAAAATGCATTAATTCTTTGAAAATCTATTCCTTTGCTCCTGGGTTTTATGCCAATGATCCAAGTATATATATATTTGTGATGAATGGTGCATCTAGCAAAAACGTTATTTTTTATGCCCCTTGGATCGGGGGGGGGGGGGGGTAACATAGTCTGAAAATAAATTAATGCTTTGAAATCTGCTCTTTAGTATTAATCAACCATTTTATGATAAAATTTGCAAAATTTTGAAATATGTGGCCCCAGGGTCAGTGGTTCCTTTGGGGTGAGGTGCACAACTGGTTATAAAGTGGAAGTGCATTTTCTCTTTGTTACTCTGATCTACCTCTGGGTATTAAGTAAATAGAGTAAGCATGCTAAGTTTATAATTATGATAAGCAATGGTGCCTCTTTCAAAATTGTGAATTGTGAATTTCATGGCCTCTGGGGTAAAACACAAACCAATTTTAATTATTTGAAAGTTGTTACACGATACTCAGGTGACCTATAAGGCCCGTGGGCCTCTTGTTTTATGTACTTTGTCCAGAATGGCTGAATTGCACACGGAACTTTGCAAAGATGTTATTGTGGTTTCAAGTGCTAGGATATTTGAAAGTGAAAAGAATATTTGAGAGAGGGTTATTTAAAATATAAAATACAGTTTTAAAGAAACAAAGCATTTGTCTGATGACTGAAGAATTTTTCAAGATTTATTTTTCTTTGTGTTTGGCATATATTCAAAGTAGACTATAATAGATTAGTTTTGTATTTGTAGATCTTTGTTAATTTTTAGTTCCTGGTGTCTTGGATACTGCTGTTATGGCAGACAAAGGGAAGCCTGCCAAAAGACGTCACGTTTTTCTGTTTCCTTCAGTACTCCGTCCCAGGCTTATTGTACAGCGTCAGTAACAACCTATCCATGATGATGCAGGTTTATATGGACCCCACCACATTTCAGGTAAAGCTAATAGGCTTCAGTGATACTCATACTTAAGATATTCCACATATTCATGAAAATGTTGCATATGTGTTAAAAAATAAATCTGATATTTTCAAGCTTAATGGGTAATGTAGGTCATTTTGGTGATTGAAATGACACAAGTCTGCGAATATTTCTTGACATTGTTTTATTGAATTACCAATATTGTAAAAAGATCTACGTTTTATATTTTATTGTTTGGTACCCAATGTTAAAGATTCTTTGTATGATTTGTTGTTTGAAATGATAGAATAAATTGAATTTAACAACCAGCATTACTTTTGAAGAAATTTTTGTTATATGCTTTTTTAATTCATTTAAGTGTTCTGTACCATCACATTTTTCAAATTTTTAAATACACAGGCACTTTCAGGATTATGCAAACTTTTCAGCTGAAGACCCTGCATGATTACTTCTATTTGAATGATTAGGTAAATTTACAAATTGTGGGTGAAAATTAATAAACAATTTACAGCAGTTTGCACATTTTCTTACTTACAAGAATATACATGATCTTTCTCCTATCTCCATGGCACATTAGAACCTAACTCTGATTTCATTTAGTAAGTTTGTAAGCAGTCTTTTAATGATATACAGTGATATGACAAAAGTATTCATGATTTTTACACAATGGCTAATATGTTTCCATTATTCACTTAGTCCATGAAAAGGGAAATAACTTTCAATACAGATCATGTTGAACTTTCAAAAAAATATTTTTGGTAAAAATTGATGTAGTTACCATAAACTTCATTGTTTGGACCATAGAATTTGGAAAATGTTGACTTTAAACAAGCTTGTTCATACCCTGGTGATATCAACTTATTTGTCAGTAAAGACATTTTACAATAAATACATATGGAAATTATGTTAAAAAGCTTGCAATGTATGGTTGTATTTAAGGATGACTTTATGGTGGTATTTTCTCGGGGAGGGAGACAACATATTGACAGAAGACTGTAACTATAGAGGATTTCACTTAGTACCAACATGTTCTTAAATTACTTAGCTTAATGTTTTATCATTATAGAAATTATTATGATAATTATCTATGCACTTTGCAGTAGATATTGAATACAGCTTTGTTTCATTTGCAGTTCTATTTTGTGGAAGGAAAAAGTACTAAATGCTTCTCTGATAGATGGCTTAAACTATACATGTATAAGTTTGTTATAATTAATGGGTGGTAAACAATAATTCTGAAATGATTGGAGACTACGAAAATAATTTGAGTGAAAACAAAGCTGTATACAGTGACTTGTAATGGGAATTATTAACCATAGTTTCATTGAAAATAGTTTTTGTAGCAGACTAACATTGTGTAGTTTTGTTTTGGAGATAACATGTTGTATAGAAATAATTTGAAATTGATTGTTAAATATTTACATTCAGTGAAATTTTTCTTTATGAAATCCATTAGAAATCCACAACATTAAAATCTCTATAACACAAGCAAAACCTTGTCACCACGGGTTAGAATACACAGTAGGGACTATATGCATTTTAAATACTCTAGGAAAACGAAAATGTACGTTTTATATCAATGTAATGAAAAAACTATAACCCTAATAAATTAATGTAAAAATACAACAAATGTGCGTTTAAAATTAATTTGTCATTTAATTTAACTTTGCAACGTCACAAACAGCTCTTACCTCTGTTAACCACACCAGTTTTGAAGGGTGCTGAATTCACATTTAAGGGGGCCGACTGTAGTTTTTTTGCGGGAAAACTACAATAGCGAAACTCTTTATTTCTATACCATACATTACTTACACTTGCCTTGTTATACATGCAAAGTTTCAGCAAAATCTACCGTCTGTTTGTATCGCATGCATAATTTTTTCTAATTAGCTAATTACGCATATTGACAATCTCCTAGAAAACTACAACAAACAAAAACCATCATGTGCGCTATGATGCGCAAGGAGCGATAACTCGAACTATAGTCGGCCCCCTTAAGATTTAAAAAAATAAACAATTATGAAGAGGAAAAATTTAAAGAATGTAAATATAAGCATTGAATTCATATTTTTGTATGTCATTGGTCCTATAACACACCTGGCCGTGCCGACAAATTATCATGCCCCGTGGTATTCAATTTGTTGGCATGGCCAGGTGTGTTATAGGACTGACGACATCCAAAAATATGAATGCAATGCTTAATTGTATGTGAGAGAGAGAGTCACAATGGCAATCCATATTTGGTTTCCTTTCATCAAGAGCACCAAAAGTAAAACGAAAGATTAATCATCATACCTGGTATCTTTATAACTACATTTTCCAAAGTCAATTAAAGTGAATGATACTTTCCTCAATTAATAATAAACAAGTAGTAAGTTTGTGCAATTTTTTGCTGGAATTTCAAATATTCAAACATTTCAGTGTGTACAGTTACTCTACCTCTTACAACTTAATGTGTTATTTTATCAGAAGACTCGGTTTGCACTTATAAATTCTAAAATACAATGCATTCTGAAATAATTCTGTCAGTAAATGTCCACTTGAAAATATTCTAATTTTTGTGGTCATGAGGAGAAATTCATTCAGTATAGTGTTTTTGTTTCTTTTACAAATATTCTTTGTAACTGTTAGTTAAATTCATTTTTACTTGTATTTCAGTGCATTGATTTTTCATACGATTCATTTCTAATCACCAGTATACATTATCGATTTACTTTGACATTTTAGGTACTAAGCAATCTTAAAATAGGTATAACAGCTTTGCTGTATTGGAGTTTCCTTAGGAGGTATGTTGTCTTCTTACTATAAAAGTTTAGACTGCACACAGATGAATTCAAACTTGTTTAATTCAACCAATGATATTAGAAAGTTCAACTTATTATATGATTAATTTAAATTATTTCTAACTCTCTGGTTGGCTGAGATCCCCCATTGTAGGAATCACATTACTAAGTTATGTTCTCCTGAATGAGACTTTCCAGGTCAACATTTATTTATTATCACATTGGAATAAAAATAAATCCCAAGATTCCAGTTTGCTATAATTACTTACTGTCTGATTAAAATCAAATCTTCACCATCTCCTTTTTATTTTGATTGTCACTTTGAATGAATATATTAAACACAATGTTGAAACAAAGAGTAAGTAAATTTATATCTATGACATTATATTTTACAGGCCTCTGTCTCTACGTCAGTGGATTGCTATAGGAATTTTAACAACAGCGGGAACCCTTGACAGGTAGTGTATTTGTATTGTTGATGAAATTAGGTAATTTATTGAGTCATATCTATTTATGCCCCCTTAATTGAAGATTTGGTGAATATAGATTTTGTCCTGTCTGTCTGTCTATTTGTCTGTCTGTCCCCCCCAAAATTTAACCTTTCTCATAAATTTTGATTGGTTGGACCTATGGCTTTCATATTTCATAAGTGTATTGCTTGTGACAAGACCTTTCTTTAAGAACTAACATAATAACATAATTTTAATGATGTCTTTACCTTGACCTTGAAGTCTGAACCACTTTTGCAAAAAAAAATTCCAAAGTTTAACATTGGCCATAACCTTTGAACAGTTGGGCTAGGCCTTTCATACTTCACTTGTATTTTCATTGTGGCAGGGCCTTTCCTTTGGTATAATTATGTTTGACCTTGACCTTAAAGTTTGACCCACTTTTTTAAAAAAAAATCAACCTTGGACTTAACTATTAAACCTAAAGTATGAGGGCCGATACATTTCTCAGGTATATTCTTTTGTGACAAGGTTTTCCTTTGGATAACACAACTTTGACCATGAAGTTTGACCTACATCTGGAAAAAACTATTATATATTTCACATGTAAATTTCTTTTGACAAAAGACTTCCCTTGGGTATCATTAACTTAAGTTTGTCCTATTGACCCTGACCTAACAGGGTATTTTTATTTCAAGATAAAAGTAAAATTAAAATAAAGGATTTGAAATAAATTCCACAAAGGAAATTGACAAAATAGGGACTTAGATTTTTAATGACAAGAAAGCTGTTCTAATAACTTGAAACAACCTCTGCTCATATGACATTATGTAAATTTCAAGTTATTTGAACAGCATTCTATGCTTTCATCAATATTCGTTGAGCACCAATTTGCGAGGAATTCGTTTTTAGCAGATCCACAAAATTAAATGTTCATTGAATTGAGAAATTTGTTTTCATTTGTATCGACAATGCTTTTGTCCACGAAATTACGTATTCTCGAAAATGTCAGTTTTACAAAATTCACGAAAATTGATGGCAACGAAAATTGATGAAACCACAGTGCCTGCCATCAAGAGAAAAATCTATGGAACCAAGGTATATGTAAGAGGGTGATTAAAAATAGGCTATAGCTCTTGTTGACTAGCTTAATTTGATGAAAAGTAATTAAAACAATTTGAAGGTCATTCAGAATTTTATGGGGTGGGGTGGAATCAGCATGTCCATAGAATAGAATATCAAGGTTTAATCAATCCAAGAAAAAACTTTTTCATGGGATTCATTTAATTAGGATTCAATTTTCTGGTAAGATTCACAGCTGATTATTTGATATCTTTGTCACTAAAAGTAGCTTTTTTTTATTTACTAAGAAAGCAAAAGCTTGTTAAAGGGTCCCTTCTTTTGTCAATTCCATTGTGGAATTTGGTTGTTAGACATGTACACTTATAGAGTAATCCCAGATTGTAACATGAACATGGAGTGAGAAACTAGTAGTGCTTTACAAGATTAAAAACATTATTTCACTTGACTTTTTTCATGTCTACAATGTGTTCTTTTGTAGCTATGGAAGTTTTAAGTCCAAAGGGAAGGAATTTTCTGAGCTATACATCACCATTACAGGACTCGTTATGATAGGAATCCAGTGTACCGTGTCAGGAATGGCCTCGGTGTATGCAGAGTATATACTTAAAAAACAAAAAGAGGTAAATCATTCAGTTAAGATTTACATTTATGATAAATTTTCATATTTGAATGACATTAAAAGAAAAGATGTACAATGCTATTGACTTTTGCACGAGAGAAGATGGTGCATTCCCTTTTGATTGTCCTTTTATATTTGACTTTACATCATTGAAGTTTAATATACTTTTCAAAAATTAAATACTGGTACTTGTACATTTTTTGGACTTCATGCCCTTGGCTTAGAAGTTTGACCTACTTTTCAAAGGGCTGTAACTTTTTCATCAGAAGCTTTTTTGCATAAATTGTAACAACTTCACCTAAGCCAGAAGCTCAAAGGATGGCCTAGTGTAACTAGGATTGGGCTCTTGTTGGGGATCAATGTGGTATGAAATCATTTTACAAGTTATAGTCTTTCTGAATGAATCTGTTATCACTATCATTGTATTACATTGTACTTTTGTTTTAGATGTCCCTCCACTTTCAAAACATTATGCTGTACACTTGGTTAATGATCATTAACACTTCCTTTTGGATCTATGAAGAAACAGTTGATGAAGAAAAAGGTAAATGACTAAGTATGATTTTTTTTTACCCTAATGCTTCATGACAAATTTAGAATTCTAAATGACAGTCCCTTCGTTTCACTTATAAGGAAGATGAAATAAAATTCATTCACTGATATACATCATTTATATTTTATGAATAAACTTTCTTTAACTGCTGCTTTATAGACATCACCAAGAAGTTTCACATATTCAGAGGTTATTCACTGGCCACTTGGATGATAGTTATTACCCAGGTAAATAATTTACAAAAACTGGTTAGTTACCAATATTTTTATTCAGTCAAATAACAGCTAGAATTTTTTTTATCAAAATGTATATATGAGTATTTGTGACATTCTTTATTTTTGTCTTATATGAGAAATATGTGTAATGATTTTGTAGATATACATCAAATGATTTTGTAGATAAATGATGAATGATTTTGTAGATATATGTTGGCCTAGCGATGTCTTTCATCTTGAAACACGCCAGTAACATAACCCGCCTGTTCGTGGTGTCTTCCTCTCTGAGCGTGACAACCATTCTGTCTGTTCTAGTCTTCGGATTACATTTAAATTCTTTCTTTTTCACATCACTAGGATTATTGTTGTTATCGCTATATCTCTTTCATGGTGCCAAGTGATTATTGCTTGTTATATAATATGGTGTTAGAAAAATTTAACAAATGTTAGTATATTTTTATTTTTTAAGTGGAAGTATTAATGGCTATAACTTAAACATTGTATACCTAGAGTAAATGTATGTAGTCTCATACTTGTTGGTTTTAGGGGGGTTTGCTATACTTGCCAGACTTTTTGGTTTTAGGGGTTTTTTGCTATACTTGCCAGACTTATATTGTCTATTTGAATTTTTTTAAATTTTTATTTTTATTTTGAAAACTGTCAGCATTTATTAGTATTTATAGGAATTTGTATAAATTTATTTGAAATGTATGCCAATTTTTATGTGTAAAGTATGTACATGTATGCATATTTTTTCAATGAGAAGAATAATTTACTTGATTAATTTTTTTTAATTGAGTTGTTCAAGTAATTTCAAATCAGAAAAATGTTGGGGTTTTTTTTATTTAAGTCCAAACAAACCATACAGAAAGATGAAGTATGGATTAAAAATTTGATACTTCTTAGAAAGTAAAAACCGATGGTGATACAGATGTAAATGTATGTGAGATTCTTTATATTGGCTGCATTTCATTTCCGTAATTTTTAGCAATTATCATTTCTGACATTTTTTAGTTTTCATTTCCGACATTTTTTTGTTTTCATTTCCAACATTTTTCAGATAGAACCTTTACTAACAGATTTGAAGACATGTCTGATTACCTATGAAAAATTTAAAGGAATACAAATTATAAATAAATAATTGAAATCCAGTATCTGCGTTTTTGAAACAATTGTGACAATAGAAAATGTAGGCAACTACCTGAATTACAGTTTGAGAAATTGACTCAATGTTTACTCTGCGTTGATGTAAAGCAGAAAAAAATAAAGTTCTGTGTAGAGCAGTATAATAAATGCGATATAAACCGGAGTAAAAACTGGATTAGAGTACATCAAGTGTCTTGGACACAAGTTTGCATGATGCTGTCACTGACATTTATTTTAGTGCACATTTAATGAGGTGAAAAAGTTGTATGTTCATTGAACTCTTTTACCTAGACTTATGCTACATGTATGCATATATGTATAATAAATAGATTTTTTAAAATATATTTTTAATCAATATTTTGCAATAAATACTTTTAAAATTTCATTTTTGCTGACTAGGAAAACATCAAATTGCCGCACAGGTAAATTCCGGAAATAAAAACAAAATTATGTCGGAAATGAAATTAAAAAATGTCGGAAATGAAACCAAAAAATGTTGGAAATGCTATGCAGATTTCCGGAAGTGAAATGCAGCGTTTATTTTTCACATTTCTTTAAGGGACCCACACACATCTGATATTTAATACCCAAATTTCATCTGTGTTTTCAAACTTTTTTTCAGCTTTATTTAATTGTTTAAAATCATGTTTTGTGTTGCATTCATCTTAGGCTTGAAAATATTCTTTTAAAATGCTTTATGATTAAAATTTAATTTTAAACAAACAAAAAATTATTTAGAGAGAAAATTTTTTTTTATTAAAAACCTTTAAAGGTAAAGTAAGACTCAATATTTTGAACACTGTTTTGTATCTTAACTTTGAAAATAATGTAATGTTTAAATTGGCAAGTGATTTGAAAGGTCAGGATGTGAATTCTTTAAATGAGCAGGTAATTTAGAACTTAATACATATTATCACAACAATCAAGATTTTATTATTTTTTTTTTTGATAATGCATTTATAACATATTTTGTTTGTTTGTTTGTGTGTGCCATTTAAAAAAGG
This sequence comes from Saccostrea cuccullata, assembly GCF_032062105.1. Taxonomy (NCBI): domain Eukaryota; kingdom Metazoa; phylum Mollusca; class Bivalvia; order Ostreida; family Ostreidae; genus Saccostrea; species Saccostrea cuccullata. Next base: position 211,584 of record NW_026936638.1, read on the forward strand.
AGATTAAATTTTAATGACTTTACCAAGTAAAGTCATGTATTTTTTCTTTAATATGTTGTTAGTTAATTAGTGTTTTCTGATTGGCTTTTTTATGATAAGTTTTTATATTTTAGAGAGAGTGTGTGTGTGTGGAGGATGGGGGGTGTTTAGTGAAAGTGAAAGATTTAGCAGAACTTTTGAACTTTTGAAAAGATGCTGGTACATGTACATGTAAGAACACAGCATTAATAACATTGTAACCTACTCTGTACACCTTTTCTCCAGCTTACAATACATTCAATTTTGAATGTAGTATAATGGAAAGAAAACCCATGGTTTCTGTTGTTAATTCAGCAGTATTAAATTTGCTATTTTACCATGTTCACCCTTTTTTTAAAACCTTTTTGATAACTCAATTCTACAAAGGAAATAATTAAAGCAAGTTTGTGCTATTTGGTGTCAGCACACAGTTCTTTTTGCAGTGGGTGTTTTTATAAGAGATTTATTCACAAATGTGAGCTCAGTTTGTAAGAAAAAGTATACTACCATGGGAGTTAGAGTTAACTTACCGTATGTATCTTGATTTTGCCTTGCAGATTACATTTGTCATTGTGAGCTTTGTACTGTTTTGTTACCTTATGTGCTTTGTTATTTTTTATTAGATTTATGGATTTTTACTTCCATACATGAATCTAGAGAGACAGTCATAGGTACTGGCTATTCTTTTGTGTACTTATCGAAAATATTTCCTATAAACTAGAGTACGTCATGTTTTCCATTAACTCTTAACAAATTTTGTCCACAGAGGCCATTTTTTTTAATTAAAAGAATGATAATCACTGAATGATTTATTATTGTACTGGCTACAAATTAAATCCCCTTAAGATGTTTAAGTACATAAAAGCATCTCGAAAAATTACATTTGATTTAACTAACCCCTTGTGACATTTTTTTTCTTGTGAGCTTGACCTTGCATGTTCATGTGAACTTCTTTTCCAGTCAGGAGTACATGGAAATTGCTTATAGAGTGAAGAAACTAAAAATATTCTCCAAGTCTATTCCAAAGTTTCAAGAAGGGCTTTCTAAGGTTGAAGTCGTGAACAGAACTAAACATTTTTTCCTCTCTTTAACTCAAAACTAAATACAACAGTAACTCTAAACCATTGGACTGATGACGTTTGTGCAGCCCTTGCACAGAAGCCTTTTTAGCTCACCTGAGCTGAAGTTTGTCTGTAAACTTTTCACATTTTCAACTTCTTCTCAAGAACCAATGGGCCAATTCTAACCTAACTTGGTACAAAGCATCCTTGGGTGAAGGAGAGTTTAAATTGTTAAAATGAAGGGCCAAGTGCCCTTACAAGGGGAGATAATCAAGAAAAGACAAAAATAGGGTTGGATCATTAAAAAATCTTCTCAAGAACCACTGGGCCAGGAAAGCTGAAACTTACGTGGAAGCATCCTTGGGTAGTGCAGATATCAATTTGTTAAAATCATGACCCCCAAGGGTAGGGCGGGGCCACAATAGGGAATCCAAGTTTTACATAGAAATATATAGAACAAATCTTTAAAAATCTTCTTTTCAAGAACCACTAGGCCAGGAAAGCTGAAACTTATTTGGAAGCATCCTTGATTGTGTAGATATTGAATTACTAAAATCATGACCCCCGGGGGTAGGACGGGGCCACAATATGGAATCCAAGTTTTACATCGAAATGTATAGAGAACAAATCTTTAAAAAAAATTTTCTCAAGAACCACTGGGCCAGGAATACTGAAACTTATGTGGAAGCATCCTTGGGTAGTGTAGATATTAAATTGACAAAATCATGACCCCGGGGGTAGGGCGGGGCCACAATAGGGAATCCAAGTTTTACTTAGAAATGTATAGAACAAATCTTTAAAAATCTTCTTCTCAAGAACCACTGGGCCAGAAAAGCTGAAACTTATGTGGAAGCATCCTTGGGTAGTGTAGACACATTGTATTAAATTGTTAAAATAATGACTAATACCTAAAACACGGGCCAAAATTGTTCCACAAATTCCAGACAGTAATGCTTTATTTCTCCTAAACTGGGAGGAATCCAAGTTTTACGCAGATATATTTATGAATATTGGAAAAATCTTTTACACAGAATACTTTTTAAAAAACACTAAAAACAAAGAAAATACTAACGAAATGGAACATATAAACAATCTAGAAGCAATCAAACTTTATGAAGAAGAAGGAAGGGTAGGAATCAACAAAAGTATTCAAGGAAAAAAAGTATTAAAATCATGAAAGGGGAGGGGGTGAACGAAGGGGGCATCATAAAACTACAATGGTATAGAAATTATCTTTGTTTATAATACATGTTAATTATTTTAATGTAAAGAACTGTATCACCCAAGGTACTCAGGTGAGCGATGTGGCCCATGGGCCTTTTGTTTTATGTTCTCTTCATCCTTGTGTAGTAAAATGATGTCATAAGGTGCACTGGTTATAAAATGCTTTAGGTTCTAAGTATGTATTAGGAATTAGTTTTTAGCCTTCTTTGTATAAAAGGAAAAGTCTTCATATGTTTTAATTACCAGCAGTTACATTTGCACAGAAATAGATACAGATATCAAGCCTTAACTCACTTGTGTACTCTTTCTTCTGTAAACAAATTTTTGTAAAGTACAAAAACAATCTTTTTTCAATGAAAGTACATCATTTTATTCACAAAGGCAACAATACTTTTCTATTCCATGGTATGGAATGGCCCAATACGGCAAAATGGGCTAAAATAACTTGCAATTTTACATGAAAAACTAGTCCATAAATTATTAAAATTATATAATATTTATCGATAATATCAATAAAATGGGAAGATGTGAGGTATGCAGAAAGCTAAGTGTGCCTTAATTTCACTATAAAAATTGCAAATAAATGTAAATGAAATGACTTGACTACCCGTTCAGCTAAATTTTAAAGGAATACTGTATACAGTGAAATTTTCGATACCCGTTTTATTTTCACTCGGTTGGGCGAATTTATAAAAGGGAGAATTCAACAAACACAGTATAGTAATATTACATGTAATATCTTAAAGAAAACTGTGACTGGGCGAATTCAAAATGGGGGAAAATTGCTTGCAAGTGTGAAAGGGCGAAAATAACCCTGTATACAGTATAAAGTTTTTTAACAGTTTTACTTGTTTAAAACAAAAAGACAAATGCAACAGAATTATGAAATACATTTTGTTGGTAAAATGTTTGTTTCATCTGAAGTCACTGTAAATGCATATGATACCACAAAAAATAACATAAACAAAATGATACTAAGTCTAGTAAAATGTAAGAACATGGAAAAGATGAATGAAAAATGAAAGACAAAAACACTTCTAATAACAATGCTTACAAATACTGGGGAATAACATGCTTAGATAAATAAATTGTTTATTTTAAAAAATCACAATATTAGACACTAATAAAGGAAGAGAGGCTACATGCCCATATAATGTAAAAGCAAACCTCAGCAGTTAAATAATTCAGTAGGATTTTCTTTCTTCCATTTATACTCAGGCAATTGTTTTTAAATAATAATAAATTCACATAGTACACATCCTGAATAAAGATAATTTTAACAATGATATGATTAAAAGTGAAACTAATTCTAGTAGGACAAAATTCCTCGAAGCACACATCATTGAGATGATAACATCTGGTAGCGTATATGCAATCTGAAACTGGCTAGTGATCAGTTGGACAAATGTTACATGCTTTTTCTAATAATAATTGTGCATTTCCTACTAAAAACCCTACCTTAAGTACCAATTTGAAATTCTTTAAACAATTTTCAAAGTCAGTCTTTTATTTATGAATATATTCAGTGTGTTCAGTATTTGAATGAAAAATATACTATTCCATTCAAGCAAGTCTTCCAATGCATTAAAGATTATACACAAATATCAGTCATTACATATTTTGTATCACAATGTTTAATTTATTCAGATATTTAAGTAATGTATAAGGAATAAAAAGGGAAAGTACTTGCAAAATGTTGGCACTATATGTGAAATCAAAGTAAATTTTATTTAACAATGAAAGAAAAAGTGAGCAAGCTCACATACCCCACGCTCCCCCAAAATTTGAAGTGCTGAAATTCCCACAAAAAATAAAGGAATCGGAATTCCCTGGTAATATGCACATCTACACACTGTGTCCTAAATGTCTGCAAAGTTTGACCAAGTTCTGTGCTGTGGTTTATGAGGAGTTGCAATGACAACTGTTCATCTCTATGTTCAAGATATGGCCAAAAATCCAAGTTGAAAAGTGCCGAAATTCCAGAAAAATAAAGGAATCGGATTTTCCTGGTAATATGCACATCTACACATTGTATCCTAAATATCTGCAAAGTTTTATCAAATTCTGTGCAGCGGTTTATGAGGAGTTGCGCTGACAAAAAAACAGGACTGATGGACTGACTGACACACTGACTGACGGATGGGTCAGAAACATACCTAACGCAACTTGTTGCGTGGGGTATAAAAAGGGTTCCTATATGGTAAACAATCCAGAGTGGTCTAGTGGCACTATACATAGCAATGATAATGAAATACATATGTAGGAAATTAGGCTGGACTGAGGACATCGGCCTGGATAGCTCAGTGGTTAGAGCACCTGACTAGGGTTCCAGCCATATGTTTTCAATATATATGTATTTATGAATTTTCAATGTATGTTTACTCATTCCTCCTTTCCATACTACACATACAACACAACAAACCAATTTGAAATTAACACACACTGATAATTTTAACTGTCTTATCGCACTATAAATAGCAGCATTCAAGTCAACAATTTTTTTTTTATTTATGAAATAACTGAACAGTTGAACATTGTCTTTGGGTAATTAGTCTTACACCTCTCTCACTCTGCAAAAGATATGGAAGGGAGGGTTCACCAAGCAGTGTGAATCACTTTCATTCAAGTGAAAAAAATATACTGAAGAAGGCAAATGATCACTGCATGCTCACAAATATTTTAAAAACTTGAAGCAGTTTATGATACGTGATATCAAAGAAGGCTTCAACTGTGAATAAACCAGTAACAGGTTTATCATCCATGATCTATCAAAAGATTCTGTAAATGTACTTATTTTAGCAGGAATTATCAAAAGATACTGCAAAACATACTTATTTTAGCAGCTCTTTTATTACTGCCTCCTGTCTGCTTATATCAAAGTACATGCTATATGATAAAATTGGGCTTCTATTAAAAAAAAATTGCTCTCAATTTTTTCAGTGCATTAATATTACTTTATGTACATTAACATTAATTGGTTTTAGGTCTGTTTTCAAAACTTTGTGTACCTTTCTGCAGATATCATAATGTTTATAAAAAATGAAACATTAAATGTGGACTTCATACCATCATTTGGCCTGAATCCTAGTCCTGGTTCACCTTCCAATTTTTCTTGTTTGAGCTTCAGTCAGTCACATTTTTTAAACATGTCCTACATTTTCAATTCAGAATATATCATCAGCTAAGCTTAAGGTGTGTAGTAAGGTTCATCATAATCATGTGAAAAGTTTGCATGCTAGATGTCAGTTGAATAAAATATTTATATCCCCTTGCAACTAAGTAATTTTCAGGGGATACAATATTTCTAATAGATTTTGCCCTATATAGTTTAGGCCTCAGAGAGGCAGAGGCAGGGATCTATAAATTTACTTCTGTTCCCCCCTTTTCTCAGAAATACTATAAACTGGTATAAAGATGTATTCATGCATTTCCAAGAAGTTGGTAAACATTTTTCAAAAACTTACATCTGATGGACATTGCATGACAGATTGGAGTGTCTAAAATGACCTAAAACCCTGGCTACAGAGTATTTTTCATAGCATTTAAAGGTTTCAGTAATCATAGCACTGTTAAATTATAAATCAATGTAAGCCAGCATACTTATACTTTCCTCTGTTTTTTGAATTGCTCACTCCCCCCTCGTATAGATTTCCTTTTAAGTGAGTCCCTTTTTTCTCTACTCTCCAATCCCAAGTCATCGAGACTACTACTCGAGCATGCAATAATTGAAGAAGTTGAAGACTGCGAGCTCAGACAGGTGTCACTGTCACCTTTGATTCGACTCAGTTCCGAGTAAACGTCAGCGAATTTCTGATCAAACTCTAAGATTTTTTTACTAAGGTCGCTTATCGTCTGGTTCTGTTCCGATATTAGGGTGTGCTGACTCTGTATTTTCTGTCCCAGTTCTGTGACCGTTTTGCTCTGCATATGAATCTTTCGTTCAGACTCCAATGTTTTCTTGCGTTGTTCTACATAACGAGCCTTATTCTCAGAAAGCTCTTTTTTCTGCTGTTGTAAGTTGGCCTGAAGTCCTCTCACTTGGTTTGATAATCTTGAAATTTCTTGCTTCATTGAATGTCCTCTTAATGTTCCACCATCATTCAATGCAACAACTTTCAAAGATGGGCCTAAAATAATATGAACAGTTACATATCATTATTTTTTCAATATTTGATACCAAAAACACAACTGGAATGGTGCATGCAAGTGTTTAGATTTGAAATTTAAAGAATTACTGTAGATTCCTTATTTTTGGCGAGTACTTATGATCGCGAAAGTTTCTTCAGCAGGCAGCAAATCATGAGAATAAATATTCGCGAATGGACGGTTGATCAAGAGATTTTACATAGATTTCAGCACAAAAAAATAAAGGCGAGTAATTTTATACCACGTGTGGTGCTTCTCGTGAAATTACGCGATAATTAATTCCACGTGTATATTAGGAATTTACAGTAATTAAATTTATACATTACACAGACAGAGCTGCCAACCGTTACAATTTCATCATGAGACTTCTGATTTGAGTGTCTAAAATATGCCTCAAGATTTCTTTATTACCTGGGTAATACTCTTTTCTGCATCAGAAGTTAAATACCAGAATCTTCATAGCTGTCCGCTTTAATTTTCACATTATAATAAAAAAATTAATAGTCATTTCAGCACTTGCTTGTGTTGAGTTACTTTGTCCATTTCTTTGCTAATAGCTAATAATCATAATCATTTTTATTTTAGCGTAAAATTTCCAGTAGTAATGTCCTAGGTGACCATAGAGTCCCCTCTTCACAATTTCTTATTTTATTAGGTTGGCAGCTCTGCACAAATTTAAAAAGAAATCAAATGGGAGAAATGGGAGAGGATTTTGGAACTTGTGTCCAATCCCTTTGACATGTTGTCAATAAAATATGTTCAAAACAAACAAAGACATCAAAGCATTTTCTTCCATCAAAAACATACTGCTTTTCCAAATCACAGCCGAACTGTGATTATTTGCTATATATGTATTACATACACAGGTTTATGACTAAAATGTACTAAAATAGTCATGACCAGTATGTCATATCATAACTTTTTTTTTTTGGGGGGGGGGGGGGAGGTTACCTGGACTCTGTTCCCTACTGGCACAGTCAGTGAAGGGATAAGGAAGAGTGACAGCTGGCATTTTGGTCTTTAGTGATGGAGCAATCTTTTCTTCAAAATGCTCCATAGCCATAGAGGAAATATCTCTGAGTTCTTGGAGGAATTCATGGGCCCTTGGGGGTTGTTGTGGGTGCTTAAGTGTATTTAGAATCCGGAAGAGTTCATCCAGGACCTAGAAAAGAGAAGCACAATTTTATCAACATAGTTTCCTATTCTATGAAAATCAATCTATCACTTAAAAAAATTATAAGATATCAGAACAATTGAAATGGAATGACTTCAAACGATGAAATTTATATCTTTTAAGAGGCTTGTTTTTCATTACAGATTAGATTACAATTTTTTTTTCAAGTTATGTTAAAAACGCATTAACTCTCTTACTGTTTCAGCAAAAGAAATATTAATTTACCTTGCCAGGAATAAAACAACAAAGACCCATGTCCATATATCTCATGTACGTCATTCCTAACAAGGATAGTCTTGTCTCGATTGCTGACAGGATGTCGACATGTCGAGCCAGAGGATGATTACGCCTCTCGGATTCACGTCTCGGAAGCTGACTTTTGACTCTCTTCTGTATTTGAGAATGAAGTTTGTCCACCTTTGAAAATCCACTGTTTAAAAGTTGTTCACAGAGTTTGTTGAAAATCTGACAAGCCTGGAAAAAAATTATGAGAAGAGGCTGAAATTCTAATGTCAAGTTACCTTCCCCTTTTTCAAAAGATTGACGGACTGATTAAAATTTAAAATGACAAAATTGAACCCCCCAAAATAATTAGTGATTTAAATAAATTCACAGAATACAAAATTTGTGCATAAACTGCCAAATTAAGCAACCATTGCTAAATTAATAAGACATTACTTCGTAAATAAAGAAAAACAAGCATCAACTCTTACATTCACCTGTCAGTGGCGTACATATGTACTATTGACTAATACCCCATTCATTCCCCATTTTCAAAAGTGAGTTATCTCCCCTCAAAATCGGAACTCTTCTACACTAGCCTAACTTCCGCGGACTACACATTACGATAATCCAACAAAATAGTGATCAACTTACACGCTGTATTTAAAAATTTTAAAAGAAGGAAACGGTTTGCATTTTTTTTAGATAATGAATTATTTTATACAAGGTCTGGCCCCCCCCCCCTTTCTAGAAAGCTATACGAATTAGCCAGACACGAAGCATCGTCTTTAAAAGTGGGAGGGGGGGGGGGGTAGCCAAAGAAATATTTTTTTCTTACCTTGAAAAGTTGACAAGCAAAGAAAAACCTTGCCCAAAGTTGAAAAAGCTACTTATTTCAGTACCAGTTCCTTGGCATACAATACTACATTTTTCTTATATAACTTTACCGTAGTATTAACTGTGTGTGTGTGTGGGGGGTGTGTGTGGGGGGGGGGGGGGGGGGGGTTGGCAACCTGTCTATCAATGAACATTTTCAATAGAAAAGGTAATATTGGGAAAAAAGTGGGGGTGGGGCTAAGCTCCTTGCCCCCCCCCCACCCCCCGTGCGTACAGGTACATAGAACGAATAATTATGTAAATGGGTTGAACAGTTGAATATGAACCATAGTTGTGAAAATTGAAAATTATTAGAATTACTATAATTGTGATTTCAATAAAATTACGGTACATATATTTTAACACAGATGTACATGTACGTCAGTTACAGGGTTACATGAGTCTCTCTCTCTCTCTCTCTCTCTCTCTCATTGTTTTTTACACACTTTGCAAAAAAGAATAACTTATAAAAAAAATTACATGTACTTACACTGAAAGGATTTTTAAAAAATAAATAACAGTTGAGAAAAGAATGTTTTCCGTTAATTAACGAGAAATACGCTAGGAAATTATTGTATCAATTTCGTGGTTCTGCTCTCAATTCTCTGATCTAAAACAAAATGTGTATTTTACTCGGGAATATACATGTACATATGCTTAGATCCTACACTAAAACTTTGATTAAATGCAGCTCAGACTTTATACGACATATGTAACACGAATTCAGGTCAATGCTATTTTAATTAGTCTTTCTTCGTTACATGAGGACATGAGATTAACTTATTCATTTAGAATTCTATTCAAAGTTTTAATACTACATATGGTGAATCAATTATTTTACAAATAAAAAATTCTAGAAACACTGTTAATTCAAATGAAATAGGCCTTTGTCACCAAATGTGTTCTTATAAAAGTAAAAGTTCTATGTTATGACATACAATCGAGCAAAAACGCAGTTTCTTGGTATCGGTCGCGGAAGACGAAGTACTGCTGTATATGCAGCAATTTCAGAGGTAATCATCAGTCTCCAAAAAATTCCTAGAGATACAAAGAAAATATGGCTGCAGCAGGCTAGATCAATTCTTAAAAACAGAGACGTATAATAGAAAAAAAAAAACTTTATAACTAAAAATTTGTTCCGCACATTTTGTAAATAATGATGATCCGTCTGCAGAATATCCACTACCGAAAATTAGCTTATTAGCTTTTTTTTTAATAGGCCTATTCGAATACGTATCAGCATTTTATCAGGAATTTGTTTCTTTTCTTTTTTTTTTGTAAGGGGGGGGGGGGGGCACACAGCACCTTATTATAGTACTACACAGATTAATAAAAATCCAGAAAGAGACTATGAGTGGGCAATTTAAAAAAATACGAATCAGTTAAGATTTCTTTTTATTCGCAAGCACAATAACATTTTTCCATATGACAGATGCATTACACCATAAACGTGTTTACATCAAGAACGTCCGCGGAAGTGACTTTATTTATAGCGCATGCGTATTAAACACAGTAAAAGAGTTCCCTTCAGGGGAAATAACTCACCTTTTGAAAATGGGGAATACGACATGATTTACATACCTCAGTATATTTTACACATAAGTAAATTTACTCACGTGTGCAATTTTTGTCATTTGAACGGATTTACTCATATGCAAATTCTGCACAGTGGAGTAAATTTACACCTGGTTAGGACTAGGTGCAAATTAACTTTTGCATACCTTTTGTAGCAAATTATTAGTTCATGTGTGTAAATTTTGTTGTATGAACACGCAGCAAATTTACTTATGTATGTATTTTGTTTTATTTATTGCATAAATCTCCATTTTAAGTGTTGTTTCGATTGTGTATGCATTGGTACGTAAAATATAAGTTGGTAAACATGGTGGCTAAAAGGTAAAACTCAAACAATGAGCCACTATCTCCTCCAAGATAAATTTTCGAATTTGATAAAAACGAGGGCATCTTGCGCCCTTTCTGGAAAACTTTTGTTTATATCTTTAAAGATAATAATAGTTGTGGTCGCTAACAAGTGCCCTGTAGGATCCAGGCAATAAGTACTGCCCTTACTATACAAGTTGTGTCCTTTGGAATGCTCCGAAGCTATGATAGGAACATAAATTGCTCGGGCCCAATTACCGTTTAGCTCTTGATGACCTTCTTCTGCCCTTCTTTGTTTTTAATCGAGACAAGCTACTCACATATAAGTTAATGTTACAGGAATTTCAATAAACTCGTTGAAAGTAAGCATTTGTAAGTATCCTCTTTGGCACATAACCCCATAATGTCCAGGGGTTCATGTTAATTTCCTTTTCACATATTTGTAGTGTTCAAAGATTTTTTGAGATCGGTCACTTTTAGTTGTCTTCATCCTTTTCATTCTCCTTGAAAATACATAATTACATATGACTGACGTTTTTCACACTAATTGTTAGTCAATTGTGTATACATGTTCACTGAATTGATGATAGATTTTTTCGTTATTTCCCCATCATGACAAAGAGCACACGGCGGGTGTGACCGGTCGGAAGGTGATGCTCACTCCTCCATGGCACTTGATTCCATCTCTGATGTTTTGGAAGTCCATGTTTGCTCTGCTCCTATTTTGTATTGTTTTATGGACTTTGATATTGAATATTCGTTATCTCTATATATCCTTCCTGTATCATTTTCAAGAGTATATTTTATAATGGCCTCACACACTTGATGTACTGTAGATTTACCAACACCAAAAAGATTCCAATCGTCCTATTTCTGCTGAAGACGTCAATCAGTAGATGGCAACAGTCATCTTTTTTCTTTACATCGTACGGCTCTTACAGTAAATAAAAATTTTAATAAATTTTTCTTCTTTGTGTGTAAATTCTTATACCGTTCTTTGTCCTTAAAACATTAACTTCCTTTTCTTTCGTACCAATAAAATTAGTGGATCAGATTTCCATCCTAGTCTTTTAGGAACATTCAGAAGTTAGTTTTTACCAAACAGTAAGAAAATACACTTTTTCTATAAAAATTCACAATTTTGAATCTGTCCATCTCCTTATTTTATATGGAAATATGAGGATTTACTAGCAGTACATAAATCTCGCCTGAACGCATAGCAAATTAACTTTTACTTATGTGTGTAGATTTACTTATATGTAAATTTGCACACATAAGCAAATTTTCGTCATATGAATTGGGTATAAAAGTGTTACATAGTGTATTTGGGTTTTTTTTTTGTTCAAAGTTTGCTTTAATTATTGCCTTTTAAGGTGGGAGTACACTAAATATATCTAGAACAATTACTTTAAAAAATCCTTAGAATTTCTTTTTTTCTTTCTTCAAAATTTGATCTTGATGGAAGCTTATTGCAGATAATCTCAGTGAGATGTTGAAAGGACTAAAAAGTTTGGTCTGGTCTGGACACCAGACCAAAATTTTTAGTCCTTTCAACATCTCGCTGAGGTTATATTGCAGATAGTGATCGAGGCGTATTAAAGAGAAACAAATGACAGTTTTGAATATATATATGAGTTGATGCATCATTTAGGCAACTATAATACATGTACACTCTCGATATCATGAGAAACAAAACAGCCCTACTGTCTGACAGTTGATTTGACACAGTAATAATACAAGTATTGTCAAACAAGGTACAGAGGCTGTCAGACAGAGAGATGCAGGGGTATTAATCAAAGTATTTTATCATTTTTTTCTGATCAACAGTGAATGTCAATAATCAATATAAAGGCATTCTATACGTGTTGTATCTATCCTAAAAAATGAACGCTTCGCATTTTTTGTTTCTTCATAAATGCGACATAATACGTTGATTGATTCAACTGTTGATCAGCTGTTTCATTTAACAAGGAAGTTTATACACACTTACACCGCGTATTTCCGCCAATTCGTTGTAAGTTAAAAGTGACAAAATCTTCTCTACAATTTCTTCTGGCAGTTGGGTCAAAAGAAGTACTTGTTTTTCGGTTGTGTCCTTTTCAGTTTCCATTTTCTTATCGTAACTTTTTCCTATAAAACAGGTGAAGGCCATATTTGGTTGCACTAATACCCGTAAATGCTGAGAAAACAAAAGATAAACCGATAAAAAAAAGAATTCTATTAATATCGATTCTATGTACATTTAAATTATTTTTTGATAAACATAGTAACATTCGTTCTTTAATATTTTTATTTCGATTCCTTTTATTGTATTTTTTTAAATTTAATTGCAGTGAACATATACCAATCGGGATCGAAGTTCCTTAAATCATTAACCATTGCGTCTTGGGAGGAAGCGCGAGTGCTCGAATCACTTCAATCAGGAAAAAATGTTGAAAATGATATTTGTTTTGTTCACTTTGCTGTTTTTCCGAATAGAATGTAAACCAATAAAAGTGACGGAAGAAAACTGGTCAGATGTTCTTGAAGGTGAATGGATGATAGAATTGTAAGTAGATAGATAGTTTACAACTTTACACGTCATCTTTGAAATATTTTTTAAGGACATCACAGAAACATAAGTGATAAAAACTGTTGTTCATCTTTTTGTTAGTTGAGTCGATTTTAAGGACAACTATTATATATACGGGGTATTAGAGTGCACTCTGGACATAGCTGCTTTGTTGTTTTGTTTACCATGTTTACCTTTTAAGTATCTGTATCTGTATCTGTACGTTGAAGTAACCTATGTAGGCTTTTATACAACGGTGAGAGAGAACGCCGGATTTTATTGGCGTTGATGTTCTTGTAGGGCGGTCTTAAATCCCTCTATTGTTTTTGCATGCACGACGGAGTTAGGCAGATGGTTCCACTGAATGCACGTGTCAACAAAGAATGAATGTTGGTACTGTAATGTTCTACTGGATGGAATTATTAATCCTTTGTTGTTATTACACACATGTTTTTGTACAATATTTGTGGTATGATGGTCCTTGTACTGTTTAGGCTTGATTTGACGTTTTTCTTTAGTATTTTTTATGAATAGATGAGGTGGTAGTGCCGGTACCAACCCCTCAACCACTTTGTACATTAGAATTAATCGCAAACTTGTTCTTCTCTCTTCTAGTGTTTCTATATCAAGGCTTTTCCTCATGGATGTTAGTGATCCTGGATTCCTACTGCTGTAGTTCTTTTTTATGAATCTTATGGCTCTATTTTGTATTCTTTCTAACTTATCGATATCCCCTTTGAGGTATGGGTTCTAGATAGTAGCTCCATATTCCATAATTGATCTAACTAGGGATATATATGCTGTTTTTCTGCATTCTTCTGGGACGTTCCGGAGATTTCGTCTTAGGAAGCCTAGGGTGTTATTTGCTTTCTTGCTGATGTTGTTTATGTGTAGACTCCATTTGAGATCATTTGATATTTCCAGTCCAAGGTAAGGGTTGTTTTGTACTTCTTGGAGTATGTGGCTGCAAAGTTGGTACAGTTTAGTTGATTTCTGGTTTATTGACATGATGTAGCACTTTTTAGCATTGAATCTCATGCCCCACTTATTTGCCCAGACCTCTAGTTGGTTAAGGTCGTTTTGTAGTATTTGATGGTCTTTGTTGCTCCTGATGGTTCTATATAGGAGGCAGTCGTCGGCAAATAAGCGCACAGACAAGTTTACAGCGTCTGGTAGATCGTTTATGTGGCATAGAAACATTATTGGGCCGAGTACTGTGCCTTGTGGGACTCCTGAGTCTACTGATGTTTCCTCAGACTCTATTCCCTCTACTATTGTTTTCATTTTCCTTGTTGTTAGAAAGTTGTTTAGCCAGGTGTGGAGTGTTCCTCGAATGCCGTATTGTTGTAATTTGTGGAGTAGTTTGTCGTGAGGTACGGTGTCAAAAGCTTTTGAAAAATCTATGATGGCTACGTCGACTTGATGTGATTTGTCGTGTTCAGTAAGGAAATCATTGAGTGTTGTTAGAAGTTGGGTCTTGCATGAGTATCCTGATCTAAAGCCGTGATTTAAGTATGTATACAAAAAATACTTTGAACAGTTTTATATTGGATTGAACTTACAGAAAGAAAAATATATCAAAATTCGGTGATAACACTGTTCATAACATTATGGTAGAGATCTATGTTTATAAACTTTAAATACATAACTTCTAACCTGCATGCCATGAATGGTTTTGCTTTGATAACACAATACCTGTATGTTAAGCAATTACACATGACCTTTAATCTATGCTCTGAATGGTTTTACCCATGTACCTTACCTGTATGCTATGAATGGTTTTACCCTGATTTCATATTACCTGTATGCTATGAATGGTTTTACCCTGATTTCATATTACCTGTATGCTATGAATGGTTTTGCCCTGATTTCATATTGCCTTTATGTCTTAAATGGTTTTGCCACCCAAAACTCATTTGTGATCAGTGGATTCACCCTAACTGGCCTAAGTGGTATTAATGTAGTGGATGGCAATAATGATTACGGATTAGACAATTGTTTTATTAGTACAGTTTTTCAATTAGTTTAACATTGATCACTTTAATTGTTTCTTATTTGATAGACTATTTATTTGAGATCATATACAATGCAATATTTTTATAAATTAAGAATAGATTTACCCAGTGAAGTGTCTTCTGGGGAAGCAGGAATTTAATGAATGATTTAAGCTGTGTAATGAAATAATTGTACAGTAAACACTAAACAGTACTGTAACAGTAAAATGCAGCTATAACAAAGTGCCAGGGACAATTTGACTTTGGTTATATAAACATAATTCATTATATACTGAAAGGAAAAAGAAACGCAGGGTAGCATAATATTCGAAAACTTTTTGACCGCATGACTGAGAATTACGAAAATTGGTCAGATGAGAAATTTAGTTACTATGCACCAAAATTAGTCTTAAGAATTACTCAACCGTAAAATGTATGACGTCACGTGGGGAAGACGCTAAAAATCCAAAAACACGTGCAATTTCATGACAACAAGTTTGTCAACAAATCTTTTGCACAAATTGATGCACCTGAGGTATACACATTGTTTTTCAATGTTTAGAGACGATATGAATTTTTTGCAATCTTGGTACAGTTTACGGAAGTTCAATAGGGTCTGATTTTCGAATTGCCTAATCAATGAAAAAGGCAACAACGGGTAACTACGCAGTTTCTTGTAAATTTTCCCCCATAAAACTTGTAACCTGTTGTCAGAGAGGGCCTGGAATGGTTTTCAATCAACCGTGATGATGACGTGAACGCGAAACAGAGTCATGTTACGAGCGGGTTATTCGTCCTGCCATCTCTTAAATTGCAATCCTACTACCACAAAAACCGCCATTTATACAGTAGACTATTGTAATCATTACATTCATGAAAAATGAAAGAAAACAATTCCGCAATTTGGTTATTTGAGCCGGACAACTTTCTGTTGTGTTCCTCTCACTGGCGCATGTGCACGTCGCATGACTAATTTTTTGGAGTGGTTACCTATGCCTAATTTAGTCTGGGTTTGAAAGATACTCACTTTGATGAATTCCATGCAAAGGAGAAATAACGCTCATGACAGATGTGCAGGAGAGACATTGCAGATAATGAGAGTTTTTAATTTTCACTTTTGGGGGGTACCGTCATATGAGCTTCAATAACTTATGATTTAGTAGACAAAATCAAATGAGATTTTGAATATATCTTTTTGAAAGATGATTTTAAAAGTTAGATAGAAATACTGAAAAAAATTGAAAGAAAAATAAATTTAATTCACCTCAAAAGTTTACCCTGTGTTTCTTTTTCCTTTCAGTATATCTGTTAGGTTCATATGATATAAAGCCAGTGAGCTTTTACTGCTCAAAACTAGAGATACTGTGAGCAATGAGCTCACTAAATGATACCCCCCGCCTCCCATAATGTCCAAGTGTAAAGAGGAATAACTCGTCCTATCAAATGTTATCCAGAAGCTTCTATATGTGACGTCATAGGTAAACATATAATGGCAATGTCCATGTTTTGCTATGGGAAACCTAAAATACGTGTCAAATAATAAAGTAAAATAGGAGGTGCACAATGGCAATATGTAATAAAGATTCTGTGAAAGTTTCATTAAATTTCACTCAGTAGTATAAGAGGAGTTGCGGATAAGAGATAAAGCGTAACAGATGGACAGACGTACAGACGGACGGACGGAAATCCCGATTACTATATACCCTCCCACTTTTCAAGCGGGGGGTATAAATATACTTCACCATTACTCTAAGTGATCAAATAAAATCACATTTAACACTGAATACAATAGTTTTAACTTGAAAACTTTCAAAATTATGTTATCATTAAAATCCATGAGTGTCAAACCTAACTGCACTAAGCAATCCACAGTACTGTAGCAGATGATAATTTTGAGAGCAGAGAAATTACCCTAGAATTTTTACTGAAGTATTTTATGATAAGTGATACCCTTGCTGTAAATATATAAATTTAAAAGTCAAACTTTATATTTCTCTTTTTATACCCCCCGCTTGAAAAGTGGGAGGGTATATAGTAATCAGTATTTCCGTCCGTCCATCTGTTACGCTTTGGGGTACCCATCTCTTATCCACCACTCCTCTCATACCACTGAAGAAAATTTAATGAAACTTTCACAGATTCTTAATTACATATTGCCATTGTGCACCTCCTATTTTACTCTTTGATCTGACATGTATTTTTGATTTTCCAGAGCAAAACATGGACACTGCCATTATATTCATATGGGAGGCGGGGGGTATCATTTAGTGAGCTCATTGCTCACAGTACCTCTAGTCTTTTTGTGTATTCTGACTTTAATATTTGAAGAATTTTGAAATTCTTTAAAAAGAAATTGAGGGATTTTTTTATTTTTCAAATGGTCATAAGTCCTTTTACCAAACTCAAATTTTCTGCTGGGTTAACAGCTCTATTGGCCTAGAGCAGCCAGCTGTATTCTTTTTATGATTTGTAGGTCATTCTATATCTTTCTTTCTTCACTTTGTAGCATGGCTCCCTGGTGCCCTGCATGTAGAGGATTTGTAGCAACATGGGACAAATTTTCTGACTGGAGCAAAGATTTGGAAATTAAAGTAGGAGTAGTTGATGTTACAGAAAATCCAGGTAGGTTTGGAAGTATTGATGTGGTCCATAGTACATGTATTATTCTATAACAAAACATTCTAGTTAATTGTGATACATCTTTTGATTTTGTAGATATTATAAATTAATTAATTATTAACTCATTTTGAAGGGAAAAAATCCTATTTCATTACCAACTGAAAGTAATTTTGATACATGTACATGTTTGTTTTTTTTAAAACTAAATTTATTAGTTATTCTAGGACTAATATTTGCTGGCTTTTGATACAACAATAACTTTTTAAAAAGCATTCATTTTAGGTTACAATTATGTTATGATTTTAAAAGGGGGGATATGAATTGCTCATGGGCTTTGTGACAAGTCTTTACTGTAAACCAGTTATTATGCGCGTCATTTTTTATTCGTGACTGACCGCTGGAGAACTAATCCACGACGATTTATTTCCGCGAACAAGTGGTAATATTTTTTTTATTTCCACAAGTATTTTATTTTTTGCATCAAAATTTCATATCCGCTCATAAACTAGGTAAAATGCTACCGTGAGTACTGCTTATGTATTATTTAAGACATTCTGTGGATTGCGTCTATTTAAAATCTTATATCCGCGCCTAAAGTAGGTAAAATGTTACCGTGAGTATACTTCTTACGCATTATTCACACCGCTCGAATGAAAATCGGTAAAAAAAAAAATCGAGGAGATTTAAGTTGGTTTAAAACTCTCAAGTGTAAAAGTACCTCGTGCTAATTGGGTAATTGATGCTTTACAAGATCTACATAGCCAAAGGGCAATTATTATAAATGGTTGGGACGGAGCAGGACTGGGCCATAATTAGTCATAATTAACTAGGCTATCCCTAACTCGTCTGTGACAATAAATGAACAATAATAACACAAGCTGAAATATTTATTATAGGATTAAACGTTCTTTTTGAAAAATTTATCGATGTGTAAACTCTTGACATTTTACTCACAAACTGAATAAAAGTGCGAAGCACTTTTATGTTAAGTTTGTGAGTAAAATGTCAAGAGTTTACACATCGATAAATTTTTCAAAAAGAACGTTTAATTCTTATAATTCCAATATCGAATTTTTAAAAATATTCAAATTATTTCTCTTTGAGGCCTCCATACAATCCGTTAGTTCTGGACGGCGTAGGAATACATTTTACCGCAAAGGAACGTAATCGAGATGAATTTCGATAGAGTTCAACTTAAATTGTCAAAACAACCGATAAATAAACTTATAAAGACTTATCGAATGTTGTTTAAGTCAACAAATATCGTAATTACGAGTTTACTTCAGAATAGTTCGTCCTTGACCATGGCCATGTTGACATAAACGACAACTCTCATAGTGAAAGTTGCAGACCGACGACGCCTTCGATTTGCACTTGTTTGTTCAAAGATTGAGGAACAATATAGAAAGTAAATATGAATTTGATGCTTATAGGGCAAGAGTTTGAGGTACGTTTCTTTTCCCTGTCTAAACGATACAAACTGAGTTGATTATCTTCGTATTATGAACGTTGAGACAGCGATTTTTAAAATTCACACTCGTGATCGAACAGTGACATTAACATTTTCATGGCTTCCATCAGCTGGGCAGCCTAGCATGTCGCCAGTTTTGTTTTAATTAATTAAATTTGAAGTTTCTTGTATTTATAATTTATCCAAAACAGACAATAAATAACTGCTTTCGTTGTTTATACGATAAACTACATGTAGAAGCTTAGTCAAAAAAGTAGTTCTGATTGAAAAAAAAATTTATCGATGTGTAAAAATTTTCTTAAACGTGTTCTCGTCCAATCAAAACACAGGTATTCAATAGATACAATGAAGATTGGAATTATTGACATTTTAATCGTTTTAGACAAATATTTTTAGATTTTCCATTTGTTTATATATTTTTTCTGAATGTTTGTAATGAAACTTCAACTGCTTCTAGAACACTAAAATTCTTCCGTGATTACTTATTAAACCGTCGTGATCGGTACTCAAAAAAGGGCAAATAACTCTAATCATAACATGGGAAAATGAACAACTGGTTCGCGACGATAAATATCCGCGAGCAGAGGTTACTCGCGGAACTCGCGGATATTTATCACACACGTATAATACTTGGTTTACAGTATTTTATGAGCCTCTTAGACTCTGTGGTGTGTGGATACTGATCCATGTATCATAACATGTATTTGTATTCAAAGTCCAGGGATGAAATTATAATAGATGTATTGTTCAACCAGGAACCCCTTATCATTAGATTATTTTTAGTTTGTAGCATTAAAATACTTGTAAGATCTACAAAATTTATCTGTGGAAATTATATTTTCAATAGAGGAAAAATAACAATCATTTTAATACAGGTTTAATTGGAAGATTTTTGACAGCTGCTTTGCCTTCAATTTATCAGTAAGTCTGGGTAACACTTGCAGTAGATCTACTTATATTAATTTATATCTTTCATTTCACCGCTTTTATTAACTTGGCATGTTTATTAATGGAAAAGTTGGTTATTAGAGAGATGGAAATAGCAGATTTATAGCAAATGTTTTAGATGTTATTAGCTAAACACTCTTTACATAGCACACTGATCTTTTGATAAACATGTCAGTAAAGCATTTTTCAACACTTTTAAGTAAAAGCCTTTTTCAACACAAACTAATTGTAGGAAGGGCTGAATTTGTCTTTTTAAAGTACAATGAATCAATCGAATATGATTGGAATATTAAAAGTATTAAATGAAAGTCAATGTAGTACAAATAAGACTGTGTTTAGAAAGGCTTTCATCTTAGCAGTTTACTATATTCACACTTTGACCTTTGCCCTCTATATTTTAGGTCTCAGTGGGAGATTCCTGATCTCTGCCCTTCCATCTTTATATCAGTAAGTGTCAGTATTATTATATGAAAAACTGAGATTTGTGATCTCTTCCCTTCCATCTCTATATCAGTAAGTGTCAGTATTATTATATGAAAAACTGAGATTTGTGATCTCTTTCCTTCCATCTCTATATCAGTAAGTGTCAGTTTACGGTAATTATATTCAGAAATACTGAGATTCATTATCTCTGCCCTTCCATCTTTATATCAGTAAGTGTCAGTATTATTATATTCAGAAATACTGAGATTTGTGATCTCTGCTCTTCCATCTTTATATCAGTAATTGTCAGTATATATTCAGAAATACTGCAGGGCTCGACATTAACGCTTGTCCGCTTGTCCGGTACCAATGAACAAAAATTTCGGACAAGTGAATATTGCTGGGTACTTGTCCGATTGGACAAGTGATTTTTCTATGTAAAGAAGTCTTCAAATAATAATAATCATAGAAAACAACTATTGTAAAGTTTATCGAATAAAAACGGAAGCAGTACATAAACCTGAATTTTGATCCAGATATCAATCACTATGTACTAAAATCACACTTGATCGGGATCGATGTTCACTAATTGCAGCCATACTATTGTATGGCGTGGATCTTACGACGTTTGTGAGTTTAGAATATATTTGATTGATATTACAGATTCACTTTTGAACATTTATGCTGTTGTCAGGACAGGAAGTCTAGATAAAATTTTGTTTATATGTGTTTGTCTTATTTATCAATAACAACACTTATAAATCAAGCACATTTAATTTTTTAATTGTTTTCAAGTTGACATAACAAGACATTCATTGAAAAATTTTCGGACAAGTGAAGTTGAAGTTCGGACAAGTAAATATCTTGGTCACTAGTAGGAAAAAAAGTCAATGTCGAGCCCTGTACTGAGATTCTTGATCTCTTCCCTTCCATCTTTATATTTGATCTCTGCCATACTTGTATCAGTGTCAATAAATAGAGATAATACTTAGGATTTTCCTAATCTCTGTCCTTCTTATATCAACAATTAAGTGTCAATAGTACATAAAGAAATATTGTATGAACATACATGTACTTAGGTATTGAGATTACAAGTTTACTGCCAGTTGATTTTTCTCTCAATTCTAATTATCTGACCATATCATGGCATTTTATGTAAAGGTAAATAAACTCATCTTTATGAAAAAAAATATATATTTCTGCTAAATCTTCACTCCTGTAAAATGTGAAAAACCCTAGCATACAAAAATGAGGGCAAAGGTCAATTTTTATAATTGCGCTCCACAAATTTCTTGTTACTGGTGTTTCTAGAGTGTGTTTGTAACTTGTCTTAGGGAAAAAAGGTCAGTGGATTATGAATAACTGGCAGCTGATTCAGATATAAATTATTTACTACATTAATATGATTACTTCTTACACCTGTCAATGTTTGCTGTGTTGGTAATCATGTTTCAAAAGAAAATTATTTATTAATGATATCCATTACTCATTACAGTAAGACTAGAAGTCAGAAAAAAAATGCACCCTCAGCAAAAAATGTTTATTGTTTATTTGAAATTTTAAGTTATTTAATAAAAATACATCTGTAATATAAATACATGTGTCTAAAATTCAGTGATAAAAGAATCTTGAAAATTTTTTGTCTTTGTTAGAAAAAGTAATTTTTTTATGTAAAAATAACTTGCCGGGTACATGTATCACAACCCCAGCTTTGCTTGTTTTAGCATTAAGAATGGAGAGTTTCGTCAGTACAAAGGAGGAAGGAAGGAGGCTGAACTGATCAGCTTTGTAGACGACCAGAAATGGAAGGAACTGGACCCTATTCCCTGGTATTTCTCTCCAGCCTCAATCCAGTAAGAACAATGTCTGATAACCTTTATAATTTCTAAATAAAATAACATATTTAGTTTTTCTTCTTTTTTTTTTTGGATTAAATTAAAAGTTAGGATGTTTTTATAATTTATATAATACTCTTAAAGAGAGGAAAAGTTGAGAAAAGATGATACAATTTATTATCTGCAAAAATAATAAATATAGCCCTCTCCGATCTTTTTAATCTGATGCCCCCCCCCCCCAAAAAAAAAATGGGGAGGGCTACATTATTGCAGCTAACAATTCATCGTCAAAAATTAAATCTTAAATGAACAATGTATATTTTTTTCAAAATAAATAATTATATATTTATACTGTATGGTGCTGTTATGGATTTTATTGTACCTTTCTTACTTTCAGAATGGCAGGACTGGCACAGTTCTTTAAAGCTGCTATGGCAGTCAGGGTAAAAATCCATTAAAATTACTCACAATTTGCCAAAGTAATGCACTGTACACTTAAAGACCCAATTTTTTTACCGTATGGTTACCTGAAGAGGGGGAGTGGTCTAAGTAACAGTGGTGTTATTTACCTGGAGACCCCCAATACCCAAGATGTCAAAAATCTATATACACGTAGCATTACACAGGAAGTCTGTGTCTGGTGATCAGGGTCAACATTCTGTGTTTCCTGTCTAAATTTGAGTGAAACTACTTGAAATAATTGAAATATTTCAGCATAAAATTTATTTATAAAATACTTTTAGCGATATCTGATGAAGAAAAAAATTATAAAGAAATGTTTTTATATTTAAAAAAAAAAAAGACAAATTAAAGAAAAGAACACAGATTAAAACTACAAAGTAAACATATCTTTTTTTAATTAAACGTGTGAAAATATAAAAAATTAAAAAGAAAATAATAAAATATTCCATTCATACGTACATGTAGGCCTATCCGTCGTGTGAACATGTACAATGTACCGTACCGCGAATATTGCCCAGTACGTTCTGATCGACAATAGTGTCGAAAATATTCACCATTTCCGGGTGTTCGTGAGTTTCATTTTTTTTTTTTTGTTTGCAAGATTTCTTTTACACTTTTAAGAATTGATCTTCGGCTGTATATATTCACTTTTTAGTTTCGAATATAGGGTATTGACAGATGTTAGGAAATTCGAACTAAAAGTTACAATATTGAAACTCCTAGCTATATTTCTGACATTTCAGAACTTTACAACAGAACATGGTATAGATTGTATTCATATATACGTAGATAAAACATAGGATAAGTGAATTTTTTATCCGTGCCGTTTGTGCTGAATATCTTTTCTTATTTATCATATTCCAATTTTAATCGGCAAATAGCGTTTCTGCGCACGGACTGGTCTAAATTCTACAGCAGATATCTTGGACGACATATCGCCTAAAATACAATAAAGCCGTTGAGATTAAAAGCAAATATTTTATATATGAAGTCATGTTTTAATTATCTACTCTCAATTGTTTTTAAAATAAAATTTTACCAAGATTCATTTTTAACCCCCGTGTATACAAGGCGGCTACATGAAAGTGTTTGACGCGTGACCAGGCGATCGTTTTCAAAGGACACAAACTCAGACTATCAGGTAGCACGGTCAGCTGGCCTGTCAATCAAATCAGAAGCTATTGTTTTTTTAATGATTGACAGGCGGTAAATTATTGATCTTGAATCAGGTAGATTTTGGGGGCGTTAACATAAAATTGGGTGTTTAAGTTGAATGCAAGAATGAAGTGTAATCTAAGACTATATAATATGTATATAGTCAAAATACGTATTTCATATCCATACATGCTTATATTATCGCACATACAAAATGTTCTGACAGCTATGGCTGAGATGTATATGATTGTTAATTCTTAATTGATATAAATCTACCATCTTTTGACAGGATCTTTACAATTCTATGACAAAGGATTATGGGATACCAGAGTGGGCCTGTTATGTCATCTTTGCCATTGCAACCATCCTTGCAGGGTTGATTCTTGGATTGGTCAGTATTATCATTTTTCAAAAAAAAAATTCTAACACAAACAGAAAATTGGATGGCCATTTTTCCCTTCTCTCTATGGTTAACTCACCTGAGCTGAAAGACCCCCCCCTTCCATGTAAATTATTTCAATGTTTAACTGATTTGTGCTTTTTTCCTAGCCAGTGTGCTTTGGTGAGCTATGTGGCCCATGGGCCACTTTTTTTTTCATCCAATCTATGTGACAAATCTTTTCTAACTTCATTGGATAAAAACTACCAGTATCAACAAATGAAAAGCTTGCAAATATTTCATGGATTTATCTCATCATTTATATAATTTCCTGCTGAAAAGATTGATTGTTTTTGACTTTCAGGTGATTGTAGTGTGTTGTGATATGATGCTGCCATCCAGATATGTCCCTTCATCAGCAGAAGAACCTGAACCTAGTTCACAGGGGGTGGCCTTACAAAAGGTACTGCTTCTAAAAACAAGTTATATCTATAATCTAATCTGAAAGACTGAGAATGAGTTTATACTCATACCATTGATACAGCATATGTGCTAGGAATGCTTTTTCCTACAAAACAGATTTTAAATATTAAGGCATCTTTTTCAATTTTCTCTAATTACTAATGTAATGTTAACTTATTATGCCAATTCCTTGAGGATGGTACACTTTATTTTTCTACCTGTGGTTGTCAGAAATTATGCTTGTTTGTAACAAGAATTATTTCTATGCAACAGAACTATAAATTAGAGTTTGGACTCGAACCTAGAATTTCTCTCTTTGAGGGAAAAAAAAATTTACCTTAAAATGCCTTTATGCCTTTTTTGTGCTTTCAACTTTCAAGAATAGGAATACTTATTGGAAAGTTGCAAGATGATAAAAGACTTCAAATCTATCATTGCAAGGGTAAACAAATTGACTTCTCAATAGCATATCAGTCTATGGTTTATATGGATATAGTCTATATAAAAAATCACATGTATTTTGTTTGGTTTGTGATATACTTGTACAATGCTTGTACAATGTACCTGGCCCTACCATTCTGATTAAATCTGTGCATTAAACACTCTGTGTACTAGTATATGGCACAGATATAAGTAATTTTGATTTTATTTAGATTGATTGACAAACTTGGTGTAAAAGCATTACATGTATATACCCATTAGAACAGTTTAAATTCAGATGCTGAACTTTCAACTAGTGTTAAGTACAAATCATCAGTGATAAACTCTGACAGAGGATCCTTCAATTCATACAAATTTTGGAAATTTCCAGAAATAAAACATTTGATTTGGACAATGTTACTTTCATTTTTGTTTAGTATTGTTTGGATGAAATGTCTCCAATATTTAAGTGTTTTAAACATAATTTCTGATCTGATCACTTTTTTGTTCTGATTTCAGGAGGATGAAGATGCCGATGGTGAGGAATCAGAAACGGACATTGTTGACGTCACTAAAACGGCGGAAAAAGACACTGATACCAAACCAAGGAAAAGGAGGGTGAAAAAAGCAGACTGATTTCATAGACATCATATGTGAAAGTCCCCTGAGGGGTAAAATGTTTTCAAAATGGAGTAAATGCAAATTAATGAGAGTGTTTGATTTCCCAAAGACATTCATCCCAATGAAGAATGTGTGGCTTAATTTTATGAATTTTCTTTTTGTTGGTTTGTGAGTGTATTTAAGTTTTAATCAGAGGGGTGATTTTAATGCTTGTTCCTAACATTTTGTTTGTTTTATATATGTTCAGTGAATATGAAGTATTCTTATGTTGAATGTAGAAAATGATTCAAGTCAGAGCGTGCCAATACTTAACCTAAAATTTTACTGTTGTAACTTGTTTAAGTAAGAATTTATTTTAAGGGTGAAAAGTTGCAATGTAAACAGAAACATCTTATTATTCTTAGTTGTTTAGTTTAACAAAAACCTGCCTTTTTCTGATCTGAACATGAAATGTGTTGATTTTAAAATTTTATTAGGTCACCTGAGTAACTCAGGTGACCTATTGCTATCCGTTTTCGTCCGTCGTCGTGCGTCGTGTGTCGTGTGTCGTGTGTTAAAATTTGAACATTTTCAGCTTCTTCTCTGAAACCACGGAACCAATTTCAACCAAATTTGGTATACAGCATCTATGCGTGGAGGGGAACAAAAATTGTGAATTTCATGGTCCCCGCCCCCCTGGGGCCTGAGGGGTGGGGCCAAAACCACTAAAATTAATGAAACTTTTAAAAATCTTCTTCTTTACTCCTGGACATCAAGCAGGCAAACTATTGGCATGAATGTAATGAGCATTGAGTCCTCTACCAAAATTGTGAAATTCATGGTCCCAGGGTCAGGGGTTCTAGTGCTAGGGTGGGGCTCTATAGATTATATAGTGAAAATGCCTTATTTCTTTGAAAATCTTCTTCTCTGCTCCTGGGTATTAAATACACAAACTAAGCACATAGTTATGATGAGCAAGAGTGCTTCTTCCAGATTTGTGAATTTCATGGTCCCAGGGCCAGGGGTTCTGGTGGTAGGGCGGGGCTCTATAGATAATATGGTGAAAATGCATTATTTCTTTGAAAATCTTCTTCTCTGCTCCTGGGTATTAAATAAACAAATTAAGCACATAGTTATGATGAGCAAGAGTGCTTCTTCCAGATTTGTGAATTTTATGGCCCCAGGGTCAGGGGTTCTGGTGTTAGGGCAGGGCTCTATAGATTATATAGTGAAAATGCATTATTTCTTTGAAAATCTTCTTCTCTGCTCCTGGGTATTAAATACACTAAATAAGCACATAATTATGATGAGCAAGAGTGCCTCTTCCAAAATTGTGAATTTTATGGCCCCAGGGTCAGGGGTTCTGGTGTTAGAGCGGGGCTCTATAGATTATATAGTGAAAATGCATTATTTCTGTGATGAACATCTTCTCTGCTCCTGGGTATTAGATAAACTAACTAAGCACATAGTTAAGATGAGCAAGAGTGCCTCTTCCAAAATTGTGAATTTTATGGCCCCAGGGTCAGGGGTTCTGGTGTTAGGGTGGGGCTCCATAGATAATACAGTGAAAATGCATTATTTCTTTGAAAATATTCTTCTCTGCTCCTGGGTATTAAATACACTAAATAAGCACATAGTTATGATGAGCAAGAGTGCCTCTTCCAAAATTGTGAATTTTATGGCCCCAGGGTCAGGGGTTCTGGTGTTAGGGTGGGGCTCTATAGATTATATAGTGAAAATGCATTATTTTTTGAAAATCTTCTTCTCTGCTCCTGGGTATTAGATTAACTAACTAAGCACATAGTTATGATGAGCAAGAGTGCCTCTTCCAAAATTTTGAATTTTATGGCCCCAGGGTCAGGGGTTCTGGTGTTAAGTCGGGTCTCTATTGATTATATAGTAAAAATACATTTATTCTTTGTAAATATTTTTCTTTGCCTCTGGGTTTAAAGCCAATGATCCAAGTATATATATATTTATGATGAAGAAAGGTGCATGTAGCAAAGTGGTTTTTAATGCCCCCAGGGTCAAAGGGGGGGGGGGGGGGTGGTTACATAGCCTGAAAATAAATTAATGCTTTGAAATCTGCTGTTTGGTATTAATCAACCATTTTATGATAAAATTTGCAAAAGTTTGAAATATATGGCCTGGGTCAGTGGTTCCTTTGGGGTGAGGTGCACAACTGGTTATAAAGTGGAAGTGCCTTTTCTCTTTGTTACTCTGATCTATCTCTGGGTCAAAGGGGGGGGGGGGGTACATAGCCTGAAAATAAATTAATGCTTTGAAATCTGCTGTTTGGTATTAATCAACCATTTTATGATAAAATTTGCAAAAGTTTGAAATATGTGGCTCCAGGGTCAGTGGTTCCTTTGGGGTGAGGTGCACAACTGGTTATAAAGTGGAAGTGCATTTTCTCTTTGTTACTCTGATCTATCTCTGGGTATTAAGTAAATAGAGTAAGCATTCTAAGTTAATAATTATGATAAGCAATGGTGCCTCTTTCAAAATTGTAAATTGTGAATTTCATGGCCACCGGTTTAAACACGAACCAAATTTAATTGTTTGAAAGTTGTTACACAATACTCAGGTGACCTATAAGGCCCGTGGGCCTCTTGTTTTATAAGTATGTAGTACATGTAGTAACTAAGTAAGTGATTTCTTCTATACATTTATATTCATCAGATTAATTATTCTTGTACTCATAGAAGTGACTGAAAAAAATTTAAGTTTTATAATGTTGCAGTCATTACCATTGAGTAGTAATACATGTATGTATGGGAGTTTTTTTGTATGAATACTAAATGAATATGACTGTGATTTTGGTACTGGTATAAATGTTGTACTTTGATACACTTATGTAATTTTTTAACCCACCAGTCTATTCTTTATGCATATATATATTTTTATTTTCATTTATAAAAGAAAAAAAAATTGGCAAACAGACTTTGTAGCCATTAAGATATTCATTGAGCTAGATTCATTAGTTATCGTAATTTTATTTTTGCTTAATTCTGACCCCTGGATCAGGAAACTTTATAAACTAAAACTAATTTTAATAAGTAAACATGGACAATTGGTATAAACTGTCGTGCAGATACCTTGCCCAAATCCTTTCATGATCCTGAGACCAGGTTTTTCTAACTTTGGAATGTTTTAGCAGTTCTCTTAAAATTTTAAGCCTTATAAATCCTGTTTTAAGACCAAGTTATATTTTTACCTTACCTTCCTTTATTTGTGAAAAGTAGAGAACCACATATAGATTACAAAGCATGCAAAAACATGCTTTTTGTTCTACCACTACACACTGGAAGTAAACTTTTTTTTCATTTGTACATGGGGTATTGAGAGAACACATACCCATCTGATTTGCTTTTATTGTGTTCTATGCAAGTGTTAATAAAAGAAATTGTACAATTACATGATTTTTTTTTTCTTTAAGATCAGACGACACATTCCTCAAAAATATATAATTTTTTCTAAGAATTTGTCATTAAAGTATAGGTACTTAACGAAGTTTCCTTACAAAAAATTAGGGTACCTTACCAGGCATTTGGACAAGATACAACAGGACCATACTTCATATAACCCATATGGGTAATCTTCTTAATAGCCTATATCACAGTTTTTTGGTGTACTTATATTTGAAAACATTTTTAAAACAATGTAGAAATCAGAAGAGAATGACAAATATGAATATTTTTAAATAATATCAAGAGATACATAACAATATATTTGAGGAACGTGTCGTCTGACCTTAAGAACCCTCTATACACTGACGAAAAATGTTTTTTGGACTTTGAGAAAATTGTATAGTGTAAAGGAGGCTATTTTGAAATAAACTAATCCATTTCTAATATAGGGAGCGTGCCTTCTTTATCCAGGAAAAATCTTTGAAGACAGTGAAGTAATGACAAAGAAAAATTGCTTTCGATTATTCAAATGGAGAAAATACATGCAAATAAAGTTTTCAATTACTCTATCTTGGTCTAACATATGTTTAGAATACATGGATTTATTTAAAATTTTGTCATACAGTGCAAATTACAATTTATTCTTTTTTATGTCAAAGTGGGTCAGTCTAACTACACACAAGTACCCTGAAATTAGGGTGCAGTGTAGAGAGGGTCCTTAATTGAAATACAGTTGTTTGAGCAGTTCTGAATCTGGAACAGATTCAGCAGTCCGCTATGTTTAGGCATTATTTCAGAATCTAAGTTGTTTGTCAAAGTAACTCAATGACTTGTGGGATTAAATATTTTTTCATAAAAGTTAGGAAAACTGTTGTGTCAGAAATATAAAAGTAATGAATTTGAACAGTCTTTTATTGTTATGACTTGAGATAAAAACGAGATTGATATTAATCATTTTCTTTGGTATGCTTAGGTTATTTACCTGAAGACCTAAAATTATCTGATAGACTCTTAATAAATATTTTAATGTTTCCTGACTTTTGTCTTACCAATTTATGACAAGAAGCAAAGCAATATGTTAAAGACCTATGATACAACAAATGAAAATAAATTCTTCTCCCCATGTTTCATGGTTAGACACAGAAACCAATGTTATTAAAAATGTTTTATTTAATTTTAAACTTACATTGTTTAGAGATAAATTTATTTCTAGTCTAATGAAATAATTTGTGAAGGTATGCTTTATCAAAATTATGATGTCACTAAATGAATCAAGATGACAGGAGTAATCAGGTCTACAGCATACCAGGTCATTAGCATTTTCTGTCTGGACCTACCATTTTCGGTTCTAGTATTAGTTTCCATGCACAACTTCCGTAACCAGACGATACTTTCATTTTCAATCTGCAAACAATACAAAATTGAGAAATAGGTAATGTTTGTGAATAAGCTAGAGAAAAGAGGAATGCTTTTCCTTGTATTTGTTTAATTTTTGTTTCATGTATCATTGTCAGTATGTGACACACCTGCGAAGTGACGAGGAAATGCGGACGTTATTTGCGTTTTAGCAGACACGCACAGCTTGGCATTTTAAAGCCATAGGTTGATAGAACGAAAAACTATATACCCTATTTAAAGGGTTAAAGTTTTTGTTTTAGGGTTACTCACAGATAAAAATCTGTTTGTCCGTTTTCATTTTAATTTAAAACCAGTGACTTTTAATAGTCCTAAGGCCAGGTAAAATTAATCTTTAGATTCTCATCCTAATTTGCAAAAAAATTGGGGCTGGTGGGCGGATTTTATTTTTTATAATTGTTAATTTATATATAGGCCTAAGTATCAACAAAACAATGGACGCCCCGTACACATTTTTTTCATTACCTTAATGCAAATATGAATAGATTTAATTCTTGTCATATTCTTTTAAATATTTAAAGAAATTTTTTCTTTAAAAGTTAAACATTTATTGTTAATTAACAAATTATCAAGTACACATTATACGGCACACCCTGAACAAAATAGGTGGGGATACCAATAAATTGTGTATGCGTGACTTCTTATTTTGCAAAATCTATATAAATGTTCTAATAATTATTCTACTGAAAAATCTAGGCCTTCTCTTAAGTCTGTCTACGATGTTGTAGATTTTTTTTTATTTCAAAGCTAAGTCACACAGCTGGAGATCGTTATATATAACTTGACTTTCCTCGTCTATTTTTACTTAGTTACAATCTCTCTACATATTTGCTCCTGCCAGTGATGGTATCTATATGTGTTTATGCTATTTTTTCTTCTCTGCCTTCTCTATACTGACAAATTATCTTTTCCTTACACATTTAAACTGCTTTTATTGCCGATTTTTCTCCATTCTTCACATGGTGTTTTTGCTATAAATAGCGACACGCGACTTTTAATACAGACGGGAGATAACTCTTAAACTTTGACCCAAATTCTTACTGAATAAAAATACATGAAAATACCCAAAAATCAAAATAAAAAACATCGGGGCGGGACATTTTGAGAGGGGCGGGCGGGGATGAGAATCTAAAGATTAATTTTATATGGCCTAACTTGTTTCGGTAATAAATTTTTAACTCACAGCTCACAACTCACAGGTACCTATTATGCTAAGTATATAAGTATATAGGTGCCTGCTCATAGTATAAAAATAACACAATTGTTTTATTATCATACGAACGTTAAAGCTTTAAATTTATAACTGAAACAAGTGTCTGCGACGAAAATGATATAAATTTCACTATTTCAGCCCAAATTTGATCAAACATAATTTTTTTAATCAAAGGGGAGCAATACGTGATATCGCGAGTACCAATAAGTACCTCACAGTTATCTAACTTACTACCGCTCTTTAGCGGGGGAGTCGAGAAAGGTCTAAATTTCTGGGGCACATGGCATTGTTTACAGTAGTGACAATCGAATGATTCTAACAATTTAAGGTCGAAAGCACAATGTTTTGCCAGATATTGAACGCCAAATAGTAGATTGTCAAATAAGGCAAGTTTAGAATATTTTATCTTCTTAAAAATATGACAAATTTCAATGAAAATTTAACGAGAAGAATCCGCTTAGTTAAAAATATCGTTAAAAAATGTAACAAATAAGGATTGGGTCCTCTCAAAAATTTATTAGGCTGGTTCAGCGATTGTTTAGCAAGGCATTTCACCAGGATTTTTTACTTATTTGTCCTTATAAATTCTGCATTGATCGTTCTTGCATTGTATTGAATAGCACATTTGCCCCCAGCCAACAACGTTTCCTACCTCCATCGCAATCAGATTTTTTTAAGTAATCGCGATATCAAGTATTGCCTACAGACTGGGTTATTTATTGTGAGAAAAATCCAGAAAGCTTTGAATTTTTCCAGGCTTAATTTTCATGATTTTATATTTTTTGTGCTAGGAAAGTTTCAGAACGGGAGCCATACAAAGAATGGAAATTTCGCTGTCTCCAACAATGAAGCTGCAGAGTTGATTTTCAATACTCGTGCAGTTATGCAAACTGAATTAAATGCTGAACTCGATTTATTATTAGCTTCAGATTTGTTTTCATTTCATGTAAATATGGACAATAAACCTAAGAATGCCGCCTCCAGTTAGAGGCATCAAATTTTCAGTTTTCTTGATGGCACCAGTTCTGATGTTTTTCTTGCAAGTATAATATCATTGGCAAGTGAAAAAGCCTGGAAAACGTAAAATACTTTGGACTAAAGGAAAACATTTTTATCTGGTAATTAAACAAAATTTCGAACTGCATTGAACAACATGTACTTTAACTTAATTACCCTAATATTGATGTAAACATGGGTGTTGTTTTAGCTCGCCTGAGGCGAAGCCCTTAGTTAGCTTTTCTGATTAAATCACAGAGCTGGAAAAGAAGAAACTTATGTGCAAATAGCCTGAACATAACATAGATTCATTTTTCTTTTAAATCATGACTGTAGGGGGTGGGGCAACTGTGGGTGATTAAAGTTTCACATGGGAATATATAGTATACATGTATACAAATAATTTTTTTAATATCTTTAAAAAAAGAGCAAAGGTATGATCAGTCATACTTATTGGTATTATATGTTGAAGTTTCATAATATAATAACCCCTGGAGGAAGAGTAAGGCCAAAGTAAAGTTTTACAATATAAAGAATTTATAAGATAATCTTTAAAAAAAAAACTTTTTCCCAGGAACAGCAATGTCATTATTACCATATTCATATATAAATGGAAGCATCTTCACATACTGTATATTCAAGTGTGTTCAAATCATGATCCCCTGTGCTAGGATGGTTTTTACCAAAGAAAATCTGCGGACATGAAGGTCCATAGTTATTCAGGTGAGCATTGTAACTCATGGGCCTCTTGTTTTGTTTTACAGTTGCTGCTATTAGATAAATATGGAAGAATTCAGTAAGGATGGCCCCTCAGCAGCCAAAAAGGCAAAAGCAACTACAGAGTATAGTGAAGTCAACAATGAAAATAGCCGCGGAAGTGGGGGGTTTGCTCCAAGTGGTGAAGAAGAGACAAACAGTGAGGTATTCGACCAAGACACTGAACCTTATGACATAGGGAGCTGTGAGTCTAATGAGAATTTGTTTGGAGGGGGAGCATTGAGTTCAACTGTCAAGGACTCTGACAGTCCACTTAGAGAGGAAGCAGGGATGCCTGTGGTGGAGATAGAAGAGGAAAAACAAAAGAATTTTCCCTCAAAGATGAAGGCCATTGAGTCAGTCATGCAGGATGCCAAGTTAATAACAAATATCGTGGATGGTATTGATATTGATGGTGTGTATGAAAAACTCAAAGCCAAACGAGGAAAACCAAACAGAGTGGACTTGGTAATTAATGAAGTTCTGGAAAGCATTGAAAAGTTTAAGAAGGAGAGCTGTAAAGACAATTCAAAGGAGAACACAGTCATTGTGGAGGATCTGGTGAAAGTGATTGACAAAGCCACAGCCAATATTTCAAGACTGCCCTTCACTGCAGGGGAAATCCAGCAACTTTTGACTCAGCACCAGGATAGACCAGATAGAGTGGATTATGTTGTAAGCCAGATATTGGTCAAACATTATAAACCATTACCCAATCAAAAACAGGAATATGTGGATGACATGATGAAAGTATTGTCAGATTTACCTAATGCTGACCCAGAGCATGTGTACAAACTTGTCGAGAAACATGGGCAAGAAACAGACCGAGTTCAAAAGGTTGTAGATTTTTTGAAAAATCAAAAAGACTCTCAACATTCTTTAAAAAAAGAAACATCTCTGCCAACAGATCCTAAATACCTTGAGGACCCTCTGTACAGAGATATGAGAATCGTGTGTAAAGTACTGCCTGACAAAGAAGCAAATGAAGTTTATGAATACCTGGCAGCTCATCATGATAAGAAGGATCGTCTTAAAGTGGTGATAGAGGAGCTCATGAAGTCTGGACATTGTGATTCTCAGAGTTTTCCTCCCAGTTTGGATCAACAGCCGGCAGCTATTTCAGATGTTTTGGGTGTAGGAAGTAATGGCACCTTGCCTAAAAACATTCAAGAAGAAGTAGACGAACTGATGGAAATATTTCCAGATTGTGATCCAAATTATCTTTATGATGAACTGGAGGAACACTCAGATGACAAGGAAAGACTGAAAAATATTGCCATGAAAATGTTCGAGCACAAAAATTACCCTCGATTGAAAGACACATTAGAGGAAAGAAAAAGACGGGCTGAACACAACAAAATTCAACATCTTCAGTTTGAAATGGAATCATTTCTTGTAAGATTTTCTGACCCTATGGGAACATTTTTAAATGTTGAACAAGAAATGTCCAGTTCTTACAGGGAACACTCACTGCAGCAGCTCAGGAGGGATTTTAGGCAGCTCAAAAAATCATTTATTGTGAAAACTCTTGAAAAACACAATTATCATTATCATTTGACCAAAAAAGAGATTGAAAAAGAATTAGAAAACACTCCTGGTAGGTACTTATGCCACTGAATTTCAAATTAAAGTTAGGAATGGATTGTTTTATATTCAAGGGTTTTTTTTTGTTTTATCATGTTTATATGATACCACATGTAATGCTGTTAAAACTATTACCTTGACATATCTTTAAAAAGTATTGGTAGATAAAACGAATAGCACATCATATGAAATGGATAATTCAAAGCGAGAACTTATTATAAAAATGTTCAACTGTTTATTAACTAATGAATTTTTATGTGATGCTTGTAAATTAACTTCGATCGATTTTTTCCTACAGCCAGATCTAGGAAGTTTCGTAAAGAGCCTCTGGGAGAGCAAGATTGTTGGATGCCTGAGCAACCAGATGAGTTCTTTTATTATGAGAAGTTGTTCTCTGAGAATGAAGAGGAAATCAAAAGTAACCTATTTCTTTATTCTTACACTTTTAAGCTCACTTGAGCCAAAAGTTCAAGTGAGCTTTTCTGATCAAAATTTGTGTTTTCAGTTGTTATTGTTGTTGTAATACTTTTTACATTTTCATATTCTTCTCAAGAGCTGGCAGATTTTCAACCAAACTTGGCAAAGAGTTTCCTTTGGTTAAGAGGATTCAAGTTTTTCATTCGAAGGGCCACACCCTTTTTTCAATGGGAGATAATTAAGAAATAATGAAAAATTAGGAGGTGTTATTCATGAAAAATCTTCTTCTCAAGATGCATTGGCTCAGAAAAGTTGAAACTTTTGGCAAAGCTTTCTGACATAAGTAGATTCAAGTTTGTTCAAATCATAACCCCTGTGAGTAAGGTGGAGCCGCAATGTGGAACAAAACTTTTACACTGGAATATGCAGGTAAAAAATATTGAACAATCTTTTTCTCAAGAACAGCAGCGCCATAATTATTCATATTGATATGGAAGCATCTTCAGGTACTGACAGGTAGTGTAGAGTCAGTTTCCTTCAAATCATTATATCCATGGGTAAGGTGGGGCCACAGTGGCACTGTGGAGATGAAAGTTTTACATATGAATATTTTGTGAAAAACTTGAAAAATCTTCCTCTTAAGAATAGCAAAGTCATGATTATTCTTTTTGATATGGAAGCATGCTCAGGTAGTGTACATTCAAGTTTGTTTAAATCATGACCCCAGAGATAAAGTGGGGCCACAGTGGGGAATCAAAATTTACATAGAAATATATAGGAAAAAATCTGCAGATTTTAAGAATTTGTGACATATTGACCCATGTGAGCACTGTGGCCCATGAGCTTCTTGTTTTCTTTTATTTTGGTGAAAATTGTTTTCATATTTACTTAAAGTAGAAATAGGATGAGAAATTCTTTCAAATTTCGTCTTCGCTACTTTTGGTCCAATTTCAATTAAACTTGGTATATGGACAGTTCTAACTCTGATTCTATCATCAGTTTGATATTTTGATGAACTACCATAAGAAGAAATTATTTCAAAATGCTACCCTTCCTACACATTCGGTTTGATTTTAATCAATTTCAGTTAAGTTCAATAAATATCAAGATAGGTTCATGGACATATGCATGCATGCTCTGTTCGAGAATATTGTATTTATTTCAAAATCTAATTCATCTATTCAATAATAATATGTATTTTAGGATATCTCCATGACAAGAAGCAGGTATATGAGCTCCGTCTTCAGGAGGCCAGGGACAATGACGAACTGATGGAATGTCAGTGCTGTTTTGACGAGGAGTGTCTGTTTGAAAATATGGCAGCCTGTCCTGATGGTCATCTGTTCTGTAAAACTTGTATCCGCAGATCAGCTGAGGTGGTCATTGGTCAAGGAAAGACTGATTTCAAGTGTCTGACGGGGACATGTTCCTTTAATTTTTCGCTAGCCACTCTACAGCATGTTCTGCCTGCTAATGTGTTCTCCATCATTCTGAGGAAGATGCAGGAGGAAGAAATCAAGAAGGCAGATATCCCCGATTTGGAGTCTTGTCCTTTTTGCAGCTTTGCAACCATTATGCCTGATCCAAATGATAAAGTGTTCAAGTGTCTTAATCCTGAGTGTCTAAAAGAGTCTTGCAGGTAAATTTTGAATTTGTTTGTATCTGAGTTTCATGTTTTACAGTTTTGATTCAAAGATGTCATAAATATATATGTATTTATATTTGTAGTATCGTTTCCTGATCTAAAAATTTTGCGCATTCGCTTTAACATTACCTGTGAAAATTTCCTGTATACATGTGAATGACTTAGAATTTTGCTTATGGTGAATAATTCAGAATTTTGATTCTTGTGAATTACTCATGATTTTACTTCTTGCTGATTAAGCAAAATCAACCTTTCTTTTTAAGGGACATAATTTAGAAGAGGTATTTGATTAAAAAATTAATAAAAGATGTTCTATAGAGAAAATAATTTAGGATAGACTTTTCTCTGCATGTAATTACAGACTGCTTACTGAATTTATAAAATTGACAGAGATTTTGAAAATAAGATTTGAGGGGGGAATGTTAATGAATCAGGCATCCATTTGTAAAAAAAAAAAAAAAAAATTAAAGAAAAGAAAAGAAAAAAAAAAGAAAAAAAAGAGTTAGTTGTACATCTATTTCAAATACCTCTTGCAATAAGTTTGAGAATTATTCCAGCCAAAATAATATTTCAAACTGAATAAAAGTTTGTCTTGTTATAGAGGGTATATAGTTTATGAAATTTTTTTTAGAAACTAACAATTATTTTTCTTTTTTTATTAAACAAGATTGTGTAAAGAACCAAACCATATTCCTTTACGCTGTAATGAGGTGGAGAAACAGGGAGAAATGAACATGAGAACTTATATTGAGGCTCGACTGACAGAAGCCATGATCAGGCGCTGTCATGTTTGTCAAAAAGCGTTTGTGAAGGAGTTTGGCTGCAATAAGATGACTTGTACCTGTGGGGCCACCAGTTGTTATGTGTGTCGGGCTGTAGACATTGACTATGACCACTTCACAAAGGATGAGTAAGTGCAGTTATACTTTCACAATTTATCAATGGCCTTGACAAGGGCATTAGAGCAAGGTCAAGGTCACTTATTGGGAAATCAAAAGTAACTCCTGCCATGACTCTAACTTATAGTGGAGAAATATTGGAGGCTCGTAGGATCAAAGAAATTACCTCTCACCTGAAGGTGTGCTGAGAACTTTAGATTAAGTTCAAGGGTACTTTTTAGAAATTCTTAGCAATAGGATGTATCTCAGTAAAGGACAAATGTTGAAAGTCAGTAATTTGGAAAATTTTGCCTATAACTTGAAGAAGTATATATAGTATGTATTCCTTGACCCTGACTCAAGAGAAGGTAAAGTTATTAGTAGAAAGCAGTAAAAGTTACTGTCTTGTCCATTAATTGACACAGATGTCTTTTAACCTGAATTATAATCAGGGAGGATAACATTTTGTAAGCTCATCCACATTTCCTTTTCTTTTTTAAAAGGAAATGCATTCAATATGGTTACAATTTAATCAATATATCACAGAGCTTTTAAAATTTACATTCTACATTATTAATATGTTGCCATTGTTTTGTTGATACACGTAGTACCTGTTCACTAATAAAGTCTACGAAATTTACCCCTTCCCCCATTATAATACATTATATAAGGGGTGCAAATCATGTGCAAGATTCCTTGGTTCTGGTAGTTACAAAATAATGTCAAACCAAGAACAAATTTTGTAATTTAAGATGTAACCAGGGTGACATGAACAAGCTCCATAGAGAGGAGATGTTAAAGGCAGCGACAGAGGCCCGGGACAAATATATCCAGGACCACCCTGAGGCTGCAGATATTGACCTGAAGTATGACCCCCTAAAACACATAGAGGAGTGTACGTATAATACTTAGAATTCACTAACTCTGACTAAGCTTAATTTATTAGAGGACTGAGGTAACTAACATTACTACGTTTATGGATGGAAAGAAATAACAGATAATTTTAAATTGAATACCCGGTTTTCAATACCATCCAGTCATGTTTGTATTAGTCAGTATAATTACTATCACTGGATTTTTTTCAGTTGAAGGTTTGAAGGAAGGTGAATATGATGATGAAGAGGAGGATGAAGAATATGAAGAAGATTATTAAAAACATTATGAAACATGCCTTTGTAGTATTTTCAATGTAGAACTTCCTATTAACATTTATTAGTTGAAGAGTGAACAACAATTCGTATTGTACTGTGAAATCACTAATTTTCGTGGGGGTTTAATTTTCATTGTTTTCGTGGTATGAAGAGACCCATGAATTTATGTCCACCACGAAATGTAAATTTTTATATACAAAACCACTAAAAAGTTCTTCATCCACGAAATCAAATCCCCACGAACCAACATTTTTTCCTCAAACCACAAAAATTTGACCCCACGAAAATATGTGATTTTACAGTATGCTGTATTTCTAGATAGAACTTTTTTCTTGCAGCTTTCTAGGTTTTGTCTCCGAAAACGCTGTATTTGCCTTAACTTTTCAGAAAAATGGATATAAAAATAAAAATATGAATCTTCTCTCTCTTTTTTTTCCCTTTAAGTATTTTCCCTCGAGAATACCGTAATTAGGGGAATATAATACGCACTTTTTTCCTAAAATAAATTTCTGTGAGAAAGGGATGCGTATTTTACATCACAATGGGATTTTGACAAGTTTTTCTTTCAGGTGCAACACGGCTATCATACGTACATTATATTACCTAGAGACATATGCAATTTCTATTGTTAATTGCCATATTTTAAACTTCGGAAAGTTATTGTTGGAAGGTGTGCTTCTTAAAAATGTCACTTTCATAATCTTTTTATGCCCAAATAACATGAAAAAGTAAGTTAAAAGTAATTTGAGCTGCATGTTGATTGTCAGCGAGGAGGCCGCCATTACTGAAATATTTTTAGACGTTCACTCATAGCTATGTCACGTGCTTCCGGAATGATAGTGCACATGCACCTTATCTGCCAGACAAAGTAATAATAAATCATTTTTTAATGAAATCCAATAAAATAAATATCAATTTTAGGTTTAAAATAACTCAGTGATAATCTGCAACAATATTAACACCCCTCCATACGTCCCAATGAAAGGAAGCCAAATGACACACGTGCGCTGGCTAAATGATAATTACCTATCAACACCCCTCGGGGCAATTAATTTCTACCGATCCAAAGCAATGTTTTTACAGTTAGAGCACTGATTATTTACTGCCATGTTAATTGCTGTGATTATTTTCTTTGTTAAAAATTGGGGGAAGGTTTATGAATATGATGTGTGAGCATGGTGAGCATGTGTTGATTACGGCACTTAAACAATTAAACACTTGTTAAATGTAATTTTACCTTATCTTATACTTATCGGCCTCTTGTTTAAATAATTGAGAGTTGAGAAATGAAATATAGATTATGCTAAAACTTTTAATAAAAGTGGTATCATTTAGAAAAATCATTTAGAAAATAAGATATCCGCGAAGATTCAGGAGAGGAAAATCGTAGTCTTCTTAAAGAAATAAATACTTTGATGTTTCAATCCCGTTTCCTGTTAAGATATTGTAAGATAATTTTAAGCATGATTATCCACCAAAATTAAATTATTACAACTGATAAAACTTTCGACAATATCTCTTGCTTTGTTGAAATAAAATTATTTCATCTAAGAATATGGCGACGCATAATTTCAAAATCACCGTAACTATTCTTTAAAAAAATCTGTTAATACTTTTACGCAACATTATCTTGTGCTTTGTTGAAATAAATGAATAAATAATTTTCTGCAGATTGCCGCGATACGGAACGTCAGGATTAAGAGAAAGTTATAAAGTGTGTATTTTAAAAAAAGTGTGTTCAATAAATTTTTGACACCTAATCCTCGCGCCGATTTTCGTAACAAATTAGCGTGATTTTAAAGTTAAAAATCGCTTGGTAATTTTTTCTGTTCTCTCTCATTTTTTTCCCCAGTTTCAGACTCAAAAAGGGGGGTGCGTATTTTACATCAATGCGTATTATACTCGGCCAAATACGGTATGTAACTCGTTTTGAAACTCCTTTTGGTTCAACTGTTCCGTAATTATATTGCTGTGTCATTATTGATTTTTCTGTTCATTGTTTCAGCAGCAGTTGCACACATTCATTTGAATATTTAATAGGTGTGAGCAGATCAAGTTTGAATTTGGTCATGTTCTGATGATTATCGACACATATCACTTTTGAACTTTGAAAAAAAAAAATTTGAACTTTGAAAAAAAAAGGAATGTATGTATAATGTTGAAATTGCATATGCAGGTACTGTATTTTACCAGAAAATGCAGGTCAAATTCGAAATTAGTCATGGTCTGATGATTTTTGACAGTTATTCTTCTTGAACTTAGGAAAAATCAGGAATTTTTAGGAGCAGAAATTAAGGACTCGACAATGAAAGATAATGATATTTAATTACAAGATGTGTTTGTGAAACACTGATGCCCCCCCATATGGCAACATGGTGAAGATTAAACTTTTCTTAAATGCAGATTTAATATATTGGTACCTAAACTAGGGTCTCCTAACTGGAAATACAATTATGAAACATGAAAGCCCCATCACCATCTGTTCCCAATTACTAGTATGGCCAGGCTAAAGTTTTTTTTTCACAAGTACAGAAATCATCAAGGTCAGAAGGTCAATATTATTGGTATCCAATGAAAGGTATTTCCACAAAGAACACATATGTGAAGTATGGAAGCCCTAACCCTAGCCTTTCAAAAGTTATGGCCAAGTTTAAAAGATTTTAAAAGTAAATTAAACTCCCATGATCAAGGTCAGAAGGTCAAGGTTATTGGTATTGAATGAAAGGTCTTGTCACAAGAATTACATATGTGAAGTATGAAAGCCCTAGCCCTTGTTCTTGAAAAGTTATTGCCAAGGTTAATATTTAAGTCTGGAAATCTCCAAGGTCAAGGTTATTGGTATCCAATGATAGGTTTTTCCACAAAGAAGACATATGTGAAGTATGGAAGCTCTAGCCTTAACCGTTCAAAATTTATGGTCAAGGATTAAAAAAATTAAAAGTAGGTCAAACTCTAAGGTCAAGGTCAAAGGGTCAAAGGTCTTGCTATCAAATGAAAATCTTGTCACAAGGATTAAATATGTAAAAGGATTAAAAGTAATAGGTTTGCTTTTTAAAAAGTATTAAAGCACTAAGGGTCATTTCCAAGGATTATATATTTGAAAAAGTAATCAAAAGTTATGACCAAGGTTAAAGTTTTTTTTACAAGTATGGAAATCTCCAAGGTCAAAAGGTTAAGGTTGTTGGTATCCAATGACAGGTCTTTTAATACATATGTGAAGTATAAATATTCTGGTATCTACTGTTCAAAAGATATGGCCAAAGAAAACGTTTGGAATTTTTGTGGGGTCAAACTCCAAGGTCAAGATCGAATTTGGTGGTACCCAAAGAAAGGTCTTGTCACAAGGAATACATGTGACATATGAAAGTCATTGTTCCCTGAATCAAAAGTTATGGGCATGGTTAAAGTTTTTGCGGACAGACAGCTAGAAAGACGAACGGACACGACAAAAACTAAATACCCCGGAATTTTCGATTACGGGGGCATAAAAATTATTGATTTTACTTAACAAATTGGGTAAAAGATTTAATCCATGCCTACTTAATTAAAATATATACCCCTACCTAATAATAAACGTTTATTATTAGGTAGAGGGTTTTTTTTTATAAAAGAAAAATAAGTAACGTAACGTCAGGTGTCTGTGCTTTTAAAATACTGGTATGCTGAATTTGAAGCCTTTTTCTGGATGAAAAATTCTCTCATTGTCTACACTGAAATTAAATCATAAAGAATGCAGCCTCGCTACTTATAAAGCATAAACTGTCCCAAGTTATGACATTATATCGCATAACATAAGTTGAAAGAAGCTTCATTTCTTAAATAACAAATTAACCTTTACAACAGATAACAAATAATTAATACCACTGCTCTAATACGCTTCAATTATTCTCGTAATTTGAGAGCAGATATTGGTACTTTCCATGACATCCTTGCATGGCACAAACAAATTTGTAAATCATGGGGGTAATTTACTTATTATGCGCCAGGATCGATAGATCGGGAGCACATATTGTTTTTGTCCTGTCTGTCTGTTTATTAGCTGCAGAACTATAGCGTTATGGTTTTATATCATAACGCTACAGATCCCGTAATGCAAAAAAGGTGAAATTTACGGCACAATATTTTTGAGCCCTTTTGGGGAGAATTTCTCCACTTTCTAGCATTGGTCAATCAACTACCATTAAGTCCCCAATTCTAGACATATTCTGTAGCCAATATGTATATTTTATCCACCTCTCAACCATTTATAGTTGTCTCCACAGGCAATAAACTCGCTTGAACTGAATTTTCAGCAATTTAACAAATAATTTTAAGCAAGCGAGTTTATCACTTGTAGAGAAGACTATAAAGGGTTGGGAAATGGATAAAATATACAGATTATTTAAATAATGTGCCTAGAATTCGGGAGTGAAAGGCAGTTGATTGACCAATGCATATTTCATTAATTGAGCTCTTTCAAATGACACTAAGGTCAATGACCTTGTGACCTCGACTGTGACCTATATTCTAAAATTAGCTTCTTTTTTAAAAAAAACCTTTGCCATAACTTTTGAACCATGAGAGATAGAGACTTCATATTTGGTAGGCTGCAGAACTGTAGCTCTCCGAAAAATATATATTGACAGACCGGAGAGGTACAGTGCCACCCATTGAAAAAACTGTATATTTATTGCGCACAAAAAAAATGTGCTGTTTCTCGATTTATTTCTCCATGTTTTTAAACTTGTCCCTCAAAATATTGCTAACCTTGTGTTCCTAACATATTCTTTCACTGACTGTTTCCACAACAAGACATTCCTAATAATTCTGGGCCTGAAATTGAGATCATCGAAAATTTCGTCTATTTATTCTTCCATTTTGGTGCACAAGATAATTTGGTCCAACACGCTTTTTGCAGAAGTCAAACACGAGTATACTTAATAAAGTAGTAAGGAATTTTTTTTTAATTTAGCTTTTTCGCATTTGAGTTAAGAATTTGGAAGAATTAATCAAGAACCAATTAAGCGCAACTTTTTGAGCGCAATAAATAATAGGTTTTTTTTAATGGGTGGCACTGTAGCTCTCCGGTCTGTCAAGTGTCAATATATTTTTTCCAGAGAGCTACAGTTCTGCAGCTAATATTTAGTACGCATACTCCACTAACTACGTTCTTTCAAGTGACACCAAGGTCAATGACCTTTTGA
Organism: Saccostrea cuccullata; assembly: GCF_032062105.1. Taxonomy (NCBI): domain Eukaryota; kingdom Metazoa; phylum Mollusca; class Bivalvia; order Ostreida; family Ostreidae; genus Saccostrea; species Saccostrea cuccullata. Next base: position 256,154 of record NW_026936638.1, read on the forward strand.
CCTTGACCTATATGCTAAAAATAATTATTTCATACCTCAGCCATAACTTTTGAACCACGGGAGATAGAGACTGCATAATTGGTATGCAAACTCCACCAATTAAGCTCTTTCAAATGGCACAAAGGTCAATGACTTTGACCTATATGCTAAAAATAGCCTTTCTGAACCTTCGTCATACTTTTGAACCAATACATATGTAGATCGGGACTTCATATTTAGTATGCATACTCCATAACTTCCATCATAACTTTTGAACCATGAAAGATAGAGACTTCATGTTTGATATACTTACTCCACTAATCAAGTTCTTTCAAATGACACCAAGGTCAATGACCTTGTGACCTTGACTGTGGCCTACATGCTAAAAATAGCTTTTTTCCAAACTTTATTCCCGCCAGGTCACCTGGTGCATAGTGTTTCACAAAAACTTTTTTTTAACTTTATTTCAGGCCATGACGAAGCAAGTGCAACATATGCTGTGTAAGTTTTATTACAAGAAACTTTGAATATACAATTAAATAAACGCTGTGTAAACAATTTAACAATGAGTCAGACATGAAATTACTGATAAATTCTGTTTGCTACAACTGAAGATTGAATTTTTAAAGATAATGCCAATTATACCTATAATAAACTTACCCTAAAGACTTTGCAATAATGCAAAATATATGTACATTGGACATGTACAATTACAAAGAAAACATTCTATTTTAGAAATATATAAATAATGATATATCTAGAAACAGTTGTGTTAATACGCTTTACAATTTGCTCCACATCCTGACACAAAGTTCAAAATCCATAGCAATTTTGAATAACATCCCTCTGTAGTCATTAATATAATATTATCTATATCAGTACATCTCAAATGTTCGACAAACTGATCCAACGGTGCATCATGCCATTGACCGGAAACAGGTGAAGTCGAAATCAGAGTATGAATTTTAAACAACATTCAGTCAAGGGTTCCTTCTAGAAATAAATAACAGTCTCTTGTGTCCAATATGGAATCAAGGTCTTTCCTCTGTAGAGTCTTTCTTTTACTCTGCATTGTACTGTGAACAGCATCTTTAGAAAGTTCCCACACAAATAATTCAGTAGCTTTGGCAATAGCGATCACTGCCTCTTGACTTGCTAAGGTTACGTCAGGGTCACTCTTCATGATCGATTTGATTCGACTCAATGGCAACTTCATTAACTTCTCGTTATCCTGATTTGAAACTTTATCCTTTGTTTTGTCTGGATTGTCTGTATTCTCTTTATCGGCAGTTTCTAATTCCATTTCTTCTACTCCCGCCATTTTCGCCTACTTTCACTTTTGAATCATTTAGAGTTATCGACCTTGTAATGTGTACGGTGAGGGAGAGTGTCAAACGTTGAAAAAAATACTAACGTCATTTCGGCAGTCCTGCAATGCAATGAACTTGAAATAGAAGACTGAGCTTTTGTCGAGTACTTCAGGTAGTTTGCAAGATTTTAATATCAATGTACATGCGGTTTTATTTACATGTAGTATACGTTCAATGATTGAAAAAATGAAAAGCTTATCGGTACACCTTACTGCGAAAATATGTGGTTCGAATTTCCTCTGCTCTTGCGTCAATACGGATGTCACTCAGCCGTTTTCTCTATATTCATGATATTCATGCGGTTAAACCTTATAATACCATGAATACATTTGTATCTAGTGCGTAAATCCTTTCTTTGAATCGAGTTCGTCTTAAATATCAGTTAGAGTATTGTATGAACAATATTGATGAATGCATGGATTCAGAATTAAACAGAGACTGATTAAACAGAGACATCACTGATTATGAACACTTTAGATACTGTTAGATACTTTTTATTCCCCCACAATCGAAGATTCGATAGTATGTTTTTGTCCTGACAGTCTGTTAATATTAATCTGTTTGTCCGCTAAAACACAAAAAAAAATTTTGGCCATAACTTCCCTTAATTACCAATTAAATACTCGATCACCTTCTGGCAACATCATCTGGCATTATTGCCGCAATATTGTAGCAACATTCTGGCAATACATTGCAGCAATATTGTGGCATTACTGTATACAGGGTTTTTTCACCCCGTCTTATTTTTGCCGGCCTTAATTTAAATTACGAGCAATTTTGCCCCGTTTTAAATTCGCCCATTCATAGTTCTGTTTAAGAATTTATGCTGTGTAATTGAAATTCGCCCCCTTTTAAATTCGCCCAATCAATACAGAGGGCGAAAGGGGCGAAAATAAAATGGGGGCGAAAATTTCCCTGTATATACAGTATCACTTTTCGTAATTGTAAATTAGATTTGCTGCAATATTGCCAGAAAAGTGTTGAGGCAATGTTGCTGCAAAGCAGTTACAGTACATGTATTATTTCAGGTTGTTCTGCAACAATACTGGGGCAACACTACAGTACTATACATAAATTGGTCATTAATAGAAATAATGATATATCAGTCTAACAAGTATCAAACTGTGCAGTGCTGAGAAACATAACAATCAATAGCAAGCCACAGGGTTAGTAAGAATTAGCTACTTCTGCTATTCTTTAAACAGATAGAAAAATTATATTGAGCATCATAATAAAAATCAAGATGATATATGTTTGTGGAACACTATGTGCCTCGGGTTACTTAAGCAATAGAGGTCACAAGGTCATTGATTTTGGTGTCATTTGAAAGAATTAGTGGAGTATGCTTACTATAAATATGAAGTCTCTATCTCTTATAGTTCAAAATTTATGGCAGAGGATTTAAAAGCTATTTTTAGCATATAGGTCACAGTAGAGATCAAAAGGTCATTGACCGTGGTGTTATTTGAAAGAGGTTAATTAGTGAAGGGTGCATACCAAATACGAGTTCTCTATCTTTTATGGCTCCAAAGTTATGTCGAAGGTTGAAAAAATCTATTTTAAGCATATGGGTCATAGCCAAGGTCACAAGGTCATTGACCTTGGTGACTTTTGAAAAAGCTTAATTAGTGGATTATGCATACTAAATATAAAGTCTCTATCTTTCATGATATTAAAATTATGGTGAATATTTGAAAAAGCTATTTTTAGCATATAGGTCACAGTCAAGGTCACAAGGTCATTGACCTTGCATGATGTCATTTAAAAGAACCTAATTAGTGGAGTATGCATACCAAATATGAAGTCTCTATCTCTTATTGGTTCAAAAGATATGGCGAAGGTTAAAGTTTACAAACAAACACTTAACAGACAAACAGACAGGACAAAAACAATGTGCGCCCCCGATCTATCAATGCGGGCGCATATAAAATGTGTATAGAAACAAAATTAAAATGCCATTGTGAAAATGTCCAGCAACTCTGCATTAATGTTCGAATAAGCTTAATTAGCTGCTGATCACATATTCCCAAATGCCAAACAGTGTAATATGTAATTGTTTGTAATTTCCAACATATATAAATTCAATTTTCTTTCAGGTATTCAAATTTATGCAATCAATTATAATTATATATGCTCATGCATTTAACTGCATGATAGCATGCATTCATCTTTTCCTGCAACACAAGGATATATATAGACATACATGTCTTAGTATGCATGTATCACAAGCACTAGTTGAAACACCCCAGTTTTATCTCCATAGAATCATTCATCTAAAAAAGAATCTGGTTTTGACTCACCAAGTCTGATCATAATGGAAACAGATTGAGTTACTCAGTAGACATTCCTATAATTCTACTGAAATTCTTTTTTCTAGCCATTCCACATTATGCAGTCTTACTACTCATCTTGTGTAATCCCACTGTACACAATTAACAACTCTAACTAGAACTGTCCAATAGGGACAAATACCCCCGCTGGGTTTTTCAGAGTAGGTGCCAATTCAGAAATATTTTATGGATTTAGTAAGTGGTATTCACTATTGTCTAATAAAGTGTCTGCCACAGCATGATAAGCCCATCAGATATTGTTGATAATCATAAATTGGTTAGGGTGCAAGAAAATTAAGTAACCTTAATTAACAGATTGACACAGATTTCAATGATCTAATTTCCATTTCTTATCATGTTTAAAATATTGTACATACATCTCTAAGAGACTTACAGTGTAGGGATTAATTAAAACAAATAATACATCATATAATTCTAAACTGGCTGTGTTAGAGCTTAACAAATATCCATCTGCAGCTTTAAATTGTTTATTGCAATATTATGAAATAATGGAAATGCTACAGTCTAATAAAAAAAATTCAAAAATTAATTACCGGTATTCTTTAGACTATAAAATTCAAGTGAGACATGACTGCAATTTGTTGCAAATATATGAAAATTGAAATGTAATTTTTTTTCAATGAACACATATATATAATTAATTTTAATTATATCATACAATACTAATTCAGTTTTAATCATACACTAAAACATCAATTTGTTTTAATTACATTACACCAATTGAAAGATCTTTATCTGAACTACAGCCACAAGAACTCTTAATTAACACAAGCAACTATAAGGCCATTTCTTTTTACCCAACTCCCAAGAGGTAAATTAAGATTAGATCTAGAGATGCTCTTGCAAGTTAACTCCCGACAATGAACTCATTAATTTCTCTCTAATTTGACATGCACATTTCTGCTATCAAAAATTCTCCTTGACCAGTGCTTGATAATTATATATGCCCATGGGACAAACTGAATTCCTCTCAAATCATTAACATTTGTTATAGAATTTGCTGTAAAGTATATGATAAAAAATAAGTTTTTACTTAATTTAGCATTTTTTAATAAGCCTAGGATACAAATATATTTTTTACATTTTTAAGGATTATGAAATTTAAAATTTTAAAGACTTAGTTTTTTTAAAAAAATCACTTAAATTAAAGGTCACAGTGACCTTAAAATAGGTCGTGACACACCGTCTACCCAAGATGCATAAATTTTCAAAGTTTGATGATTGTAAGTCTAATAGTTTTCTAGTTATGACCCAAACAAAATCACAAAAGAAAAAAGAAAAAACGCCTGTAAAATGCAGAAAAATCATCCAATCATGATGAAAATCCCAGGTGCACACCTTCATATGGTGAATAATAAGTGTATAAATTTTCAGACAAATCCATCCAACACTTTCTGAGAAACGGTCCGGACAAAATCTTGTCTACAGACAGACGGACAGACGGACAGACAGACAGACAGACAGACAGACGGACATGGTGATTCCAATATACCCCCCTAAACTTCGTTTGCGGGGGTATAATTAACTTGATACAAGTCAGTAATGAAGCAAAACATGCTTGCCTCTGAATTCCCTCCACTTTATTTAAAAGACTGAGCATGCTCAACAAATGGTTCATGGGTAATCCTAGATGTTGCCAGAAAGTTTTTTTTCTGGCAGTATTGCCAGAATGTCACCAGAAGTTGTTGCAGCTAGCAGTGATATTTCACTTACCCAAAAAGCTTGTTTCTGGTGACAAAAATGTGTTGCTGCAATAATTCTACTTTGGTAAGGGTTATAACTGGTTGGAATCTTGCATCTATATGGCTAATTATATAAATTAATTCAAATGTGTAATTCCCTGTGAAAATAGATCGTAACCTTTCTTTAAGTATTAATATTTGACCTCTTGACCTTGAAGTTTGTTTCCAGTTTCGCAAACTTTTATCAAATTTCAACCCATCATAGCCATAACTTTTGTACAGTTAAATTGGTGTTGGACTGGGCTTTCATACTTCATACATGTATATTCATTGTGAAAATCCGTTTCTTTGTGTGTTTAGTATTTTATATTCTATTTATATTATATTTGAGATTGACCCACTCTTTAAAAAAAAAGTTAAATCTTGGCATTAACTATTAAAGTTGTGCAATTAGTACTAGGACATTCAAAGAGCTTCTCAGGTGTGTTTCTTGTGACAAAACATTCCTTTTATGTACCAACAATTTAGACCTTTTAACCTAGACCTTGGAGTTTGACCTATTTTTAATAAGACTTCAACTTTTTACCTTCAACCTTTGATATAACTTTTGAACAATTTGAACAATTTGTACTAAGGCTTTTATATTTCACTTGTATTTTTCTTATGACAAGCCCTTTCCCTGGGAATCATTGATTTTTTACCCTTAGACCTTGACCTTTGATTTTGACCCACTTTTTAGCTCACCTGAGCCGAAGGCTCAAGTGAGCTTTTCTGATCACATTTTGTCCGTCGTCCGTCCGTCTGTCCGTCTGTCTGTCTGTCTGTCCGTCCGTCCGTCCGTCTGTAAACTTTTCACATTTTCGACTTCTTCTCAAGAACCAATGGGCCAATTTTAACCAAACTTGGTACAAAGCATCCTTGGTTGAAGGGGAGTTTAAATTGTTAAAATGAAGGGCCAAGTCCCTTTACAAGGGGAGATAATCAAGAAAAGACAAAAATAGGGTGGGGTCACTAAAAAATCTTCTTCTCAAGAACCAATGGGCCAGGAAAGCTGAAACTTATATGGAAGCATCCTGGGGTAGTGTAGATATTAAATTGTTAAAATCATGACCCCAGGGGGAAGGGCGGGGCCACAATAGGGAATCCAAGTTTTACATAGAAATATATAGAACAAATCTTTAAAAATCTTCTTCTCAAGAACCACTGGGCCAGGAAAGCTGAAACTTATGTGGAAGCATCCTTGGGTAGTGTAGATATTAAATTGTTAAAATCATGACCCCCGGGGGTAGGGCGGGGCCACAAGAGGGAATCCAAATTTTACATAGAAATATATAGAACAAATCTTTAAAAATCTTCTTCTCAAGAACCACTGGGTCAGGAAAGCTGAAACTTATGTGGAAGCATCCTGGGGTAGTGTAGATATTAAAGTGTTAAAATCATGACCCCCGGGGGTAGGGCGGGGCCACAAGAGGGAATCCAAGTTTTACGTAGAAATATATAGAACAAATCTTTAAAAATCTTCTTCTCAAGAACCACTGGGCCAGGAAAGCTGAAACTTATGTGGAAGCATCCTGGGGTAGTGTAGATATTAAATTGTTAAAATCATGACCCCCGGGGGTAGGGTGGGGCCACAATAGGGAATCCAAGTTTTACATAGAAATATATAGAACAAATCTTTAAAAATCTTCTTCTCAAGAACCACTGGGCCAGGAAAGCTGAAACTTATGTGGAAGCATCCTTGGGTAGTGTAGATATTAAATTGTTAAAATCATGACCCCCCGGGGATAGGGCGGGGCCACAATAGGGAATCCAAGTTTTACATAGAAATATATAGAACAAATCTTTAAAAATCTTCTTCTCAAGAACCACTGGGCACGGAAAGCTGAAACTTATGTAGAAGCATCCTGGGGTAGTGTAGATATTAAATTCTTAAAATCATAAAAGGGAAGGGGGTAGTGGGGCATGATAGGTATAGCAAGAGGGGAAATCTGATAAGAACTGCATCACCCAAGTTACTCGGGTGAGCGATGTGGCCCATGGGCCTCTTGTAATAACTTTAAACTTGCATGACCATAACTTTTGAGTGGTTAGTTCTTGGGCTTTCTTGTTTCACATGTATATTCACTGCTACTATAATCCTTTCTCTGCAGAGAAACAACATTGTTAAATCCCACCTTGACCTAAGATCGAGTTAAACTAGCATCTAAGAGACTTTTAACCTTGGGCATACGCTGCTATATGGGGGCATTAGTGTTTAACAAATACATCTTGTTTTTGATAAAAACAGTAGACCTGTACATGTGTAATACATTTAAGGGATCTATAGAAGAAATAATATGACTTACCAGGTATATACCTTATCAAATGGTATATGATAAGCTTTAAGATTGGGTGACTGTGTGAATGTGTAAGATGTTTTACCGGTACATTTCCTGTTCTGTATTAATTGCATTTATGTACTATACCCCTTGTTTCCTAATTGTCTTTCATTAAGATGAAGATGGACCTCTGGGGCAGTTTTGTATTGACAGGAGGAGGACTCTTTGTTGTTTACGTGTTGCTGCCCTTCATAGTGAGGCTGTATCCTTGGATTGCACACAAAATTGTGTTCCTTCACTTTGGTAAGCCCCCCCCCTTCTCTCTCTTTCTTATGTGCTTGAATTCTTTTTTATGTCTTCCCCAATCTGTTTCCTTTCAGATAAACATTTATCATTTAAAACCGTATTTACAAATTTGCTGAACAGCTGGTGATTTTTTTTTTATCATAGTTTCAAGCTATTCATTACACATTTTAGTGGAACATCCCAAAGTAGTGTTTAAAGACTTGAAAAAGCCAGAGAGCTTTGGTTTAAAGAAAACCAGAAATTTCTATCTTGATGTTGATGAAGAGAGTACCATTGGAGTTTGGTAAAAGTTTTATGTGAACAGTAAACCAGAAAGCAGTGAAATTTATCTGATCACAGACCAATTTTTAACAGTGGCTTTACAAATATGTGATTTTAATTTTTTTTATTTCCAGGCACACTTTACCCAATGATGCAGGTGATCAGATTGACAATAATGATGAATGCTGGGAGAAAAAGTTACAAGAAGGACAACCAATTATTCTCTATCTCCATGGGAACTCTTCTTCAAGGTATTTCTGGGTTTTTTTTCAAGGATAAAGATGTCTCTTGCTCTATATGTTCTCTCAGAGTGCTCCTACTCATGTTATGTTAAATACCTATACTCAATTTATTTAAATGAATTGGCCCCATATGAATATTTAGATAAATCTTCATTCCAGGGGCTCTGAAGTATTGTTACTTCAGCCAAGAAAAATCATATTCCCAGAGGGCTTCGCCCGAGGGGAATATGATATTTCTTGGCTTAATAAGTCTTCATGTTTCCCGAACATTCATGCAATGATTTGTTTATTATACCAAAACAAGCAAAACCTTTGAAATAAACATAAACTTTCAAATTCACTTTCATTTATTACTAAAGTTAATTACTATAAAACCCTTTGGTCAACACATTATCATCAATTTTGTGACATAAGCTAGACTATTGTGACGTCTACTTCTCTCGGGAGGTTTCGTTCAACGAACGAGAACTTTATTGCGGGAAAATACACTAGGTGTTCCGCAGAGGTGGAATATGATGAAAAGCTTGCCAACGACCGTGAAATATGAAGTTTTAAGGCCCGATCGTCTGATAACTTAGAACCAATCAGATAACTCATTGTTTAGAATATTTATATTGAGGTATAATAATATATCTTATTCCCACATTTTAAATTCCCTATTTCTGTAAAATTACATATTTTTGTGCTTTGGGAGGAAAAAAATATGGGTTAATGAGGATTTTATTTCATGGATGAAGAGTTGTTGAGTAGTAATATCTTTGAAAAATTACTTTTCATGGTGAACATAAATTCATGGGTCTCTTCATACCTCAGAAACCATGAAAATTAAATTCCCACAATAATTAGTGATTTCACAGTATTTTCTTTTTCAGAGCTCAGCCTCACAGAGTGGAGTTGATGAAGTTACTCGCTAAACTAAACTACCATGTGCTGGCACTGGACTACAGAGGTTTTATTTTAAATGCTCTAATGCAGATAATTCTGATAAATCCAGTAAAATAACCTTAGTATGCAGCAAATGACTTTCTTGCTATTGTTAATGAGGAGGATACAGCAGAAAAGAAAAGAAAAAACTTCAATCATGAAAAAAAAAATTTCAAAAGGCTTTTTTGTTCATTTTCATTTTGAAGTGCGAAAACAAGAAGACCTATAAGATTATATTGGATTTCAGGTTTTGGAGATTCCACCGGTTTCCCATCAGAGGATGGTTGTGTTGCTGATGCCTACTTCTTATATAATTGGATCAGAAAACGGTCAGCTGAAGTTCCCGTCATTATCTGGGGACACTCGCTAGGAACAGGGTCAGTGGAATCTAGCTCTCTCTACTCCATGTTCTTGTTGTTATGTTTCAGAAATGCACTTTCTTATAATCAAATCTTGATAAAGAAAATGCTGAATGAACTTGTCAGATATATATATTTTAAATATTATTTGCTTACTCTCTGAACCTGTATTTTTTTCACAGTGCAAAAGCTTGTGAATATGTGTTCATGGAAGTTCATTTTTTTCTTTTTCAGTATAGGGACAAAACTGACAAAACAACTATGTGATAAAGGTAAGAAGAGTTTAAAAGTGAAATATTTACTTCAATTTCATAATACATAATTTATGAACAGAGATTCAGTAGACTGATTTATTATACAGGTGAACCACCAGATGGGCTCATTTTACAGGCTCCATTCACAAATTTAAAACATGTCTCAAAACTCCATCCTTTTTCTGCAGTAAGTAGGAAAATCAGTGCATGGAAATTGGAATCCAAATTCAAGAGTTTGAACTTCTTTCTAAACAATGAATACAGATAGCCCACTCTTTTAAGAATGGTAGCTATAGTCTATGTCATTCTAAAAAAAAAAAATAAAAAATTGTGCTAATACATTATGGTTTCATTTTTCAGTTGTTTAGATTTCTTCCTTGGTTTGACTGGGCCATGTTAAGTGCGTTGGATAGAATTGGCCTTCATTTCAAATCTGATGAAAAGTAAGTTAACTCATTTGTAGCAAAACCAATATACATGAACACTGAGTGACTCAGATTCTTTAGGTTCTATAACTCATAATTAACTTGATTCATAAACAAATACTATTATTCTACTTATAGCACTCCTGATTGTCTATTCTTTTTTACAGTATAGCCAGTGTTACAGTTCCTATATTGCTTCTTCATGCTGAGGATGACTTTACCATTCCTCATGAACTCGGTGAACTGGTGAGGTCATTTAGGTCAAAATTTTTTGGTTTATTTATATTTGTAGTTTTAATCCTAATCATTACTTTTTTGTGCATAAGCATTCATCTAAAGCAGTAGTAGATATAGTTGCATGGCCAACATATGAAAATTCACTGTTTTACTTTTACATGCTATATATATAAATACCCCTTTATAGATGGACTTTTTGCAGACAGTGAAAGTCTTTAGGAGTGATATGTTTCATGTGTTTTGATTTGCTTTATTTAAAATATTCAACAGCTCCATGAAGAGGCAAAGAGAGTCCGAGAAATGACCAGCGGCCATATCCACTTTGTGTCTTTTGACAAAAAATACAAATATGGTCATAATGGATTGTATAGAAGTCCAGAACTCCCTCAACATATTATGTAAGACTTGTATATTGTACTAATGTTTACTCATGATACAAAACAATCAGAGCTATTCAAGTATGTGTATAATTTTACCCAATGGTATATGCTGATAAAATAGTCTTTATTTGAATAGCTTTGTATACAGGGAAATTTTCGCCCACGTTTTATTATTTTTTCTGATTTTTATAAAACTTTGTTGCGTCTTTGAAATTACACAGCATAATTTCTTAAACAAAACTATGACTGGGCGAATTTAAAATGGGGCAAAATAGTTCGCAAGTGCAGAAGGGCGAAAATAACACGGGGCGAAAATAACCCTGTATACAGTAACTTTTTGAAAAATTGTTCATTCTGTTGCATACAGGAGTTTAATGATTATTTTTCCTTATTTTTAGAAACTTTGTTGCATCTTTGAAGAGATGACAGGGTTTCCAGTTTTCTACTCATCTGATAGGAATCTTGAATGAAGAAGTATGGATCCTGGATAAACTTTGAACAACATTCCAATATCCTGGATAAACTTTGAACAATATTCCTATTTACTTTTAGGAAACCTTTTGTTTTGTGATTTTTTTTACTTGCTTACATACATGCATGTATTATTTTTTTTTTGTATTAAAAGCTGAATGGTTTATATTTATTACGTAAGAGGAGTACAGTTTCTTTATATGAAAGATTTTAATATTAGTCTGGGGGACCATTTTTTCTGTTTATTGGAATTAACTCAATTTTTAAAAGTTTTCAAGAGGATCAAGTTTTAATTATTTTCTGAAATTTGAAATTGTAATTAGGTTTAATTGAAGAGAAATTCTTTCAAATCTATTGATTAATTGTATATTGTTTTATGTTACATTTGAAAATTTTTCATGCATATTTTTTGGCACTCATGGGAGCGCATTGAGGGATCTTCATCGAGCTAACCCTGCCATGACATTGTCACAATAGTGTTAGCACTGTGACATGTCGCATCAGTTTTTAGGTCTAATCTGAAACCTTCACCTCAAGAGGAACTTGAGGAGGGCGCATGCCTTAATTTGAACTTAAATCCCCTCACCCAAGGATGCTTTGTAGCAATTTAAGCTTGGTTGAAATAGACCCAATAATTCTGGACAAGGAGTGGCAAATGTGAAAAGTTTATAGCCATTTTACAGACAAAATATGATCAGAAAAGCTCACTTGAGAATTCAGCTCAGGTGAGCTAAAAATGTAAACCCACCCCCCCACCCCCCTTTAAAATTAGATGCTCATTGTCATACTCTAAATTGCAGTGAACAACTAAGGTTAGCTATTAAAAATACCTACTAAGGGAATAAATTCTACTTAGACAATTTGTACTCTTAATTTTTTGCTTAATATAATATATATGATCAATGGAATAGTATGTCTGAAATGTCATTAATAAACGAATAGACTTGGATCGAATTAATGAAACTTTCACTTCCGGTTCATGCTAAGGTCCAAAGTCCAAGTAAACAAAGGTGACAGCAGACAGTGTATGTTGTGACAGCGAAATGTTGAATGAAAATGTCGATTCTAGGCAATATCAAGAAAAGCACTGTTCTCCAAAGAAGAATAACCAACCAAAGACGAAGACAATAAATGGAAAAACTACGGAAAGGTGCATAATTCATTGTTACAAGATCGAAGAGCAGTTTTATCATTTTTGACACTTGAACGTTGAAGTTCAACAGGTTTGGACCAATCGTCCAAATTGGATTTAATCAATAGCCCATTTCGACCATAATATCCCAGATAGCATATAAATTTGCAGTAAAACAAATTCTCACTAAATGCAGGTTTGTAAATGTCAAATGTCGTCTGGAGATTAATCCTAAGGACAGGTCCAGTACAATCTCTTGATTAAGCTATATATTATAGCTATAAATAGTTATGTAACAGGAAGTGAGAAATATATGGCTAGACAGGGAATCGATCCCAGGACCCCTGCATCTCCAGTCAGATGCTCTACCAATTGAGCTAATCCAGGTTCGATTCCTGGTCCTGGGTCCTACATTTTCTGAAATTTCTCCTTTCCTGTTACATATTATATTTGGTCCTGTTGACCACCCTTGAAATTGCAGGTGAGTCCTGCAAAGGGGTAATAAGAAGACCTTTGTTGTGTCCTTGGGGGCAAAGACAATTTAAGGAGAATTCGAGGAATGTATACGTACCGGTAATGGTTTGGGCCATGGATATCAGCCAGGATAGTTCAGTTGGTAGAGCACCTGACTGGAGATGCAGGGGTCCGGGGTTTGATTCCCGGTCTACAATGTTTTTTAATTAATATTTTGTAATATATTATATATATTCTCAAACTGAGAAAACATTGGCTCAGTGGGTGTGTCATTTGAAAGGGAGGGATGTGTAACATCTTTTGGGTCTTCAAAGAATACTGCGGAAAGAAACATATTTAAAGTTTTTGTATTGGTAAAATTTACTATCTGCTATAGTTTTCCTTCAGTTTCTGATAAATACAGTAATATCTAATTACTGTAGATGTATTATATTTAATGTGTACAATATTTGGCGGAAATTGATTTTTGAACACGTTACTGCAAATTTAATTTAGCGTATTTCTTAATGATTTTATTTATATTTATATGTGCAAGAGATTTGGTGTTGTACTTGTATTAGTGGAAGTTTCTTTCAGCCAAAAAACGCTAAAAAGAATACACAGCCAAATAGAATACATTTACAGTATATCCCAAAATTGTATCTTCTCAATAGATTAATAGCAGATCCAGGGGAATGTTAAACTGTGTACACATCACACTACAAAGCATTAGGCTATTAAATTTTAAGGAGGCTGGGGGGTCAACAAATTAATCACAAATTAACCACCAGATTTAACTTATTTTTTTAGATATGATATCTTAAGCTGTCAACTATCATTTGGCAAAGAAATATTTAAAAAATTTTATTTTTAAAATTTGATCATTTTCTATATCTTTATATGGAGCTCTTCTTTTAAAGGAGATACAAATAGTCTGAAAATGGCTGCCACCCCCCAGCCTCGTTAAATGTTAAATTATGCATGATTTGAAATAGTAACAAAGTGCTTTTAAAATGTATTACCTGGTATTTGTTCTAAAAACCAACAAAATGCAAAACTTTATAATTAAACCATTCACATTATTGTATTTTTATTACTCATGATCTTATAATTATATGTTTGTTTTGCAGACCAGTGTATGATACTGTTTTAAAGACAGCCAAGTACCTAGTTCTTTCACTGTTTGTCATTTACGTGGTGTTTCCTTCAGTTATGACATTATATCCAAGGATTCAAGAAAAACTCATCTTTCTTAACTTTGGTAAGTACATGTATTTGAATTCTCTGAAGCAAAAATGTACATGACATCATTTAAATATGCATGATGATACACTTATTAAATGAATAGCGATGTAAAATGTTCAAGAAAACAATTAATCTTCCAGTTTTCATCAACTTCAATATGTGTCATCCATATAAAAAAGAATGGGGTTCATGTATGTGTTTTAAAAAGAGTTGCAACATATGAGTTGATATTGGTTAAATATATTTTTAGTGTGTTGGCCACCATTTATGGATGTAACAAAACCAGAGGAATTGGGAATAACAGGAGTCAGGAATTTTTATCTTGATGTAGATGAAGAAATCAAAATAGGGGCATGGTAATTCTAAATACAGTTTAATACTTGTACACACCCGGTAATTATACTTATTAATACTAATAATACAGGGATTTTTTTTTTTCACAAGTTTCTGTGATGAAGAAATTAAGAGCTATCCCTATTAAAACAATGGGTCTAAAGAATTTTAAGCAATAGGCAAACAGCTAGCTTTCATTATTAAAATCTTTCTTTTTATTTTATAGGCACCTACTTCCAAAATCCTTAGTTAAAAATGAAACTATGGACTTTGAATCTAAGTTGAACAGTGGTCATCCTATTTTCTTGTACCTGCATGGATCTACAGGCACCAGGTAGGTGGATTCTTACCGAGTGTAAAGGATTGAGTGTGTATTCATTGTAAAGAACACATACTTTATTCTTAGCCACATAAAAAAATTAATTTCCTGAGTAATCATAATGAAATCAAAGCAAATGAACTGACTCTTGCAGCACTTTCATTAATTTAACCGAGAATTTTTTTTCTTTCATTTTTTTTTGAGTCACAGATAATAACAAGGCTGATTTCAAAATTTCAGCCTAGCTCTAAGGCTTTATTTATCTAGATCTATTAAATCAATATATGAACCACTACATGTAAGTACCGGGTAATGCTTGTTAGCCCTACATGTATGTACATTTTAATCAAACTCTGTAGCACTATCTTGCTGCAAAATTGATATGATCTTGAATTCAGCCCTGTTTCTTTTACATGTAATCTCTGTTTTCTAATTTTAATCTGTTCCTAAATCTGTTTCCTTGTTCTAATCTTTACATTCTGGATTGTAGAGGAGGGTGGCACAGAGTCCAGTTGATGAAATTATTGACCTCAATGGATTATCATGTTGTAACCTTAGATTATAGAGGTAAATCACTTATAAGGCTTTTATCATTGTTTGATGAATTTCTTTTCTACACCTGTGAGACTGTCATGTTATTTAATGTCATAAATTCTAGTACCGTATTTACTCGCCTATAAGTCGGTCCGCCTATAAGTCGGTTGTATTTAATAAGCTTGCATATCAGATGGACTGACCTCATATAAAACCATACTTTTAATAGCTCGCCTATAAGTCGGACAAAGAGTTTTAGACCAGAGATTAACTCCCCAAAAACCGACTTATAGGCGAGTATATACGGTATATGAGTATGCTTAAATATTGGCATAGCTTAAAGTACTTTGTCTAAACTAGAATAAAATTAGCATTTAGAAGAATCAAAGAACAAGAAAATGATAAAGTGAAAGAGTAAATCTTAAAACAAATGATAAAAATTATATATAAGGTAGAATAGAAAGATACCTGTATAAAGAGACTTTTCCTTTATGTATAGGTTATGCTGATTCCACCGGTCACCCTTCAGAAGATGGAGTAGTGGCAGATAGCCATTTTATGTATAGGTGGATCAAAGAAAGAAGTGGGGCGTCTCAGGTCATTTTGTGGGGCCATTCTCTGGGAGCTGCGTAAGTTGTTTATTTCACAAAAGGAATATATGAGATTTCCTTTTTACCAAAAAAATCAGTGGAGAAGATAATTTTTTGTGTTGTGTGTTAATTTGATAGATGATGTAATCAATTTTCATTTTAGAATTACAACAAAGCTGGCCAAACAGTTATGTGAGGAAGGTTAGTGTTGCATTGATTTTCTTTGGAAAAATCAGCTCAATACTGAGTAATCTGATAATGTTAGTGAAGCATACATTATAGAACAAGGAAAAATGATGGTTAAGAATTCTTGGTACAGAAAAGAATTTAATGTTTGATTCACTGGTGTTGTATATCCTGTTGAAAGCTAAATTTTGCATGAAACCCCATGGATTTATATTCATTCTAGTACTTGACAAACTGGTAACAAATCTAAAAAAAAATAGAAAAAATATTTACTAGAATAGAAATATACGATTCATAAAGAGAGGTAAAATTATTTTACATAACTTTGTATATTTCATACATATATGGATTTTTTTCAGTGTATGGAAAATTATTTTGATAAATGTTTTCCTTTAGTGTCTTATTATACATATACCTGATATAACAAATGTATTGTCATACATAAGAAGATACTTCTAGATTCAGCATTTTAAAACTGTTAATCATGGAATATCAAGTTTTACCAACAAATACTCATATCATAATCCTAGCTGTGTCAAAAAATTACAACTAACGTAAATGACAAATAATTTTCAGGGGATGACCCACATGGTGTTATTTTAGAATCTCCATTTAACAATATTAGAGATGCTGCCCTCAGCCATCCATTTTCAGCAGTGAGTTTTACATTCAGTAATAAAAAAATCATTCATTAATCATGTAATGTGATCAGTGTCAATCAAACAAAGTGGTTCATTTATTATCACGAATGTCTTAATTTGTACCTCTTAACCAGTGAATTTACAAAGCCATAGAGTATTCATCAATATGCTATAGCTTTCATGAAAATATATGCTAGCCAAAGAAGTACAATGAAGAAAATTCCTGAATATTACATGTACTTGGTGTTGTCAAAGATCACCTTAGCCTACTACATGTAGTGTGTACATCTACTATTAGTGCCTGCATGCATAGACAAAAAAATCATGTTTTCTAAATTTTCAAAACAATGCTTTTTTTTCTTTTAGCCATTTCAGCATATAGCATTCTACAAGAAACTTATTCTGGACTCTGTAGCCCAAAACAATGTGTTCTTTACAAGTGATGAAAAGTGAGTATACTTGAAATTGCATTTGCGTGTAATATAGTTGGATGCATCATCTACCATTTGTTGTTGACTTTGATTAAGTTTCATAAGAGCTTGAGTTAGCATTGATCATAGTTTATCTTTATGAAAATCAATGTACAAAATGTTGTATACATGTATATTGACAATGGATAGATTAATGTATTGTAGAAGTCTGAGGGGGTTATCTGCATGTTTATCTAGTACAGCATAGGTTGTAAAGATTGTGTACAAGTTTAAGTGTAAACTGTGTATAACAGATTAACGGTATTACACTTTAGCTAGTATAGATTATCTGTGTATTTCAGTAAAGCTAGTTAAGACGGCACAGGTATATGTGTATTATAATTTAGCTAGTTAAGATTACTAGTATCTGTGTATTGCAATAAACCTGGTAGTTAGTAATAGATTTTGTGTATTACAGTATAGTAAGTACATAGAATATATTTTGTGTATTACAGTATAGCTGCAGTGAAGTCTCCTGTGATAATCATGCATGCTGAAGATGATTTAGTCATTCCTTATGATCTTGGGCTCAAGGTAAGAACAATGAAGTACTTGGTACACAAGTACATTGTACATGTATGGGATACATAATTGTACACACACATACATTGATATATGATTCTGATTATCTGTTTTTGATTTTGAAAAACAGTGTTGTCATGGTCACTAAAAAGTAAAAATCTTGTTAAAGTTCTGTGAAGATGCTCTCCTCCTACAATTTTGGTTCAATATCAATAAGATTTGATACATGAGCACAGTATACTAAAACTCATCAAGGACACACCAGTAGAGCTTCAGTCTCATCAGAGACATCAGGGTGAAAGAGAGATGTGTAAAATTATTTTCGTTTAGTCTATGAGAGTAAAACCAGAATATTTTGCAATTACAGTTATATAAGTCAGCCCAGCATAATAGACCTCAGGACAGTAGTCCTTTGCAGTTCATTCCTCTAAAAGCCTCTTTTGGGTATGGACATAAGCATATATTTCAAGCCCCAGAACTACCAGAAATTATAAGGTAAGTGCATGTATCATTCTGTATTAAAAAAAAAGAATTCCCATACAACGGTTTAGGAGACTGTAAAATATTTTTACCCCTGCACACAAAGTTAGTAAGATGGGTTACTAGAATTCCAATGTCTGCAGGTCTGTGTTAAGATGATTTTGATGAGATGAGGGCCACATGGTATAAAAGTATTGAAGTGATGTCCTTGCTAAAGAACTGGGATGTCAAGCTAAAATTTAAGACACAGATTGCTTCATTGCTTGTAACACAAGAATATGTCCTGACCCTATAACATAGGGTAATTTGAATAAGACTGCTTGTGACGAGATGTTTGTAAAAACCCTGCAACAAAGTCATTTGACAAAGGCAATGTCAAAGTTACTTGGTTACAAGTTAGGATTATACATGATGATAAAATTCTTATCCAGACTGTGATTTTGTAATGCAAAAACTTTCAAAGATAATACCAAACCTTAGGGTTAAAAACATTTATTATAAGATACATCATAATGTAAAAAGAATTATACATTTCACAGTAGGTGAAGGGGAACAAGCAATTGATGATTTGTTGTTTTATTTCAAGAAGCAGAATAATGCAGGCATACAGACTTTAATTACTCCTTTTCTTTATTTCAGGAACTTTTTAGGTCTTTCACAGAAGAAATAACCATCCTCTAGTTTTTTCCATGCCTGTCTCTGCTCAACAACTGCAAGTCATCAGGATCAAAGTATTCAATAAAATCCATTGGTACTATGTTGTAGGTTTCAGTAAAGCTTTGAATTTTCTCTTATTATTAGTTTTCTTCATATCTTATATTATTTTAAATACATTTACATGTATACATATTACTTTTTTCTAAAGGCTCCAATTGTTTTCAGATTTTATGAATCATTTTCTTTTTCTGTGAGTAAAATCACAAAATTTGTATAGTTTACACTGAGCACATTTCAGAAGTGTAAACCAAACTTTGCTGTTAAATGTACTAGCTGTAAACCTTTGTCTTTCATGATGAAGTTATTTTGTTGTTTAGTGTATGTATTTAGTGTCAATTAAATTGAGAATGTACATAGAAGTGTATAATTCTCTGTGTGTTGCAGCATTTTGAGTTGATTATGTGTATATACTTTTGAATTGATGATTTTATTTTAATGTATTATCATTTTGTTTACTTTTAGATATGGTTTACTTTTATATGCACGTAGGGCAATTCATTCTTAATAATTCAATCCCATTTAATTTAAAGTTAAATGGTCCATAACTTTGCTGTCATTTCAGTTTTGCAAAGTTGTTGATCTTAAAAAAAGTTACTGTGTTTTCAAAAATAGAGCAATTTATTATTTTCTTGAGTGAGTAAAACCTAGTTATGGGGTACATGTATTTATCTCTTTTAAAGACTATAAATGTCCTCTCCCACAGTTTGAACTTATTTTAATAGAATGAAATCAAGTTTACATGTAGAAAATGTAAAAAAGATGAAAGGCTACAGGTCCACCTATTTTAAAAGCTAGTTGAGCTACATAGACGAGACTTCTGTTTTAACATGAATCACATTGTAACACTTACCATAAAACACACTAATAATGAAATGCTGGGGAAATGAAAAAAAATTGCTTTAATATATGAGTGTTATTCCTTCAATCCATATGTTCAGACAATATATTTTAAAATCAAGGGAAAGATAATCATTTTGCTATAGGCATCAAATCATTACATGTACATGTACAAGTGTGTTCACTATAAGTGTGTTTTACTGTATATCTAATACACTGTTAAAATTAAAAAAAAAACAACATATCACTTTAAATTGTCTGCATTTTATTGAGGATCTTTTTAAAATACTTTAATTTTATGAACAAATATATCTAGTCAGCCATTTATTTAACAAAACTAAAAATATATTACATGCAGTGCAGAAATGCCAAAAAGATGTCACAGTTATGTCCTAAAACAAAGTTGTTTTTTTTATTATTAGCTCTACTGGTCAGAGACCAGAAGAGCTTATGCGATAGTAATGCGTCCGGCGTCCGTCCGTCTGTCTGTCTGTCTGTAAACAATTTTTCAAAACGCTACTCCTCCTACAATTTTAGTCTGATTTCAATATTACTTGGCACACAAGTAGACTACACTAAGATACATAGAATAGTGCATCGGTTTTTAATTTCGATGAACGGTGTTGCCGTGGTTACTAAAAATAGAATTCTCTGTGAAATTCCTTTAAAACACTACTCCTTCTGCAGTTTTGGTCTGATTTCAATATAACTTGGCACACAAGTAGACTACACTAAGATACATAGAATAGTGCATCGGTTTTTGATTTCAATGAACGGTGTTGCCATGGTTACTAAAAATAGAATTTTCTTTGAAATTCCTTTAAAACGCTACTCCTTCTACAGTTTTGGTCTGATTTCAATATAACTTGGCACACAAGTAGACTACACTAAGATACATAGAATAGTGCATCGGTTTTTAATTTCGATGAATGGTGTTGCCATGGTTACTAAAAATAGAATTTTCTGTGAAATTCCTTTAAAACACTACTCCTTCTACAGTTTTGGTCTGATTTCAATATAACTTGGCACACAAGTAGACTACACTAAGATACATAGAATAGTGCATCAGTTTTTGATTTTGGTGAACGGTGTTGCCATGGTTACTAAAAATAGAATTTTCTGTGAAATTCCTTTAAAACACTACTCCTTCAACAGTTTTGGTCTGATTTCAGTATAACTTGGCACACAAGTAGACTACACTAAGATACATAGAATAGTGCATCGGTTTTTGATTTTGATGAACGGTGTTACCATGGTTACTAAAAATAGAATTTTCTGTGAAATTCCTTTAAAACGCTACTCCTTCTACAGTTTTAGTTTGATTTCAAAATAAGCTGGCACACAAGTAGACTACACAAAGATACATAAAATAGTGCAATGGTTTTTGATAAGTACAAACCAGTAGAGCTACAGTCTCGACAGAGACTTCTGGTTTATATGTTTTGCTGTCTTATGACTTTTCAGATTCAATAGCAGGTGTAAATTGTTATTAAGGTGAGCATTTTGGCTCCTGACCTTAGGTTAATGGTCTTCCTTATTCTGATCCTAAATCATTCGTGGTGACCTAGTGTATATAGTTTTCTTATAGAGTGTTTTTTGTAGCTAGGTAGATTATTTTTCTTATGATTCAGAATTTTGTACACTGTATGTGAGTATACATGCATAAATCAAAATCAGTATTAGAGATGCCTTTTAAATTTAAACTTGTGTATAATTCCTAAATCAGTTTGTTCAGAATTTTTAACTATATTAGTAGTAAAACTGTTTTAGCAGTTAATAATTAACAATTATTAGGTAGCACTGCCTTGTTAAAAAGTTTCGTTTTGAAGCATTATGTATTATTCAGTAGGGAATGTACCGATACACAAACTTTTTTTTTATTATTCAATATACAAAGCTGATCTGAGAGAGAACTAAATGTTAAGTATATTTTAGATCTGTTTATTTACTTTACTTTAAAGTTAGATGTTTTTGACTCCATTATTTTACATCTATATTTATTTGTCTGACTGTTGTCATTTTTTTTACCTCTACAGGAGTATGATGTTTCTGTATGTTTAATTGTATATGAATACATGTATATACATTTACTAATGTTAGTAATTTAGATCTGATTGTATTTTTTGTGTAAAACAGTGATGGAACAAGAATCTTGAGGTTTAGATTTTGGGGTTATATATATTGAAGCATATGATCATTTACTATCTCCCTAGCAGTGTGTCCTTTTTGGTCACTCTTAGACACCTCAGCAATGGGCTTACATAAAAAACATTAAGCCTTGGAAAATGATATTCCAGGGTCCCACTTTAATTGAAGTTACTATGTATAGTTTAAGAGATATTCAGTATGAAAAATCTCCCTACTAACAGTAAAGCAGTTTTCTGAATATTATGAATTAAAACATACAAACTATATTTGATAATAGTAAGCCAAGAAAAGATGTGAATATATGAGTCATTGGTATGTAAAGGTCATTTATGCAAAGTTCTAAGTCTTCAATGTATACTCTTATAAACCCCAGAAAAATATTAAGGTATTTTGTTGGTGTACTTGACTGAAATATATATGTATCTTTAAAGCTTTTTACTGATCAATGCAAATAAGGATCTTGTCAATTTTCAAGAGAAAACATTAAAGGATGGAAAGTGTTCTTAAATATTGTTCATTTTCTTATTTTTATGCCCAGGTAATCGAATATTTGGGGTATATAGTATTTGCCCTGTCTGTCTGTCTCTCTGTCTAGCTGTCTGTCCGTCCTTCTGTTTGTCCACAAAAACTTTAATATTCCCCATAATTTTTTAATGGTTGGGGCTATGGCTTTACTGTTTCACAGGTATATTTTTTGTGACAAAACCTTTCTTCGAGTACCACCAAATTTGACCTTGATGTTTGACCCAGTTTTACAAAAATTTCCAAACTTGGCCATAACTTTTGAATAGTTGGTGCTAGGGCTTTCATACTTCACGTGTGTATTCAATGTGACAAGACCTTCTAAAGGATATAAAAGTATTTTACCTTTTAACCTTGACCTTGTAGTTTGACCCACTTTTAAAACACTTAAACTTTGACCACAACTTTTGAACGATAGTACTAGGGCTTTCATACTTCACAGGTGCATTTCTTGTGACAATTAATACCTTCCTTTGGATACCTACCAGGTAATAAGTAATCATGGCTTTGCTGTTCTTGAGAGGAAGATCTTTAAAGTATGATATACCTTTACATGTATGGGATTAATGAACATATTTTAGTCAATGATTTCGAGTTGTTGATGTTTTATTTTAAATGTTTTACCGGTAGAATTCATTAATGAATGACATTATTCTGTGTTGAGGTTGAAGAGGAGTTAATTGTGCTAACAGAAAACAGGACCGACAGACTGACTGACAGATAGCTAAAAACATTATACCCCACACAACTTGTGTTGTGTGGGGTATAAATTACAACAGTAGTATCATAATCATATGAAGTTATACCAACCAAATTTGACTATTTTTGTGACCATAATCATTATAGGAAGTTATACCAACTGGGGAGGGGGGGCATGATTATTGTTCAGTTATGGTTACTATTTCTTGGGCCATTGATGTTACAGTTTGAGATAAAAAAAATTTGATTCCGAGTCGACATGCAGTTAAGGACTTGACAACAACATATTCAAGTCACTCATTCCTTTATAAAAAGGTTTGGATAACTTTATACCATCTTAATGGCTTACTGAAGTTTGAATTCATTCCAACTTATTAGGCTTAATTATAACAAGAGGCCCATGGGCCACATCGCTCACCTGAGCACTAAGGGTAGGAAAAAGTAGAAAATGGCTAAAGTTTAAACATGTGTATTCACTGACCAAGATTTGCTATTTTTTAGAAAATGATTTTTAAAATGGATATAAAAGTAAATATGAGGAATTATGGCTTTGTCATTCTTGAGAAGAAGATGTTTAAAGAATTTTCCTATATATTTCTTTAACCCTGACCTTAGAGTTTGACCCACTTACACTTAAAAAATGAAAATGGCTTTGTCATTCTTGAGAAGAAGATTTTTAAAGAATTTTCCATAACTTTGTGACCCCCGGGGGTCATGATTACTGACAATTGAATCTACACTACCTGAACATGCTTCCATATATATATGATGAATTATGGCTTTGTTTCATTTTTAATTCACAGGTGCATTCCTTGTGACAATAACTTCCTTTGGATACTAAAAATTTTTACCTTGACTTTGGAGTTTGACTTGCAAATGAATATAGAAACTTCAACTCCATAACGCCATAAGCTTCCATACAAGGGCATCAGTGTTTCACAAACATATTTTGTTTTTTGTTTTTTTAAATCCAGATAAGAAAATCTAGAGGCCCAAGGGCCATGTCACTAACTTGAGCATTTTGGATAGGATATAAAAATTTTCATCAATTCAATTACTTGAATGCCAAGTCGTTCTAGAGAAGACTTTTAAAGATTTGTTCTACACATTTCTATGTAAAATTTGGATTACCTATTGTGGCCCCGCCCTACCCCCAGGGGTCATGATTTTAACAATTTGATATCTACACTACCCAAAGATGCTTCCATATAAGTTTCAGCTTTCTTGGCCCAGTGGTTCTTGAGAAGAAGATTTTTTAATGACCCCACCCTAGATTATCTCCCCTTGGAAGGGGACTTGATTTGAACATACCCAAGGATGCTTTGTACCAAGTTTGGTAAAATTTGTCCATGGAACAAATCGATGTTAACAGACGGACGGACGAACAAAATGTGATCAGAAAAGCTCACTTTTAGGTGAACTAAAAACAAGAGGCCCAAGGGCCACATGATGAGCACATCTTAGGAAAAAGCACATATCAGATTGAAAGTTTACTGGATGTCCTGGGTGTCATGATTTGAACAATGTTTACACTACCTGAGGATGATTTATAAATAGAAAAATATCACTAATCATGGCTTGGAAGTACTTGAAAAGAAGATTTTAAAAGGTTTCCCTATATATCCTTATGTACAACTTTGGAATTCATTAATGAATCAGAATTTCCTGGCAATATGCAAAGTTTTTCATATACATAAAAACATCAAAGTTTGACATTATCTTTTTCTGTTATGAGAAGTTAAAGAATTTTTCTATATAAGAGGAGTTAGTCATGTGAACAAACTTGAATCTACACTACCAGGATAATTTCATTTAATAAGTTTCATATTTCATTTCTCAATGATTTTTAAGAAGAAGATTTTAAAGATGTTTCCTATATATTCCTATGTAAAACTTTGACAGATAGCCAAAAACATTCCACATACCCCACACAGTTTCATCTTTCCTGGCCCACTTAAGAAGAAGATTTTAAAAGATTTGTGTTGTGTGAGGTATAAATTTTTCCAATTCCAGTGGTTCTTGAGAAGAAGATTTTTAAAAGATTTTTCCTATATCATAATCATATGAATCCACACTACCTGAGGATGATTCCACATGAGTTTCATCTTTCCTGGCCCAGTGGTTCTTAAGAAGAAGATTTTTAAAGATTTTTCCTATATATTCCGATGTAAAACTTGGTCGGCCATTTTGGCCCCACCCTAGCCCCGGGGGGTCATGATTTGAACAAACTTGAATCTACACTACCTGAGGATGATTCCACATGAGTTTCATCTTTCCTGGCCCAGTGGTTCTTGAGAAGAAGATTTTCAAAGTCGGCCATTTTGGCCCCACCCTAGCCCCGGGGGTCAGTACACTATGATGATTCCACTATCTTTCCTGGCCCAGTGGTTCTTGAGAAGAAGATTTTTAAAAATGTATTAATTTTTCACTAATTCATAATTTAGTGCCATAATCATTATAGGAAGTGTGAAAATACCAACTGATCAGAAAAGGGGGGCTAATTATTGAATTATTTTGATAGATGACTAAATTTTTCAGCTTAGCTAATAATCATATAATGAATTAAAATATCAATCAAATTTTCACATTAAATACGTTAAATAAACTTAAAAGACGAAAACAAGAGGCCCATTGAGAAGCTTTGACCATTCTGAGATTTCCCCCTTGTAATAATCATAATTTAGACAAATCCTTCCATATGCACATAAGTTTCAGCTTTTCTGGCCCAGTGGTTCTGTAGAAGAAGATTTTTTAATGACCCCACCCTATTTTTGTCTTTTCTTGATTATCTCCCCTTGTGAGGGGACTTGGCCCTTTATTTTAACAATTTAAATTCCCCTTTACCCAAGGATGCTTTGTTCCAAGTTTGGTCGACACACATTTAAGGACTTGACAACAACATTTTCAAGTCACTCTTTCCTTTTTAAAAAGGTTTGGATAACTTTATACCATCTTAATGGCTTACTGAATTTTGAATTCATTCCAACTTATTAGGCTTAATTATAATAACATTTAAACAAATCATTCAACAACAAAATGAATATAAAACCAGAAATTAGTTTCTGTAGTATATTTATTAAAATAATGAAGAGTTTCTCTATGGACATGATTAAAGACTATATACTCCAGATTCAAACTTAATACATCACTAAATATCACATTAATAAGCTGAACTTATTACACTCACCCTATCATACTGTGATACTTCATTAATATGTACATGTATGTACTGGTACATGTATATGTTGTGCTAGGAAAATTATTGAGGTTCAAAATACAAATGGGGAGCACTCTTGACTTAACTTAATGATGAAAATAAAATAATTAACACCAAATATTTCAACATTAATTCAAGACATGCATGTATATATACCATAAAAGATTACATGTATCACTGTCAAGTTTAACATTAAGTGAATTAGTGAGCATAGAGAGTTGACTTGTTAAGGAAACCTTGCAGCATTTCTTCACAAAATTAAAAAATAACATTTTCATTCACGTCAAATGAGATTATACCCCACTCCCCCACCCCCTGACACCCACACAACAGGGAAAACTCCACAAAGCTAGGGTGGGCTTAAAACAGTATAAGAATATTCTGCCATTTACAAAATGTACAATTCCAAATTTCTATGACCCTGATCTTGAGGAAATGAACATGGCTTGGAATCATAACAAGCAACTTAATCACAAGAAATTCTGTGCTAAGTACTTTCTTCTGATATTCCTCTCTTAAAATCACATGTCCTTAGAACCCAGTGACCTTGACCCTTTCAAAGTTACTTTAGTACAAGGTCAATTTACACCAAGTAAATAAAAGCCACATCTTCTATGATTTCATGAATCAGTCTAAAAAAGTGGTTAAAATGGTTATTTTGTTTCCATAGCATTTTGCAGGGAAGAAAAAGCATAAGTTCTAGAATTATTTACTGGTACAAGTCAATTCGTATCAAGGTTTAACCTTCCACAAAAAGATTAATCTTTTTCCAGAAAATATATAACATGCAGATATTTGTAGAATTTGTTTTATACTGAAATAGTTTTTTTAAAAATATCATTGCTGATAAAAAGAACAGACTTGTAGATTTTTTTTATCACACTGTACTTGTAAACAACACCAGTACGGATACTGCAACAGCAATCAACAACACAGAAACAAATAGATTCATATCTCTCTTTTACCTCAAGCAATGCATATTAAAGCATAAATTATATTCATTCAGACCTTATGTTATCCATTCATAGAATGGACAAAGCTGAACTCATTTATCAATCACACTACTCTGAAAGACGTATACAACTCAATAAATTTGAACAAATAACAGCATATTTCTACAACATAGGTAGTCTCTCCTGGGACATTTAGAATCACATCACTTCTTGCTTAGATCCTCATAAAAAGAAACAAGTCTGGGAATAACATCTAACAGGACACTGCATACACTCACGGAGTAATAATATACAACAAAGACTAGATGTCAGAGGAATGCATGTAAAAACTTAATAAAATCTCAAGTACCAAGGCACAAACATACATATGTGTATGTCGTTTAAACAGAAAATGGATGGTATACCTGATTACACCTGATAGTTTTTTTCTCTCCAAATTCTATAATATTTCTCTTCACCTAAATAATATGTTACTGATGTGCATAATAATATATTGTTTACACCTATATCTAACAAATAGGACAGAAAAATTCATAAAAATGAATGCATACTTTACACTCTTAAAAATTATGCCAAAATAAGCAGATAAAATGTAAAACAAGGTATGCATGGTAAAAAAAAAAGTTGTTTCAGAGTGTATAGGTTGTATCTAAAGAGACTGTAAAATTAAGTTTTCAGAGGTGAATTTAGAAGTTTTCCCACTTCAAAAACATTGTATGCACCATACCATGTTACACAGAAATTTACAGTTGAACTTTTTCCGGTAAATTGATTTCAAAATTTTTAAACAAAATCTGATCAGGATAATGTTTGTAATTGGGCAAACTAAAATGACTTATTTCAAGTTACTCCAAGTGGATAAGAGTAATCATTTGAATAATGGTACATGGCGTATTGTCAAAGGAGACCCTCCCGAGGAAAAAAAAAACAAACAAAGAGGACAGAATACAGAAGTGTTCTAATATTTGTTTCTGCATGGAAAAAGTTAAAATATTTGTTTCATGAAAATGTATTTTATAAAGAAAGCCTCTTATTTTCAAAAACTGCAATGGAATGTTTTATACAATATTCATAAATGAAGAATGTTTAGTAAGATAGTAGATTATAAACAAATTTATCCATGTGGAATATTCAATGAAGGCCATAAAAACCTTAACTTTTCAAATTATTAAATGACCATCTAGGATATTAAAGATACATGTAGTGTATTAGGGATTTTACCAAGAAAAGCCAGAAGAAACAACTTTCCTACTTTTGTAAAAACAGTGGAAGAGTTGACTTATTTTCACAAATTTCTAGATTCACCTCTGACTGAGCTCATTTAAATGTCAGTAATAAAATGATTTTCCTTATATATTTTTGAATTGCTGTTGTATGAAGTACATCAAAAATAAACAAAGTACAGAAAGGAAAAAATTTAAAAAAAAAAAAAAAAAAAAAAAAAAAAAAAAAAAAAATTGAAAATAAAAATCAGTGTCAAACACACTCTTCACCATATTTCACTTACATATACATGTACAAGAATATTTCACCAACAGTACACACAAACATCATGAGTAAACATACCAATACAATATACAGCCATTTACCAACAATGAAATTAAAATGCATGTATACGCTGACACGGACTAGATAATTTACATTGAGTTTTTGTATCAGTATATGCTAATACGAACATGAGTTCTCTTCAAATAAAAAATCAAAACAAAAATTCAACAAGGAACATGTATGCATTATTGACACCTAAAATCAAGCATTACTCTTACTTATCACATTCATTCAGATTAATATGTAAAAGTTATATAAAAAAAAAATGTTAGAAACTTCACCGATTGCAATTTTTGTCTCTATTTAACAGAGGGCTGTAGTAAAACAATATATTTGTTTATAAAAATTTAATAAATGGTATAATTTCTCTTTAACATAATCAATAAAATTTAAAAATGAAGCAAAAAGTTGACATACAGCTTGTTCAATCATTTTTTATTTAATTAGCATCAAAATATTATCTGTTCACAAAAATAAATAATGAACCTGCATTTTAACAAAATGAAATATAAAATCATTTCTTCCGATGCTAGGATGGATTTTTCAGAATGCGTTTTAACTTGAAGTCATAGACCTGTCGACACAGAAATACGGCAGTAGTGTCGGCATTGTCAGGAGGGAGTCGACTAGTGTGGGGATATTCAATGGAAGGCACGACCTTATTGCGGGGAAGCTGGTCCGTTTCTTTGCGTGATCTTTCAGCACGAAACCTAGAAATACAAAATCATAATCTAGATCAGCTAAAGACAAGATATAACAATAGGGTTCAAAATCTGCCTTATTCATCAACAGAGTTAAAGTTTTTTGAAATGTCTAGTCTATTATGAATAAAATTTTCCACATTGATGTCACTGGCAAACATCAAACTAGACAGTTATTCTATTATTAAGGCTTTATTTACATTCTACATATTTATATTTAAATGAAAATCAAACATGTTGTCGTCTGACACAGAAATACACAAAGCATTCTAACATAGACACAATGACAGCTGATGCATTTTTAGGCACCTGCTCCTGGGGTAATTAAACTTAGATGAGCTCACTTTTGATCTGTCTCCCTTTTCCTCTATTAATTCCTTTGATAAAAGTGAGACTGAGATTAAGTCATCTTTGCTAGCAAAGGGTTTTCGGTCCGTTCTGCTCCCCAGCGGACCAAAAACTCTTGACTAGCGAAGATGATCAAAAGTTAGCTCATCTAAGTTATGTGGCCCCAGAGTCTGACCTTTCACTTGGTGCAAGACTTTCGTTTACTTTCTTACCTGCAGTATTCATTGTATGTAAGAACATAACCCTTGTCATCAATACAAGCTACACTGTTCTCATCTCTGTGTTTGGAGGCAAAAAGCTCACATGAAGCATGCTGGCTCTTTCTGCCTCCCTCTGTGTGTTCTGGGTGATA
Source organism: Saccostrea cuccullata (assembly GCF_032062105.1). NCBI lineage: Eukaryota > Metazoa > Mollusca > Bivalvia > Ostreida > Ostreidae > Saccostrea > Saccostrea cuccullata. The sequence continues at coordinate 286,660 of NW_026936638.1, forward strand.
GTACCACAGTAAACTCATCATTACATCTCCTGGAAGTCAAGAAGTTTTATACTGAAATCACCCTTTAAATTTAATGTAATGGTATGGTCACTGTATGGAGTATGTAGCTTTGTACTCAGTTTTTTTTTTTTATAAAAACTAATTATATAATATCACAAAATTGTTATTTATCATGATACAAAAAAAAATTATGATACCCATCCCTGTAGCTATTACACACATAGTAAAAACTTCTTCAATAGTCAAGATAATATTGACAATTGTTTTCCATTATGAAGGGATTGAAAAAAAAGCTACAACACATTTCACTTGCAATCAATGTCAAGTCCTTAGTCACCAATGCCAAATTTAATAATCTATAACACAATCTAAAACAATGCAGTAAACCATTGCATAATACACAAAAAAGGTAACTCCTAATAGCTCACTGACCTTATCTTTATATTTTGCTCATAAATGCCCAGGAAATTGACATACCCTCTTGTGGATGCTCCCAGAATTGGGTGACCTTGGCAACAAAAGGTATATCAGTTGTCTTTGGCCCTGACCTCAGCATTACACAGTCCCTGACCTGAATGATATCGCCATCTGAGTGTCGTATGGCTTGGGAACACTGGGCTTCAAATGATGTACCTAGAGACTATCAAAAGGTGAGGAAAAAATATTACCTCCACAAATCGAAAAAAAAAATGAAATGTTACATCATTTCAAGTTTAGGTATTGGCAGTGATTTATCAATTTGTGTACCAGTAAAACAACTAAAACACTGATTCCTCAGTGATATTTAAGCATCTTGCATAGCAACTGCATAAAAAGATACAAAAATTAAATAATTCTGCATATCAAAAAGATTTTTTCTAGTCTCTATGTTATAAATTACATTCACTGCTGATGTAAAAAAAAAAAACACATTGAGAACAATGCATGCAGAAAATTTAAACATATGGATTTCAGAAATCTGATGCAAATAGAAAATATACCGGTAATTATTTGTAATGCATATATGTAAATGGACTAATTTCAGACTGACTATCCATGTAATTTCATGTACATTAGAGAAAATTGAAAGGTTCCATATGACTGTTAAGATATTTTCAAATTACCCTTTACAACTAAATTGTTCACTTACAAAGCTGTATATTTTTTTCTTCTCCAATGGCCCGTGCAGTCTCCAACCATGTAGTGAAATTGCTCTTTGTAATTTAGCCTCCTTTTTAGATGTGCTCTTTTTTCTCTCCTTTGGGACTTTAGGAGACTTGATTTTAGTCTCTTTTGGACATTTCTTCTCCACCTCCCCCTTTTCTTTCTTGTCCTTTTTATAAGATTTTGAACAATCTTTTTCACTACTGGATGATTTTGATTTGATTTTGGTACTTTTTGAATCTGAGCCCTTTGTCCTGACTTTTTCTATAGTGTCTGACTTTGTGAATACACTCTGCTCCACAATAGGAAACTCTTCAATTCCAACATCGATAATCTCCTCAGCAACCTTGGTGTCAGAGTCCTCGAGGTGTTTGTCTTCAATGTGTTGAATACTTATTGGCGGATGTGATAAGATGCAGGGGTCTCTTGAAGGCAGTGGCTGATGGGAAATGTTTGTACTGGGCTGAGAGTAATACAAACATTGAGGACATGCTGAAAAATAAAGATAATCCAATGTGATTACTCAGTTGTACAGTATAACTCATTTATCCTAATTTATTAAACAGAGACACACAGCATCACTATGCATATTTTTGGGCAACATTAAAGTGTGTTCAAGAGAGAAATCATTTCGACCTTGACTTCTGACTTTGAAATCCATAATTTTATTCATATTTTTCTTACATATATTTAACTACAATTTACATTGAGAAATTAATGTGTGTTAAGATTAAGGCTAGAAAAGCCCATTTTACAAAACTTTGCTTTGTTCTAGAGATCTACTCTTAGTTTTAGTCATTTGGCATTGGAACATTTTCCAAACTTTCGAGTCATTAGATCGCAATATTCATATCTTCAATAATCTGAACCTCTGACCTTGACCTATGTCCCAAAAAAGAAATATATTTTCATAATATGACTAACTTAAGGCTGGTACATAGTAAGATTTTATATAATTATGATTATAATACAAGTATTATAATAATAATAATACTTTTATAGTATAGAACTCTCTTGTTCACAAGCTAAATACCAAATTCTTTAAGATCATAAAGCTTTGAACCATAATTGTGGCTCAACCCTACCCCAGGGCCATGGTTTGAAAAATTGGAATCTGCACTAACTGAAGATTCTTCCATATTATCACTTATTACGGCTGGGACGATACTGAACTTAGCCGATCCGATACATATCACAATACCTTAGATGTGATACGATATACATATCATGATACATTTAAAACCAAATAAAACTAGATAATTTTTTAGAACATTTAATTTGGAACATAACAGTGTATGAAAATAAACTATTTCAGATATTGGTAGCCCAAAGGTGTCCCAGACACCCGACTTACTGCCATTAGGTTTTGTTAATTTAACATAATCTGGCATGTCTGATGCCATTTTGATGCTTTTATTTTGAATTCTGTATCACCAAAACATTTTTACTTTATTTCTGTTTGTTTAAACGTCTTGATGATACAGACGAAAGGACTAAAAAATTCGACTTCTAAAGCTAGGACATTTTTGGAAATTTAAAAAAAGTGCGGTCAGGTATCGTGATACTAAATTACGTGGTAGATGAATCAATCTGTAGATTGTCAGTGAATACTGTGATGCATCAGTGTAGCAGTGGATTGTCCCACTACTCACTTATCATGACCATTTTGTTTTGAGGAGGAGATTTTCAATGATTTTTTTTTTCTCTATGAATTCCCATTTGAAACTTTATTTCTAATTGGGGCCCTGAGTCACTCAGTTAACTAAGAGTGTAAAAATAAAAATTATTGAATTATTTTCATAGATGACTTAATTTTTCATAATCATGTAATGACTTAAAAAATATGAAACAAATTTTCACTATTAATACACTAAATGAACTGACAAGACAAAAAAAAATTATTGAATCAAAGAAAACAAGCTTAGTTGAATCCATGATCTATTCCATCCATAATGCATGGGAACAGTAGTTGACATTATCTTGTACTTGATCCCATCACATGAGCACCGATAAATATAAAATCAATACCGATGTAGACATTAAATGCCTTCATGGGAAACATAAATTGAATGATCACAATGTTGCGCTCAGCTTCATCAACAGGATACTGATATTTATTACTTTTCATCTGAATTTATTCTTTGCAGGCTATTGGTTATCAGAAGTTTATCAACCAATTTTATTCACTTCCATACAATTATTAAACAAATGATCAAATTCAACGTTCAATCAGTTTCTAATTATGGGTCAGTTAGAGGACTTATAGGTACATACATCATAAAAGTCGCTTTCACTCTAAGGTCTAATCAATTTAATCTTTATTTACCAGGTATTAAAAGATGTTTAGAACTTACAACAGTGTGGTAGTGTCGATGCTCCGGGATAGGGTAATGTATAGGACCCTCCATACGCAGGAGGATAAGGCATGACTGTAGGTAGACTTACAGAACTCAGCCCCCCTACTCCACTCAGGGTGTAAGTCTGACAGCCCGGAATCATCCCAGCAGCCTGGGCACACTGGGGGCATCTATGTGATGAGAGGGCGGGGTGCTGCACCATAGAGTTCACATAAGAAGCACTATCTATATGCTGCAATCGAGATAACGAATAACCTGAAGTAGTCATATCCATATTGATGCATGCTTTAACATCATCAGAATCTGTATTGCTGTTTGATCGTGGTATATTGTCACTATGGGGGATATCTTGAGTGTTCCAGTACATGGGGCTTTTGTGCTGGCACATCAATGGCTGAAAACATGTAGAGCACGTAGATCCTGAGCAACAGCGTTTTCGTTTGGGAATCACAATTTCATGAGTTCTTGCTGCTTTCCTCGTGTCTCTCCTCTTCTTTTTTGGCTTATTGGGATCAGAACTTTTTTCACTATCACATTTAGTCTTCATCACTTTCTTTTTCACTTTTTCCAGTTTCTTTTTGGCTTTCAGTTTGAGCATTTTCTTGTTTAAGAGTAGAGAATTGGCTTTCAATATTTTCGTCTTTTCCTTTTCTTTTTTATTTTTTAAGGATTTGATAACAGTCAAATTGTTTTTCTTCTGAGATTTCTTTTCCGATTTCTTTTCTGTATTTTTGGCCTTCTTCACAGGTGAACTAGGGACCTCTTTTTCTTCAGTGGATAAATCAGCCAGAGAAGTGGATCTACGCTTCTTTGGAGACTTTGGAACTGGTCTTTCTTTTTCAAATAAAATGTTCACCATGGCCATCGCGTTTAAACTGGCTTCTCTCCTTACTCTGCGCCCAGGCATTGGAATTGGATCTGGCTTCTTCTTTGGTTGTTTTTTACCTTCAGGACTTAGAGGTGATTTATTTGTTTTATTTGGACTTTTTTCTTTATTTGGAGACTTCCCCTCACCATGCTTGTACTCATCACTTTTCTTTCTTACTTTCTCTTTGACAACTTCTTCCCTATCATTCTCAATCTTCACATTATAATATAAATTGTCTGAACTTGAGGACTGGAGAAAAGCTGATTCCTTGTAAGTGATGATATTTTCTGTCGACAATCTAGAGCCAATGTTGTGTAGTCGCTTATATTCCTCAACAGAGACACCAGCTGGTTTCTCCTTTTCCTCCTAAAAAAAAAAAACGAGATACTTTGAAGAAAAGTCACATTTTGTCATTTAATATAGTATAAAGGTCAAAGTCATTGCGGTAAATTTTTTTCTAAATATTTTAAAGATTAAATGGCTAAAAAAGAAACTTGAAACCTTTATCAAGTATAATTAATAAAAGCTTATTCTTGAAAATAAACATCTCTTTTAAACATATTTTTTAAATTCACAACAAAGTAAGCAAAAAAAAAAATAATAATAATAATAAAAACAGAAAAAAAACAAAAAAAACCCCTAAAAATAGAGTGTGTAAGAGGTTATAATTCCAGTTAAATAATATACAAGATGTAAGAATAACATGATGATCCAGACAAGTTGTTTTAAAGTATGACAAAACTAACATTCATTCCAAACATGTTTTATAAGTTTGCTTATTCAACTGAAATAAACATATTAAGTGCAATCACAGGATCATAAAATCAATAAATAATGTACTGAAATATCAGTTCACAATTTAAAGCACATACATGTACTTTGTTAGCACAAAATGCACCTCATTCAACCCTGCCGAAACAAGTGTTATAACTTTGAAGCCAATATAAGTGCATCACACAATTGTCAAGTTATTTTTAAATACTTAATCCTCATAGACTACATTACCTTTTCTCAAATAAGATTTCCCCTCATCAAATCATAATGTTAAGAACTTAAGACAGAATATGTCATGATATTTTTTTTTCTTCAGTATAACTCCTTGTTTATTATACAATGTAATTAAACTGTACCTTCTTGTATTCGAAAGAACTTGTTTTTAGAATTTCTTCATTTTGTAGCTATATTCTACTCATTAAACCCTCTTTTCGCACTTTATTTCCTATTTCTTAAATTTCACTTCACCAAGAACACAAAGAAATGATATTGTACCGGTTACTTAAGGACCAGGCATGCTTTTAATTTTATAACTAAACTGTACATCAAATATATATATGCCTTGCACAACTTGTCAATGACCTTTTCTTTAAAAAAAACACCTGCTAATAGGATTCTGTTTTATTCAAAAACAATATAAATTTTAAAACAAATAACTTGACTTCTTAAATGCCTAATGCTAACTTAAAGGAAATTCACAGCATATCCAAATATAGTTAGTTTCCTTATAGCATTATAAAAGTTATGTAACTCACTGTGACATTTTGGGATAAATTAAAAATTTATATAAGAATTCTGATTTTTTTTTACTTCACTTTACCTGCAAAAAAATATCCACTTGTTTATGAAAAATACACCTTCAAGGTTATTATAAGAACATCCTAATCTAACACTTGTTTCCATCCAATGAAGCAAGCTGCTCTAAGTCTTCCTGTCTCCACATTCAGGACTTCAGTCACGTTAACAATGAGAAAAGGAAGTTACATGAACAGTTATGTAAAGAAGGACTGTTCAGTGTGTGTCGTGACTGAGCACATACCTGTTAAAAGTATCATTAGAATGTAATACCTAAGACTCGGTATTCTGTAATGAATGCCTTCAACTGATCGCTAGACCATCTCTCACAGAATAAAATCAATATTTTGTCATCTGCCACAGCAACAAACATTCTATATAATCTTACACTATTCAATCTACTGTGATCTAAAAGACATAATAATGAGAAGTCTTATTTCTTCCATTTTAGATTTAATTCTTTTTAGTTACGAATAGCTTTTAATAAAATGAATTACAGGGATTTAAGCCTTGTATACATTAAGTGGAAATACAAAGTATTCTGATTGATTAAATATCCTACCCAAGAAAAAATTCTATAAACCACAAATAAAATCATTTAGCAACAATATTATCACTGTGTACTTTTGTTCTTCTGTCTATTCCATGTACACTTTGTGTCCTCTTATGCCAAAAAGTCATATCCATTAACATAATTTGAGCTTATTATTTAATTCTATACTGCTTGTATATTACTATGACTTTAGAACTAAGTTCATGGGCCACAGTGCTTACTTGAGTAACTTAACTTACTGTGGAATCATTTTTATTCGTGGGTAGCCAAAAATTTCCTGGTTCGTGGGGACGTAATTTCGTTGGTAACAAGTTCTATTTCGTTTTTTTTTCCTCCCAAGTTAAAACAAAGAAGAACTAGTGCTAATTGTAACGGGAACCGTTACAGATGTTCCCCAAACGCTCCCCAACTCCCTTTTTGTGCCATATTCCCCGTATGAGTCATTAAATAAGACAAACTCTATGCATTTTAGACTTTAACAATGTTTTCCCAGAAGTATACCAGGTATATTAAAATTTTAGTATTTCACGCCTGCACATGTGAATGCATGTGCATAATGATCATGTCATCTTTCTACACTATCTATATATTTCAATGTACTATATATTAAAGCATTTAATCCAAACGTATTGAAAAATACGCTATTCAATTGTTTTAATATTTTACTCGTTTCACGTGCACGCACGTGCATGCATATGCATGGTGACCACACCATCTTGTAGGAGTCCTTTATGTCTATCTATGTTCTAAGTCCCATGCTGTTTGGTTGAAAACCAAGGGAGTTATAGTCATTTAAAGTTTCAGCCAATCAGATTGAAGCGCACGTGCATGCGCGTGATTTCATGAAAAATTTTATGTATCATATTGTAGTATATCCGAATGCATGTCTATGATATAAGTTTCAAAGCATTTCATCATAAAACCAAGAAGATATTAAGATTTCTGTTTCAGCCAATCAGAGCAAAGTGCACGTGCATGCGCGTGAGTTCATGAAAATTTGACCATGTCATCTTATCTACACAAATTATATATCTTTATATAATGAGTTTCAAAACATTTCATCAAAAAATATAAAAGTTACAGCCATATTAAATATATCAGTCATTTTATTCATTGCACGCGCCCGCACGTGCATGCGTATGCGCGAAAAATGACCTTCGTTCCGCACATCTACACAGCATGCCTACTAACCCTAAAAAAGTTTTAACTCCATTGGGTGAACAGTTTCCTAGAACATTCGCGGACAAAAAAGTACCGGAGAAGAAATAAGAAGAAAAAAGAATAATAATAGTAAGAAACAGAGTAAAAACAATATGTTCCCAAACTCCGTTTGGGGAACATAATTAAAAGGTTACGGCTATATCTATCATATTGGTCATTTCACGCGTTACACATGTGCGCACATGCACGCACATGCACGCACGTGCGCGCAAAATGACCTTCGTTCCGCACATCTACATAACATACCTAGTGACCCTAAAAAGGTTTCACCTAGATCGGATGAGTAATTTACGAGAACACTCGCGGACAAAAAAAGTACCGGAGAAGAAAATTCAGAAAAAAAGTAAAAACAATATGTTCCCAAACTTCGTTTGGGGAACATAATAACCCCGTCAATGTTGCTTATTTAAGTAATCTCTCTTGTGAACACAAAAATGTACCGGAGGCTTGCACCGACAAATTACAGCCATGATGTTGCAGCAGATTATGATTATAAAGAACACCAGTGGTACACGGAACATGTTGTTTTTTTGTAATCTCTAAATGAGAACTACGACGCCAATGTTAAAATTGACTTAAAACGTTTACCCTGAAACCAATTCATGCTACATTGTAATTGGCTAATTAGCACCCACTCCAAAATCGCACTAAAAAATTGACCTCCTTAAAGGGGCATTTGAGCGTGTTGGACAATAATGTAAACACTACATAAATTTAACAGTTGTATTTATCATTTTATTACTTATTGTATAATATAGTTATCGATGTCTTTGATACTTAAGATTTTTTTGTTTTGTTTTTCATTGTTTTAATTTGGTTTTGTGTCAATAATTTACCATAATAGGCATGCAGATTGTCTTCTTTATGTGCGATCACAAGGACACAAGGGTAACGGTTATTTTACGATATAAATAAATTTTAACAAATAATAAAACAAATGTTTGTATATACGTTCATGGGGATGTAAATTCATGGGTCTGGGTTACCCACGAAAGCCACGAACATTGGACCCCCATGAACAATAATGATTCCACAGTACTTAAGCTTGGTTGCTCTTCAAAAAATTTCTAGAAGAATTTCATATTCTCATGAAAAATTGTGAATACATGTAATACTATGGCCATAATTTAATTTTTCTGGTTTAGGGGCTCTTGAGGAGATTTTAATTGACACCACCATTTTTTATGCATTTTCTTGATTATCTCCCTTTGGTAAATGATCTTGCCCTTCATTTAACTAAACTTGAATTCCCTTTTCCCAATGATACTCTGCGCCAAATTTGGTTGAAAGTCTTTACCCTGTGATTCTAGAAGAGGATGAAATTGTTTACAAGTTTACAACAATCACAACAATGACAATAGCTCAGGTGACCTAAAAACTAAATAGTTACCTATAAATGTATCTTTGTAGAGCTAAAGGTTATTTTACTTAAACAAGTTTGCTGGTAACACTGAATAAAAAGAAACAATAGAACCACTCCCACTCTCTCATTACTGTAACATCGAAAAACAAGAGGCCCATGGGCCACATCGCTCACCTGAGAAGCTTTGACCATTCTGTTCTTTACCAGATTTCCCCCTTGTTATACATAATGCATACCCACCCTACCCCACTGATCATAATTTAGACATTTTGAAATCTACACTACCCCATGATCCTTCCATGGGCACATATGTTTCAGCTTTTTTGGCCCAGTGGTTCCCGAGAAGAAGATTTTCAAAGATTTTTCCTATATATTTCTATGTAAAACTTTGATTCCCTATAATGGCCCCGCCCTTCCCCCGGGGGTCATGATTTACAATTTAGAATTTACACTACCCCAGAATGCTTCCACATAAGCTTCACTTTTTCTGGTCCAGTGGTTCTTGAGAAGAAGATTTTCAAAGATTTTTCCTATATATTTCTATATAAAACTTTGATTCCCCATTGTGGCCCCGCCCTTCCCCCGGGGGTCATTATTTGAACAATTTAGAATCTACACTACACCAGGATGCTTCCACATAAGCTTCAGCTTTTTTGGCCCAGTGGTTCCAGAGAAGAAGATTTTCAAAGATTTTTCCTATATATTTCTATGTAAAACTTTGATTCCCTATAAGCCCTTCCCCCGGGGGTCATGATTCCTACAATTTAGAATTTACACTACCCCAGAATGCTTCCACATAAGCTTCACTTTTTCTGGTCCAGTGGTTCTTGAGAAGAAGATTTTCAAAGATTTTTCCTATATATTTCTATGTAAAACTTTGATTCCCCATTGTGGCCCCGCCCTTCCCCCAGGGGTCATTATTTGAACAAATTAGAATCTACATTATATCAGGATGCTTCCACATAAGTTTCAGCTTTTCTGGCCCAGTGGTTCTTGAGAAGAAGATTTTCAAAGATTTTTCCAATATATTTCTATATAAAACTTTGATTCCCCATTGTGGGCCCTTCCCCCGGGGGTCATTATTTGAACAATTTAGAATCTACATTATACCAGGATGCTTCCACATAAGTTTCAGCTTTTCTGGCCCAGTGGTTCGTGAGAAGAAGATTTTCAAAGATTTTTCCTATATATTTCTATATAAAACTTTTTCCCCAGTCTCCAGTCACTGTGACCAATCTGCAATCTAACAGTAAAAATACCTCTATTCTTATTATTTATTGTGGGGTTTAGACCATGAAGTTTATATTTTTAAGCTACCATGTATATATGAAAAAATAAGAGGCCCAGGGGCAACATCACTCACCTGAGCACTGGGGCTAAGAAAAGAGCAAAAATCACTTTAGTATTGAAAAGTTTAAATGCATAAGCGATTCAAACCTACCCCTAAAAGGGAGAAAGGGATATGATTTGAGCAAAATTGAATGTACCGGTACACTAACTACCTTTCATTGTGGCCCTACCCTATCCCTTTGCTGTTTTGAAAAGAAGATTTTAAAAGATTTTTCCTTTATATTCCTATGTAAAACTTTGATTGGCCACTGTGACCCTACCCTACCTCTGCAGAGCATGATTTGGATAAAATTGGATCTACACTTGAGGATGTTTTCACATAATTATGACCAATCATTGCTTTGCTGTTCTTGAAAAGACTGAAGAATTTAAAAGATTATTCCTATATATATTTCCATGAAAATCTTGATCGTTCTTTGTGGCCCCACCCTTCCCCAGGGGGTCATGAATTGAACAAATGTGAATCTACACTACCTACACTACCTAACAAGGATTCCACACAAGTTTCATTGTTCTTAAGAAATTTTTTCAATGTTGCCAATGAACTATTGGAGGTCGGTGTGGCCCTTCATTTGAAACAAATACCACGGTATATAACATTTTCACCTATGGATACACTGTGCCAAGTTTGCTCGAAATGGCCCAGTAGTTCCAGAGAAGATGAAATTGAGAAAAGTTTACAACAACAATGACAACAATGCTGACAACACAGACATCAAACAAATTTCAGGGGAAAATATTTTTCATTTATTATTGCATGAGCATAAACTTTTGAGTGTAAATTTAAATGTGCTATTTTTAAAATACAATATAAACTTCATTTTTTTTTTTTACTTGGTAGTTATTACCAGAAAAATATTTACAAAATTAATGAAATAAAAGTGACTACTTACTGATCATTCCATTATCAGTATCAAAATTAAGCAACTGTTAATGTCTAGTAAGATTTTCTACAGTGTATTTCGGGGAAATAAAGACATTTCTTTCAGTCAGTCTGCATTCCTTGTTGGTTTAAGTTTATGGATATAATAAATACAATGAACAAGGAAGAAAAGTGATATCATTGGAATCTGACCAACTTTTACCTCATTAAATTCTAGAATGCAGGACTTTAAAAGGGAAAAAAAATTCAATACAAGATTTTTTTAAAGAGAAAAAAAAAAGATAATTAGTTAAATTACTGTAGATAGTGAATGTTTTAAATAAATGATTCCCTGTCGTGCACCAAACCAAACCCTAACTCATACCCCCAGGGGTCATAATTTGAATAAACTTGAACCTACCCTATCTGAGAATTCTTCCATCATCAATATATCCAATAAAGCCCCGCAGTTCCTGAGAAAATTTTATTCGATTTCATCCTATGTATTTCCACGTAAAATTTGATCCTGTTCTGTGGCCAAACCCTATCCCCGTGGACCATGATTTTAGGATATTCAGGGGAGATTTTCTCTTGGGGAAAAATACTGAATATCGGTACTAAATATGATATGCCCTGGATTAATCCAGAGGGGCATAAATTACAAGAAATTAAATGATAACCTTAGTGTGTGACCAAAAGGTGCCCCATAAATCGAAGGTCTTTACAATGCTGGGATCTGCACCTTCCTGGTTTGTCTGTCCAAATGATCTACAGTTCTGCAGCTATAATATGTATTATATATCCAATCACTGATGATCAATCATACAGGTAATCGTCACAAAGTTGATGGTTAAAAAGAGAACCAATGAATTTCCTTTCTCTGCATATGTAATCTCTTGATATTATAAATAGCCTAACAGGATTACAGAATACTTTGATGTGATATGTTTTTAAAAATTTTCATAATGATGTAAATAGATATTCTTATTGCTATGTCAGTCTAATGTTTCTTTTGCATTTATTCATATGTATGTAACATAACTTATTACATTTACCTATTTATAGGACTAAAGGCCTAGGCTTAAGTGTAATATATAGACATTACTTCAATGCTACAATACTACCACGCACGTGCTTTAAGTTTAAATAAATTTGATATTTTTATATCACTGCAATCATATGTTACTTATGACAATGCTGTTTAAAATATCCCCTTTTAAACTGACTGTACAAAAAATTATCCAACTTCAACAGAATGATAAAAATTCTTTTTTTTTAATAGACACCAGTATATATAAATTTGGATAGGATGTAAACAAACACGTCTTCTTGGATTTCACCACCCCCATCACACCACCGCTACATCACACAAAGTATAAGACACCCGGGTTTATTTTTATAGTTATAAATAAAGTTTGGTAAATATTACTGACCTCTTCTTTGATGTCAACATCCTTTAGAATTTTTGCTTTTTCATTTCCTTCGTTCTCCACGTCAGTCGCCATTGATTTCTTGAAGGTTGCACTAATGACCCGTTAACATAGGCGAATTAACTGTGATTAACAAAAGTTATTTTTAGAGTACTGACATCGTCCGCTCATTTCCCCCAAAATTTCATATTCATAAATATTTTGAATGATTTGTGTTTTTTCTTGCTTATATCCGTTTACCCAAAATAATACCAATGTTTTTAAAAATCTTATTTTGAAAACTGTAATTATTTAATTTTATATAAAGTTTTAGAATAATCAGAGACAGAAATAACATTCAGTTACAAATGTCAAATCTATTGTAAGTAAGGCACGTAGGGGTTTATTGAAAATGTTCATTGAAAGGACCCTCCATCCCCCCCCCCCCCCCACACACACACACTTCAGTTAAATCAATGTAATGTAGTAATGGATTAATAAAAATTGGTTGTGACAAAAAAGTTGAATTTAGCCCCCTCTCTTTCTCATACGATTTCGGTGTTTCGACAATATCTCTTTTCTCAAATAAAATTCGATCATAAAATCAGAGAGAGAGAGAGAGACTAGATAGTACTTCAAATACAGATACATCCGTAGAAGAAAAAAAAACAGATACATTTTTTTATTATTAAGTATTATTCAATAAATTTGAAATAAATTGAAATATTTTTCTCTTAGTTTCATGTACAACTTGAAACAAGAATAATACGTTTTAAAAGCGATAAAACACACGAATAAGCATGACACCATGGTACCAATTTTGCTTTTATCATTCCTCATGTGAAGCAAATACAGAGTTATTCTTTCCTCTTATTCTTAGAGCCAGCTGCATGTCCTTTGGCAGAATTGTTACCCTTTTCCCGTGCAGTGCACACAGGTTTGTATCTGCTAGCACACTTATAACGAATTCCTCACACGCTTCCTAAAAAGAGAAAAAGCAAAAATTTCAATGAAAAATCCTGTTTTTTTCCTTTTTGTTTTGTTTTTCTTTTCGTTTGTTTTTGTTTTGTTTTATTTCAATCTGTGTGTTTCTAAATACTTAAAAAAAAAAACACTTTACCAAATTCTTAGCAATTACGTAATAATTATTACTTTTAAAAAAGTCAATTAAATTCAATCTTATCAATACGGTGGAATCTCGTTATTACGTCAATACAATCTTCATTTTGTTACGGTAAAGTATCTTAATGCCGAGGTCAACGTAATAAAGGTTCCCAATAAAATCCAAAAAATTCAAAACATCGTTTTGAAAGTATTTTCTATGATTGAGGGCAGGGGGCATAGGCGTCGGAACCGCATTTTTTTGCAAAGATAGACATCATATAGGTGTCAAACGTTGGGGCATACATTTAGCCCCCCCTCCCCCACTTTCAACAGGCACGTTGCAGTGTAGTTGAAGAAGAGTAAGTGGTGGAGTTTGAAATAAGAATTCGATACTGAAAGAAGTTCGACCCCCCCCCCCCCCCCCCCCCCAAAAATAGGGTTTTCGCGTTAGGACAAATTCTCTCCCTCTTTTTTTTTTTGCATGTCAATTTTTTTCCGGTTCGAAATTTTGTTCTCTTTCACTTAGCACCCCCTTCAATTTGCTTCCGACGCCAATGAGGGGGTATGTATATAATGTGTATATTTTGTGTAAGATTAATATTGTAACAAGTTTATCTTTTAAAAAAGATAGGTGAGCTAGCGCCGTAGCAATTTTTAATCACAAAAAGTAAGGTCCCTGGTCAAGTGATTTATTTTGCTGAATTTTTTAATGTTTATCGAGGCTGGGGTGTGAGAAAGTTATAATTTTTTGTGAAGTGTATTTTATAAACACATAGGTAAAGAAACGATAGGGGGGGGTTGTGTTGACCCATTGGAGTTTCCAGATAGTTCCGAATGTGAAAATGTGAAGTAGCTTGGCACTTTGGGTCGTCTTTGTCAAGAACTGTTACATGTACATGTAGGTTAAAAGCATCCATACACATTTCTTTTTTAAATAAATAACGTATTTGTTCGTAAGTTTTAGTATAAATCCTTGTTTATGGATATTTTTGGTTGGCCTACATTGCCATGATTGCGAGCATATAGAATATATTTTTACTGTGGTGAGGTCTTGAAAATAGAGTCTATCTTTTGCTTAGATGTAAAAAAAAAAACTCTCTTGTCTTTGTTAACAACAATCATATAATAATGAGTCGGGCTTTTCCGTCAGGAAAAGGGAAAATTTGAAGTATTACAATTATGTAGTTATCTAAGTTATTTAATGATACAACGAAAATTTTATCGTACGGTCTATCTATAGTAGTTTTCACAGTTTTCCCCAGAATGTACGACCGTGAAGCCGAGCATGCGTATTCCAGGAATTTGGACTAACGTAGTTGCTGGCGCTTGAGAGCGCTAGCAACAATATTTATGAATAGGATTTTTTTTATGTCAAACTCAGAAGTATCTGACTTAACTTTTAAAGTTACTAACATGAGACACTTGAAATTGTTATACCTTTGAAAATTTGTTCCTATACAAATCTATACGAAAAAAGGTCTAACATTTCTAATGTTTTGCTGAGCAGGCATAAAAAAATCGATGTTCGACCGCTGAGTGAGATGTTGGACCGGTCGATGAGATGTTGGACCGCTTAAGTCACAGAACGGACGGAGCTTAATCTCATTTTCATTCGTAGTTGTTCAAAATTGACGGACCTGATGTTATATCATTGAAGAAAAAAAATTAAAGGTATAACAAGACATTTATTGACTATGTTCTCGGGCAAAATGCGTTTTGTGATGTCGACCCTCGAACCAAACTGTCTGCCTTCAGCCTAACGGTCTCAGGCAGACAGGAGGTTCTTGGGTCCGACAAAACGCATGTTCTGCCCTCGAACTCAGTCAATAAATGTATAATATTAGCTATTTTTAAAACAAAATTAGTTTTCATGTTTTCACATCATGTTCAAAAATGCCGCTGGATTTAGTTTATTATATATATCTAAAAGATAAACAAATGCACCAGAATTCCAGAACTCAGAATTTATCAAAACGGTAGAAGCATTTTGCGTGTGCCAATCAAACGGAAAAAGGGGGCGTGTACATACCCCAAACTGCAGAGCTGCCAACCCTTACGATTTTGGCGTAAGTCTTACGAAATAAGTGTCCAAAATACGTCTTACGATTTCTCTCTATATGCTTCCGATATTGGTTTTTCTCGATCAGAATTTATAATATCGTAATTTTCATAACTGGCCGTCTACA
The DNA here is from genome assembly GCF_032062105.1 of Saccostrea cuccullata. Taxonomy (NCBI): domain Eukaryota; kingdom Metazoa; phylum Mollusca; class Bivalvia; order Ostreida; family Ostreidae; genus Saccostrea; species Saccostrea cuccullata. The sequence continues at coordinate 302,645 of NW_026936638.1, forward strand.
GTTTCTACTATTATAATTTAATGCTCATAAATCCTTACAACGCTTGCTTGCATCGTCCTTTCGGTTTTAGATGGCTTATCGCATTCATGTCAATGTTTTAAAGTAAACAAAATGGAAACGTCCCTTAAAGTGCTCCGATTGCATGTCCATTCACAAAACATCTTCAGCGACAGGGGGCTGAGGCGGTCCCTGGACCATGCCTTACTATTTTTCACTTCAGAATGTTGGCAGCTCTGAAACTGTGCCTGTGATTACCTGTAGCGCATGCAATGCAGCTGTCTGAAATTTTATTCCAGCAAAATTTGTATTTGTAATAGATTTAACAATCCTTTGGAATGTCATTTTTGGTATAAGCAGGTTTGTTGTTCTTTGATATCTTCTAATATCCAATAGTACACTCGAACTCGGTCTCCAGTTTCGAGGTTCTTTGATTCCTCCTGTAATTTTGGATTGAACTTGGAGTTTCTGTAAGGCTTTATAGGTTTTCATAATATTATGAAAGTGATTTTCTTTAGGTGCCAAATGAGTGGATTTTCTTGGTGCTTGTTTGAGTCGAGCCATATTCTGTTACTTGTCTGAAAAATTAGAAAAATCGTCTGCAAGGCTGAAGTCGAAAGTGGAACTCTTTTGTGATGGAGGGTTATTTTGTATAACTTCCGTGATAAACAAAAAACGTGTTTGATGCTGAAAGCAAGTGCTTTTATCATTGGGTATGAAATGGAAGAGGAAATACAGAAGTTAAAGATACAACTTGAATTAAAAGAGCAAGAAAACAGACGATTAAAGGAGTTATTGGTACAGTTAAAACCCATACTATATAAGTGGCCATGTTATTGACATAAATATCGAGAAAATTCTAGCAAATTATGTTGCGATTTCTTTTTACTTTTAATGTACAGTTTAGTAGGCTTTTATTATAGAATGTAAGTTTTTACACATATGCTCAGTTATATCGCGGGATTTATCGCGATATTATCCCAGAAATTAGGATAAATACATGTAACGGGAGAGGCTTATATAAAGTTGTAAGAACTTTTAACCAATCCTTTTGTATGAATTTATTATTACTATATTTTTTATTACTTTTTATAATTTCATCTATTATGGTAGTTTAATTTATTTACATTTAATTTAAAACATTTATTTATTAAATACATGTGTATTCCACACTACTACATATACAAAAAAATATGTTCAAAACGGGTCCCTTAATTAATTCTCCAGTCAGGTACTCTAACAACTTAGCTATGTGGCCACTAGTGATTGAAGTCAACTATGATAATGGCTACAAACATATACTCATTGTTTATGGACTGTCTGTCTTTGGATGTGTTTTACAATGATACACAAAACAATTAAACTCTGTAATTTGTTTATATAATTCTTTAGTTGAAAAATGATAATTTTTTGCTATATATCAGTGTAGATATAGAATTTAAGAACTTTTGCTTGTTTCATAATAATGATCTAATGGATTTAGCCATAAGAAATTATTTGTCTTTAAAAACAGAATCATATTCTATTTCAAGAAAATCCCAAATGCATATCCAAGTACATATGATGTAAAACAAGAGTCAAGGACATCTTTAACAAATGCAGAAATTGGAAGATACAGCAGACAGTTAATCCTCCCAGAGATTGGTGTTCAAGGTTTGTTTGTGGAACTTGTACATTTGGAAAGATCTTAAATAAATGTATATTAATTTAGACCACATTTTAAAATTTAAACAAATCTCTCTGATATAAAATATTAATATATTTAAGGTTGTGACATGTTCTGTAAAATTTCCTAACAGGACAGCTGAAGTTAGCTAATACCTCTGTACTGGTGGTCGGGGCTGGGGGCCTGGGGTGTCCAGCAGGTATTTACCTTGCAGCAGCTGGAGTGGGTATGTATGAACACTTTCACTTGTATCTTTTGTTCTCATATCAGGACACTTATTCATGCAAATATAATATTGCATGTGTCTGTGTGCTAACATTCTTATTGCTGCAATACTTAGATTGAAATGAAACAAACTCTTTCAAGCCAATTGCCAAATTTTTGCCATTTTGTTGTTGTTGTTGTTGAAACATACAGTATATGACTTTGGTCATTTGACAAGAAAATCATTTTGTTGAATTACCAGCTATGGATAGCTGAAGATGTCTTTTACTTTTTGGTTACAAAACTATAACTCTCTGATGAAGCATTTTTTTGTCAGTGTATAAAGTTAATGTAAAACAACACATGGTCCACCTCCAGTGATAATATGAATATTGAAGATTATTTTATTTTTTAAAGGAAGGATAGGCATCGTAGATTATGATGAAGTAGAACTGTCAAATTTACATCGCCAGATTCTCCATTCTGAGGGAAAAGTCGGAGTGGCTAAATCCTCCTCTGCTGCTTCAGCATGTAGTCAGTAAGTTAATTTAATTGACAGTTTTATCTTAATTTGTAAAAATTTAAATCCCTGCATATGTAATCCCTTATATATCTACATGTTTATCTGTGATACAGATTCAAATAATTTTCAAAACAAATGCTAATTTGAATATCACATTGAACATTGCTTGAGTTATTGCCCTTTGAACTGTGTTGAGAAGCTTTCAATACAATAAAGAATGCTTAATTTTTATTATTACTACATATGTAGTAAGTATTGTTTGAGATATTTGAATACTGAAAAAATATAGATATATAGTTTTGGGTGTGCACAAAGTATTTTTGTAGCATAGTTTGTCTACTTTAACCTATACATGTATATGTTTTTGGCTTACTACATCTTTATTGAATTTTAATTTGTAACTAAAAATTACCAGGTGTAATACCCCTTCACTAATTTTTCATGCATTGTATTATGTTTAAAGGTGAACTTCACAATCATGTGGTAAATCAAGGGGTAAAACTCATTTGATAGTTGAAATTAAAATAAAAAAAGTTATTTTGGCAACCAGCAAAATTAATGATTTTCTCTAATTTTAAAAAGATTCATTCATTCATCATTCATTCATGAATATTTTTGTAGCTATTTAAGGATTTATCTTTTTTCTACAAATTTTCTATTCTATTAGATGTGATAGGGTAGAGGGAGTTCAAATCCAAAAAGTTTTTGGAGAAAAGGAAAAAGTTAAATGATACATGTATAGGGCAGGGCAGATAAAAACATTTTTTCATCTATGAAAGAAAAGGATTGTGTGGAATACATTGAAATTTAAAAAAAGTCATGTGTTGATGCTTTCTTATAGCAAACAAGCTTATAATGACGTGATGCTTATAGCAAAGTGATTTTTATTCCTGTGTGTTATAAACATATTGTGAAGCTAGCATATATCAGGAATAATGTTTAGAACACAGCAAAATTGTCCATCCACATCCCTAACAGGTAATTATAAACATGTTTTACTGTATTATGCATATAATTACATTGTATTGTTCACCTGTGTAAAACAACAAGAGACTGGTAAGGGGATTGAGAGAGTCAACTCTCTGCTCTCAAAGATGATCAATTGATCATATAATGATAATCTTAAAAATGGAGTTAGAAAAAAAATTCAGACAAATTCAGTAAAACTAATGGTTTCAAATTTGAGGAGGATCTATGTTGAAGCAGAAAATAAATAGAAACACAGTTTTATTAGAAGTAGTATGTCATTGTGCAGATAATTCATCTGGCCACTTATAGTTAGAAGCAGTCCTGTCAAGAGTGAACTTAACAATGCACTATACCATGTAATGCTTGTTAGGATATTTATTAAGAACTGTGCCATGGTGATCAGTGATGTATAATTTTTATATTTAGGCTGAATTCCCTTGTGCAGTGTGTACCCTACAGAGTACAGCTTGACAGCTCGAATGCTTTACAGATCATTAAGAAGTATCCTTGTTATAAGGTGACAGACGTCGCCTAAAGGGTAGAGGCTACAGTAAAACTTGTTAGTTCAATATGTCAGACAATCACACATTTATCAATGTGTGAATGTACAAGCTAAGTGAATGTGCCACTCATATTACAGATCAAAATAGCTACAGACACAACTTCTGTCAGATATGCACTTGTGTGAAATTATTATATTATAAACTAATGGTATTATGTATACGTCTTGTACTAGAAATTTATTCCTGTCTGATTTCATACAATTTTTAGTGCTATCAAAAAGCATGTCCATCTATCTTGAGGACCTAACTATACTCTGAGGACATGAACTTTTTAGGGATGAGGCCAAGTCGAGATGGAATCATCATGTTCATCTATCTGGCTGCATGTCCATATGAATGCAGAGCTGTGGAAAACTCACGTCAACGGTCATGCCGGCAAGACTGGCTTACTTTGGTCATGACCGACATAAATTGGTTAAATGTCAGACAGCATGACTGATGTTGATTCTCCTGTCTGATAAAAAAAACGCATAGTGCAATATCGTTAAATTTGCTGTTTTTTGTAGCATGCTTCCATAATCCTCGGAAAACTTCCCATACACAGTGCAATACTCTATAATTTGAGGTGTAGGGCACGCGAGGATCTACGAGTAAAACTGCCTGGTTCTCTGTCTCATCATAATGAAATAGAGAACCAGGCAAACTAAATTGTGTTAAACATGGCATCATGGCTGATTAAGTTTACATCTGCTGCATTTACCAGTAATGTTTTATTTCATTTTTTTTTTTTAATATTTTTTTTCAATTGGTAACATTCAGACAGGTTAATTTCATTCAGACAGGCAAAGTTTGTTGACATGTCTGTCCAAAAGACAGGCTTTCAGAAAAAAAATTCCACAGCTCTGTAAATGCAGTCAAACCCCATCATTTTGAGCTCGTTGGGACCAAGAAAAAAGTTCCGATATCTGAGTATTAAAGATATCCAGTGTAAAATCAGAAGAATAAGTGTTTGGGACTTGCAAATCACTTGGGCATACTAGTACCTATGATATTCAAGCACTGAAATCTTGAGTACCATGGATATGTTGAGCTGATCTGGAAGCCCCATTCACTTAATCTTTATGTATTTTTAATCCTGATTTTTCAAATACATTGTACTTTGATATCTCAAAGTTTATCAAGTTACAATGTCCAATTAAGTTTGGGATAATGAGGTTTGACTGTATCTTTTAACCTTTTTACATACATATACTTGACAATGTATATTGCAGTACATTATGGCTAATGCTAAAGCCAAGCTAATACTGTAAACCAACTATTATTCGCATCTCTATTCATGATTTGTCAGTTTGAAATCATTCCACCATGATTAATTTTCATGACAGAGGAAACATTCTTTACCAATATAAAGCAGAAGAAAGGGTTTTGCGGTGAAAAGTATTTGCGACTTAAAGTAGGTCGTGGAACTCACGAATATTGCTTGCACGCGAATAAAAGTTGGTTTACAGCAACCTCTGCATGCATGCTACTGAATCAAGTAATTTGAAATAAATATCAACGTTTACAGTAATTTGAGAATTATGTATTCATAAAATATAAATAGTTTTATATAACATAATATAGAAACAGTACAGTTTTCAGTGTTCCTCCATTCTTAACATTGTGAAGCTATGACATTGTGTTGGATGCCAGTGATAATGTAGCTACTCGGTATCTACTGAATGATGCCTGTATTCTGTGTAAGAAACCGCTGGTGTCGGGAAGTGCCCTACGATTTGAAGGACAGGTAAATGATACGTCTTGGTGCCAAAACTTTTGAAAGAAATATGTTTTTGACCAGTTTTGAGATTATTTAGAGTTGAGCTATAATTCATTTTTGCATTCAGATTTCCTTGCCATGTACAAAAGCTCCAAAAAGTGTTTGAAGTTCATCATCTGTATATAGCTCTTGATAGAGGGTTAATAATAATAATACACCGATATATTAGTACATGTATCAAGTAAATGCTCCATTAGTATTAGTTTTAATTATACAAATGGTCTGTCGAAGTTATTTTATAACATTAATGTCACATTATTAGGTTTACTTAGCAATTCTGAGAATGATTAGGTAAATCATTCTGTATGAAAGCTTTCAAATCTGTTTAACCTAGAAATTATTGTTTATGCTGTATTTATAATGATTGTATCTTATCTAGTGGTGAAGTGGTTAGGCTATGTGAATTTTATAGCTAATATATGTTTTCTGCAATGCAGTTTAGTCCTACCGATTTGGAATAAATTACTATGAGTGATAAAAATAGGAACAGTAAATGATATTTTTAGTCTTTAATGTAACCTATATATGTGTATATGAGTAATACAAAAAGAAATACACATGATATGTGTTACAAATTTTGCTGTTCATTCATTTTTACTCTGTATAAGTAAATATAGATATAAATATTTTGAAGCATAGATAAAAAGTACATGCACTTACCATATAGATCTCGGGAATAGTATACAATTCTAAAGAATAAAGTTTGCATTTTTTAATGGATGCAAGGAAAACTTGCATTTTTCAGGCCTGAAAACCAAAGTGTTTGCCTGAGGCCATAAACTGAACACAACTTTGGTTCAAGTTTCAGTATTTAGCCCCAATCACATCATCTCGGGTCTTTCCGTCAGAGGTCGGAAAAACGACCTCGAATGTACCGGTATTAACATCACCGGATGTTAAAAATTTATACATTTCCTGTTTATAATAAATATAGGATAGAAGAATTTAAAAGTCTCTTCTGTGATATGTTTTAGGTAATATCTTTACATTCAATAAAGTTAAACTTTGTACTCCAAAGATAAGAAGTCTTCCAACATTTGTTTCAAAATTTGTGAAAAGGGGGGTTGTCATGGCATCTACTTAATACATTCGAGGTTGTTTTTCCGCTGGTCGGAAAGGCCCGAGACGTTGAGTTGTATTTAGCCCAAGAACTCGGTCATTAATTAATGATTAACGCTTGCAAATAAAGTTGACATAAAAATTACAGAGCAATTCAACATTTCATTATTTATGCCAACATCTCATCAACCATTCAGACATCTCATCAACCATTCTTAAATATGGCACCAATCATTCCAACATCTTATCAAACAATGTTCAACATTGAATTCTTTTGCTACCAAAAAAGTAAAATCACTGGGAATAAAATTTTATAGAGCATATATTTATATGCAAAACAATTTTTAAAGGTTTAACATAATTTGTATTGTCCAACAAAATTTCTTCTGAATTAAATAAATATAGGATGTAATAATGATGTGCTTATACCAAATATTACTGATACCTACATGCACTGTTATTTTCATTCAGATACATGTATAATGGTATACATGTATCAAAATGTTACAGTTTATAGGTTTCCACCATGCTGCATATTAAAATGACATTTACTCCATTGACAGTTAACAGTTTATGGTTATAAAGATGGTCCCTGCTATAGATGTTTGTACCCCAAACCCCCACCCCCTGAAACTGTCACAAACTGCTCTGATGGAGGGGTGCTGGGAGTCAGTAAGTCATGCAGATTTTTAAATTACCTTTTAGGCAGGTTTTATGAAAAATTACCTTTTTCAGTACAAAAATTCTTATCTTATTGGTTAGTATTCATAATTGATTTCTATCTTCTTGGTCCATATAAAAAAATTAAAAAAAAAAACAAAAATACCAAAGAGAAATAAAATCCATGTGAGTCATATATACATGTATCATATGCGTACAATTTATTATTGACAACTGCTGCCAATTGGACAAATTTTATGATGATAGTATGACAGAATGCAGTAAGATTTTTATATATGAGATGCTTCATAATTAGGTTCAATGAAGTACATTATCATATTCTTCAGTTTACAAGCGATGGATGCCATTTATTTCACTTTGTATGATTTTTCAACCATATTATTTATTAAAGACAAATACACATGACATTGTATATAATGAGTTAAACATACGTGCACAGAAATTCACTGCACAAATTATGTAAAGATTATTCAGCTTATATCTAAATACTGTTCATTTCCATAGTATGAATGTACAATAAGAATTTTGAATAAAATTCAACTGCATGATTTCAGATTTGCAGATATCCTTTATTAAATAATGATAAAAAAATTTGAAGTTTCAAGTAACTTGTATTCTTTTCTAAATATTTTTTAGTACCTGGAATAATTGGAAGCATACAAGCCCTGGAGGCCATTAAAATAGCTTGTGAAATGGGATGTATCCTTTGAGAGGTTGATTAAATGAATGAATGAGAAGTATGTTTAGAGACAGTAATAGGGAATTCCAATTATCTGTCTCAGAACTAAACAGAACCATGTAAAATCCTTACCATGTTTGTACATTAACTTGCTTTGAATATTTTTAAAATTATGCGTGCTAGTACAGTATTTATCAGTATGGAATTAATGAAGGTCCCATGTAAAACAAAGCTCTTAATCTAAAGTGGGTGTCCAGTTTCAAGCATTGTATAATAAGGTATGCTTATATAGTGTACTGGCACAATAAATCTTATGAAGAATATAATGTAAACAGTAAAAGTGCATTATCTTAAACATGTTATGATCTGACTGAAATATTGTTGAACATGACACCAGACAACTTAGTTTATGTAATATATGCTCTGACATTTATTGTCCAATTGACCAGCATGGTATGTCAAAATGAAGGTGTGAAGGAACAGGATCTATCTATCATGGCCAAATTGGTCTTTTTAGCCTTAATTTTTTATTTCCTTATTTCTGTATCAATTAATAGATTTACTTAAATTATTTTATTATATACCAGGTATATAAATAATTTTTTTTTTTTTTTTCAAAATAAATTCCTCCTCCAACAGTTTAGTCTGATTTCAATGAAACTTGGTATGCAACATATAATGATACACAATTCTCATTTGTTTTCAACTTTGATGAGTGGTGTTGCCTTGGTAATTAAGAATAGAATTTTTTTTCAAAAGTGCTGCTCCTACAGATTTGATTTGATTTTAATAAATTTCTATTATTTTAAAAGACATCAAAATACATATTTTTCTATAAATGTAAAAGATAAATACATGCTATAACAGTCTTAAAATGCAACTTTTTATATCTTCCATTATTATCAATACGTACAAACCATCAGAGCTACAGTCTTGTCAGAGACAGTTCTGAATAATATTCTAGATTTTTTCCATATATATTTTATGCTAATGTCACATCTAATAATTAATTTTATGATGACCCTTATACAAGGAAGAGTTCAGTATTAAATGCATACCACTACCAAGTCAGAAATAACCTACTGACAATGTGTAATTTTTTTTCTGGTATTATGTGTGGTCATTTTTGAGTGTGTGTCAAATATGCTCTTTGAAGTGTTCCGTCTTTTTAAGACATGGCACACTAAAAGTGTTAGTCATCATTGCTCATATTATTTTTTTTATCTCATAAACAGAAGAAAAACTTAGTTTTCTTAACATTTTTAGCCTCATTTTGCCAAAAAATGCTTTTGTTTGATGGCCAGGAAGGAACATTTAGGACTATCAAACTGCGATCAAAACAGCCCTCATGCATTGTATGTGGAGACTATCCAGAAATTACAGAATTGATTGATTATCAGCAGTTTTGTGGTTCTCGGGCAGATGATAAGGTAGTTGTCATTTTATGCTTTGGTAAGGGGTGAATGTCTGTTCTAAGGGCTGCAAGTATTAACCACAAGCTGGAATTATGTCTACCTATTCCTTGATTTTTTTAATGGTTCTGAATAAATCAAAGGGAAAGGCATACATTAATGGACAATTATAACTTTATAATTACTGCCCATTGGATATTGTTTTTTTTTTTTTTTAAATTCCCCAGATACAGTAAAACTTGCTTTTAAAGAAGTTCCAGGGGCAGACAATTTAGTTTCGTTATTGGCATAATCATGATATCTATTATGTGTTCAACATATTTTAAAGTCAAGGGAATTGAAAATCACTTTGATTATAAGAGCCCATTCATTATAAGCATGTTTTACTGTATCTTTCAATTTTATTCTTAATAAATCTGATTTTGATTTGATTACTTGATTAGCAATTAAATAGGAAGAAAGACTACTATTCTGATGTTCTTCTTTTTAAAATTCATTAACCTGTTAATTTGCAAAATTCCACATTTATTTATTGAAGATTCTGTATAGCATTAGAATGAGTGAATTCTATAGATATTTTCCGGATTCTTTTCAAGGTATAGAATCACTATTAGTTTTTGCTTCTTGAAAAATTTTTACAATGAAACCTCTTTATCTCCAACTCATTGGGACTGCATAAAAACTTGAGATATCCAGGGATTCCAAATATTGAGGGTGTAATGCATCGGAAATTAGTGTTTAGGGCTTATGCAAGATATTTGAGATACCAATGTTGGAGATACTAAACTTAGCTGCAGTAACTTGTTTCTTATTTAATATACATTTTATCAATCCATTTGTACAATTATCAGTAATTCACTCCTCATTCAATGTACTTTACTATTCCAAATTAAGATCTTCGTTTGTTTCACTCTCAATTTCATTTTTCACAAATACATATTATTAAAGGGCTTTGTCATATAATGATATTTTTTTCAATTTTCAGGAGAAGTCTTTGCACCTTTTAGAAACAGAGAACAGAATCACTGTACAGGTATGTACAGTAAAACACGCTTATAAATAAGTGCCAGGGATGAACAATTTTGCTTTCTTATTAATCCAATTTGGTATACCCTTTAAGTTCACATTATATTTTAAAGTCATAGGGAATGAAAATCAATTTACTATAAGCATCAGTTCATTATAAGCAGGTTTGGTAGAACCATGTTTTACTGTATTAATTTTTGTTCAAGGCCATGATATAAGAGGGTTTTTTTACCATTTGATAATCATTAGATGCAGAAAAAGATATAAAGAAAGGTGTCAAAACACACACATTAACACCAGAATTTATATCTTTTTGTTTGGCATGATAACACTGATATGCCTTTCCACGGGGTCGTCATTTTTTGTTTTTCAGGACTTCAGAATTGTATATAGTAACATTATTATCTGCTTAATTAATACAAATAGAGCCCTGCTTATGGCAAATCTATTAAGTACTAATAAAAAGAATGATCACTGTAACCTTTGGGACAGATGGATCTGTAATTATCATAAAGATATGATAATAGGTGACCTTAATAAGGTTTTTTATTTTGTTTTTTTCCCTGTAAGATTAGTATGAATAGGGAATAGCACAGGGATATGTAGATGGTACATGTAAAATAATGGAGAGAAATGTTTATTCCTGTGAAAAAGAATGTCTAGGTCCTTTACTTTGTGTCAAAGGTCACACATATTTAGACTGTACACATGTAGTTGTCAATTATTCATGTACAGTAATTTGTCAAAATTGTTAAAAATTGTTTTTACGACTTTTCTGTAACCAGAGGGTATACATACTTCTAAAGATTACTACAAACTAATGTATACATGTACAATAGATATACTTTGATTGGTCAATTTGATTAAAATGTATATTTCAGGAGTACAAGCAGATTCTAGACTCCCGACAGAAGCATGTATTGATTGACGTTAGGATGCCAGTAGAAATGGAGATCTGCAAGCTACCCACCGATACTTATAGTATCCTTTTAAGAGTATGCTAATGTATAAGTGGAAATGTTAGCGAGATGCAAATTTAGCAATTTGTCCTTAAAATTGGGTATCTTATTTTTAGCGAGAGGAAATATTTTGAAATGCTCACAAAAGAAAACTATTACAACTAAAACACAGTTAATTTTTAGTGATATTCAATTTTTAGCAATCTCAGCACCCTCGCTAAAAATGCAAAAATTAAATCCTCACTTAAAGTTCTTATACGGTATTTAGATAAAGTTTGCATTGACCCCCTCCCAACTCATTCATGGCTATTAAACTAACTCATCACCCCTATAAGCACCAAGAACACCTGAAATTAGAAAGGTGTGCCTTTTTTAAGTACTCATATCATGCCAAAATACAGGTGATGCTTTGGGCCAGATGTAGATGTATACATGTGCATATTTTTTTATATACAAAAATGCAGTCATAGGATGAAAATGTATTTAGCTCAGCAGATTAAAATAGACTGTGACAGATACTGTCAAGGGCCCAGCCATTGCCAAAGATGTCAAAGATGTCAATATTTTTTGTATCTTTTTAGCTCACCTGAGCCGAAGGCTCAAGTGAGCTTTTCTGATCACATTTTGTCCGTCGTCCGTCCGTCTGTCTACCTGTCTGTCTGTCTGTCCGTCCGTCTGTCTGTAAACTTTTCACATTTTCGACGTCTTCTCAAGAACCAATGGGCCAATTTTTACCAAACTTGGTACAAAGCATCCTTGGGTAAAGGGGAGTTTAAATTGTCAAAATGAAGGGCCAACTCCCCTTACAAGGGGAGATAATCAAGAAAAGACAAAAATAGGGTTGGGTCACTAAAAAATCTTCTTCTCAAGAACCACTGGGCCAGGAAAGCTGAAACTTATGTGGAAGCAATGCGAAGCATCCTTGGGTAGTGTAGATATTGAATTGTTGAAATCATGACCCCCGGGGGTAGGGCGGGGCCACAATAGGGAATCCAAGTTTTACATAGAAATATATAGAACAAATCTTTAAAAATCTTCTTCTCAAGAACCACTGGGCCAGGAAAGCTTAAACTTATATGGAAGCATCCTTGGGTAGTGTAGATATTAAATTTTCAAAATCATGACCCCCGGGGGTAGGGCGGGGCCACAATAGGGAATCCTAGTTTTACATAGAAATATATAGAACAAATCTTTAAAAATCGTCTTCTCAAGATGTAACCACTGGGCCAGGAAAGTTGAAAGTTATATGGAAGCATCCTTGGGTAGTGTAGATATTAAATTCTTAAAATCATAAAAGGGAAGGGGATAGTGGGGCATGATAGGTATAGCAAGAGGGGGAATCTGGTAAGAACTGCATCACCCAAGTTACTCAGGTGAGCGATGTGGCCCATGGGCCTCTCGTTTTTTTTCTTGACATGATTCTCAGATTTACCAATAAACTGTGTGGGAAGAGAGGACAGTTTAGCTAGCCTGAAAAGTCACATCCAATCTAGATCAGCTGGTCAAGAGTTTTTTCCTGTTTATGTTGTCTGTAGAAGAGGAAATGATTCACAAATTGCTGTACAGAAACTCAAGAACCATTTTAAATCAGACTCCATTCATTTTAAAGACATTACAGGTGGACTTTATGCATGGGCAAAACATATAGACACCAATTTTCCTGTTTATTAATTCAAATAAAAAATATAAAACAAAATGACGATATTTGTTTCTTTTTCCCAACATCAGTCAAGAAACTCAAGAATCGTTTTAAATCAGACTCCATTCATTTCAAAGACATTGCTAGTAGGCTTTATGTATGGACAAAACATATAGATAGACACCAATTTTTTCCTGTTTATTGATTAAAATAAAAAATATAAAACAAAAATGACATATTTTTTTCCTTTTTCAGTACACTTATTCAAACAAAGGCTGTGGCAATATCAATCAAACACTCAGAACTGTTTTCTGGACCACTGATAGTCAGAATGCATAAAATGCTTTAAATTGAAATTCCCTGTGGTTAAGTAGACCACACACTGTCCTGTGATGGTAAGTTCAGTGACATCTAGGTGAATGATTCTGTGGTCATCAGGCATCAAAGAGAGAAAAACCTACAAGTCCAGAAAAAAAAAAATAAAGCACAAGTTTTTAGATAAATCTTATCCATTCAAGAATTTGAAATTTACTCTTCACATTGCGCGTCATTGCGGAAATAAATGTGAAGAAATACAACAATATAATACATGTACAGTTAGCAGGGTTTCACATATTTTGTTAATAAACATTAAAACACAGACGATACATTCAACTATTATTTTAACAAAACCTTTTTCGTTAAAAAACACACTGAAAGACGCCAAAATGTAACAAATAAATTTGGTTAAAAAGACAACGAATGTTAGTAGTCACCATAGGCACCCATGAACGGATTAAAGTACCCTCCACTTCCGCCCCACGACCCCCGGAAGGTGTTCCGGTACAGGAGTTGCTTTTTCTGGTTGGCTTGCTGCTGCTCTAGAATGTCACCGGCGTCGCCAGCTTCTGACCCACCGAGTCCACCCCCAAAACCTCTCATGAACCAGTTACTCAGTCCACCATTGTATCTTCCGAATCCGGAATTAGCTGTGGTTGAATAAAGGGTGTTTTTTGTATACTTGACTCACGTATTTAATAAAGTAAGCTACTAGTTGTTTTGAGCATAAATCGGTTATACACGTAAATAAGCTAGGTCATCCGATTTTGAGAATTTATTTTTAAATATTTTGATTTCTTACATACTTACTTACCTCTGAACATAAGAAAGGCTGAGGAGAAATTGACGAACGTCAACAGTACAACTAGGAAAGCCAGTCTTGTCATCATCTTAGTATTAGTCCGCGCCTCCTAGGTTTTACTGCCAAAAAAAAAAACTAGTAAAATTCGCTGTTAAATCAAAAAATTATTTCGTCCTATAAAACAATAAGATGTATTTAGCAATTACTCCTAACCTGTTTATTTGGGATGGGGGGTCATTGTGTTGTGTCTGATTTATAAAAGCCGCAATCTGCATATTTAAAGAATATGACAAAGAACGGAAGGGTCAGCAAACTATTTCACTTACAATCCCCGGCGAATTACAGTAAAACTCGATTATAGCGAAGTCCTGGAGACTTTTTAAAATAAATTTTGTATTAACTGCTATCCGGTAAATTCAGCATTTACAACATTACAGTTAGGTACAATCAGTTAAATACCAACTGCTTGAATTGGACAAAAAGTCGTCTGTCTAAAGTCATAGGGGGAAAAATTACTACAAATGGTATCACTTAGTACAAAGAGACTAACATAGTTCTCTGATGGCAACAAATGCTACCAGTGGTCGTTTTGTTCTCTGTCAGCAACAAATGCTACCTATGGCACGCCAAATTCACAAAGATGAGCTAAACATAGTTTCACAGTCGATAAACTAGGTTTATCGGTTGTAAACTATAGTTTACGGACTGTAAACTATAGTTAACAACATTAATCTATATTTTACATCTGTAAACCATAGTTAACGCGATAATCTATGTTTCACAACTGTAAACTATACTTAACACCGAAAACTATCATTTGCGATTGCAAAACATAGATTATCTGATAAATACAGTTTCACGATTTGTAAATTATAGTTTACAAACCGTTAACTATAGTTAACGATCTGATAAATATAGTTTCACGATTTGTGAAACTATGATTAACAACTCTTAACTATAGTTTACGATTGTAAATTATAGTTTACAAACGTGAATCTATGTTTATCAACAAAATCTATTGTTAACGCTTTATTACAGACAGATAAACTTAGATTAGCATTCGTAAACTATAGTTAACGACCGTTAAATATAGTTTTACAGATGAAAACTATAGTTAACGAATTGTTAACTATAGTTCACGGTTTGTAAACTATAGTTTACAGTCGATAATCTTAGTTTATCAACTGTGAAATTATGTTTAGCTTATTTTTGTGAATTTGGCGTGCCATAGCTACCAGTGGTCGTTTTGACATTCCCAATCGGTAAAAACCCTAATCGCACCGAATTTTGGGTGTGTTGAGAGTCCTGGCACGCTGTCAGTGATCTGCAGAAGTTACCAGTGGTAGAACCTGGAACACACCCACTGTTAGGGAAATGAATTACCATTGATATGCAAGTGGTACCAATGTTTACCACAAAATTTGCCGGTGGCAACCTTTCTTGCAGACAGACAAAAGTGTGGGTAAGGAATTGGTAAAGGATGTCATTGATCATCAATCATGGCGGCCAAAATATGCGTATTGGAGACTATGTTGTGGATAGCCAATTTCCCCCTATGTGTGACGTTTTAGGGGGAATAAACTAGTAGATTCTAGGAAAACTCAGTCTTGCAAAACTGATTCCTGACAAGTCTTGTTATTATGACGATGCAAAATTAAACATCTCAAACGAAATGAATTAAACTGAGAAAATGACAAACACAGATTAATTAGCATATCAAATTACGGAATTTCATTTTAAATAGCTGAAACATTGAAATAAGAGTTACAAATGTTTCCATTACACTCCAGTTGGGAACTTTTGCAGAATAATTGCAATCGACATGCCACAACTGACGAGGGTTCATTAGCTACCCCCCCATACGATACACCTAGGGGGGGGGGACTCTGAACCCTCCCATAAACTCTGCTTGCTTTCACTGCGTAAAATTTATGTAACTCTCTCTCTCTCTCTCTCTCTCTCATTTTTCATAGCATTTGTCAATAATCTTATACATAATAGGTAGCATAAATTTAATTTCCCTTTTCGAGTTAATTTTCTAGTTTTAAAAAAACTAAAGATTTTTTTTTAATCTTAAGGTTCATTGATACTCTGATAAGAGAGATAACTCTAATGAAATAAATGTCTATTACTTCTTTAAAGATTTATCAAGTTTGAATTGTCTTTTACATTTGATTTTGCCCCACAAGCATTGATATAATTGTTGTTTTTTACTTGTAAAATAAATTCCCTCTGAAAAATAATAAGAATTAAAGCATTATTTTCTATGAGTGAGCAGACGGCTTATAAACCCAAAGTTGTAAAAAAGATCTACCGGGTATACTCGGCTCTCATATTAAATTATTACTAGTACATTATGAATGAATAAGACATAGTATGCACACAAATTACGTTATAAATGTTATTTTATGAACTGCCTAGGATTTTTCTTTTAAATAGATTTCAAAGACGCAAATGCATTCATAGTTTTTTTTTTCTTTCTTTTCTTTTTGTTTTTTCAATTTTAACACAGGTTTTAACACAGATATTCCAATGAAACACCTGAATTTTTTTTCATGTATTATTGCGATTTTTTTTTTTTTTTTTTTTTTTTTTTTAGATATTTAGGTAGGTTTTTTATCAATTGAAATATCAATAGGAACAACAGATAAAAGAAACCACGGGGATTCGATAAATAGAGGACTGCTCTTACCTGTTGGCGTCCGTAAAGTGACTATCATACGAAATTGAATGAATAAATAGGGACAACCTATAATGTTCCGAAGACTTGGCACACATTAAGAAATCCATTAGGAAGTTGACACAAAGGTCACATTTGGTGAACCACAGAGAGCAGTTAATCGTCATACAGATGTTCAGAAGTGCAACATTTTTATTTGCAATTAGTGTGTACAACTTCTGCAAGGTTATTAATGTGTTAAAAGTCGTAAATGCGGAAGACTGACAAGCGAATGAACTCGGAAAATAAGAAAAAATAAGTGTATAAACAACATATGCTGGCTAAAAATTCATTTTTGTATATAACAATGTGATAAAGATACCGGTATTTCACAAGATTTTATGTGTGGTTTCTTACAAGGAATATAGTGCACATAAAATAATGAAACTGCCCATTTATATTATGACCGCTTGATTATCTCAGTAGTAATAATAAAATTCTGGATCCTCCTTTAGAATAATAAATGGGAGAAAAATGAGAGTTTTGGAATAACAAATTAAAATTGTTCAAATATATAACAGCAATTTTTATGCATTGTCCTCAAAGAGCAGCGGAGAAAGTATGACACCCTGCTGTATGCCAATACAAGTGTTGATTTTGATTCAAGTTCTTGACCAGAGAACGAATCCGTCTTATACTCAAATGGTTATCATGTTGTAAATTTTAAATTTACTAGGTCGAGATAAATGCAAAATTTACAACTTGATAACTGTTATTATGTTGTAAACTCAAAATTAAAAAAAATGATAGGTGGATGAAATTGTTCAGGAGATTCCATCAATCATAGTAATACACGTACACATTAATACATATGAAGTTATGTGATCCAGGTTCTGGGTGTGTTTGGTTAAAATAGCGAACAAGCAAGGCTATTGTTCCAAATTCAATATAAACAGAACTATTTGTGCTTTAATAGTCATGCAGTTTTTTCTTTACGGACTTTCTATGGCAAAATAAAACAGTTTTCAGTATATGTTTAACATATTTTTTATTAACAAACAATAAATAACAAAGACTCCATTTTGAGGACTGGTGCCATGAAATCGGTGCACAAACTCGAAGCTTAGTAATAACCTGCAAAGTAAACAAAATATATATAAATACTTAGTAATGCATTTTAAATGGTTATTATTAAAATGTGTTAAACCACAAAGTCGTCATTTATTTGGGAAAGAAAGGTCTTTTGGAAAAAAGTATTGAATTCCAGCTAAGTTTATGCCTATCTGTTTTTTAATAATATAGGTATGCTTCCAACGGAAAATATTTAAATGTTACAAGATTTTGATAATTTATCTGAATTACCTCCGAACTTTTTCTTGAAGATGGGTCTCATAAATCTGATTTTCCTGATTGGAAGGACCCTCATCTTTTTGTATGAAGATTTTCTGTATCCTCCGCCGTAGCGTTTTTTGTATCCTCCGAACTTTGGTCTGTAGATGACCATGGGTCTGTAGTAACCTCCGCCAATAACACCCTTTCCGTATCCGCCTTTCTTTCCTCCAAATCCTCCACCAATGCCAGCTCCAGCCCTAGCTCCTACTGAGACACGGGCACCCACGGCGGCTCCAACACCGACACCTCCTCCAATACCAATACCTCCTCCGATCCCGCCTCCGATTCCTCCACCGATACCTCCTCCAATAATTACGGAATCGTCAAATGATCCGCTGACGGAGTTCAGATTTCCACCATTGATGATTGTGCTGTCATCGAAGTTTCCGCTAATGGAGTTCAAGTTTCCACCTCTACCGATGATTGTGCTGTCATCGAAGTTTCCGCTAATGGAGTTCAAGTTTCCACCTCTACCGATGATTGTGCTGTCATCGAAAGATCCACTGATGCTGTTGATGTTTCCACCTCCAATGACTGTGGTGTCATCGAAGTTGCCATTAATGCTGTTGAAGTCATCGAATCCACCTCCGATGTTATCATGGAAGCCACCTCCGATATCACCTCCGATACCTCCTCCAATACCTCCCCCGATTCCACCTCCAACACCGATACCACCTCCAACAGCGGCACCAACAGCGGCTCCCACGGCTACATCAGCTGAAGCATGAGCACCACCTCCGATGATTCCACCATTGTGGTGATCGAAATGGCCTATATCGTGATGGTCAATGATTCCTCCCTTTCCATGGTGACCATGGTCAATGCTTCCACCATTAAATCCAGCATCGAACTGTCCACCGACTCCAAGATCAACACCAAGATCAACCTGGGCGTTTCCGACTCCGATAGCGCCACCCTTAGATCCGTGATGATCGATGTGACCCGGCTGGTGAACTATACCGCCCTTTCCCCAGCCCTGATCATGACCTATTAAATTGGCAGCCGCTCCACCAATAGTTCTCCAGAGCCCGACATCAGCCAGGGCAAAGACGAGACAAAGGGCGAGCGATCTCTTCATTGTTAAAACTGCAAAATAAAATTACAAATTTATAGAAATCGTGTCTATATAGTTTGAATTGCAATATCTTGTCCTGCAACTTAATGTGTGAGAGTCGAACTTTTGGACCTTAGGCTATGAATTGAATATAAAACATGATTGTACCAAGTTAAAAATGATAAATGGGACAAGACTGGTTATTTTATCTATTCAATATCATTAATTAAACTGTTAAAACATTTCATTTAGAATAATTTTTGAAAGAAACCATATTGAATGAATACCAGGACATTTACTAAGCTGAATCCTTCGTAATTCTTTTTTTTTCGATTTCAGTACAATATTTGCTCATAGAGAACACATTTTGCAATGATAAGACAACTTACTTGCTTGGAGTCTTTCTTTGGACACATCCACGTTACTGCATGTGCAGCTTTATATATGCTCTGCACCGTCTGGATGTCCGAGTGCTCTATCATCCCTAAAGTGTTAAAATCTGTCATGTTAGATAACAGTTTCATTGTCCCGGCTCAGCCATTTACGTAACCCGCCATGTCCTATGTCCGATTCCAGACAGATGTTTCATTATATTTTACAGTCTGATGTGTTTATTGTGAGCGACCCTCCTTTAATTCACATGCTGTAGACTATGTTGAAAATAAATCTTCAAAGCACGATTGTCTTAAATTTTTGAACCTTTTAGACAAGTGACCCGAGATTCTGAATGGCCGCGGCTGACGACCGCCGCACATTAAACGACAACGAGCGATTGTGTGTATTGCGGGCATGTGCGTTTTAATCGGAGAAAGTGTTTTTTTTCTTCGAATTTTAATTAATATTCAGGGATGTTTACCTATGCAGATTTGTTGACACAATCAGGAGAGTTTAAATTATATTCTGTAGAAGAATTTTAAAAATTCCCGTCTTTTAATAATATATGGATAATTATGAGAATGTTAACCAATCAGTAAGTTGTAATAATTAAAATGAAGACAGATTTAGATCACCGTCTGAATTATGTTGTGAATTCACCAATTTTTATTAACATTTCGAAATATGTCTTAATTTTCTGTGTAAAATCCAAATCACGATTTCAATTTTTGCCGCGAGTCCAAACATCTTTTCTCTGCAAAAATTTTCGACAAAAAGCTTCATTTCTTTAAAAACCTGTGCTCGTATGTGTAAGTCATTCATTTGCCTAGTATTATTGTTCAGAAATTATGCATAGATATTAAAATGTTTTTTCTTCCTTGGATTTACGAAGGATTACGCGAGAAAGTGAGTTATGCATTGTAAAATATATCTAAGAAATCAAAGCTAAATAAACGGTGTATCTGAGCTTTAGAAAATAGATGTATTTGTTATATACGTTCAAATTAAAATGTTCACCGATTTTTAACTTGTATAACCTCGCATTTCTTTCAGTAAAATAGACTTTCATATGTGTCTGTCACTGATTTAAAAGTAAAGTCGGCAAATAGGGTGTTTGTTTTAAATTTCCTTTAATATCTTTAAAACGCAATTGATTTAAATTGTGTAAGTTACAGGAAAGTCCTATCTTTTTTTAAGAAATAAAACAAATAGAAATATCTTTATAATTTTAGTTTGCCTGAATTAAAAAAAAAAATACGCTATACATCACTTTTTAAAATAATTAATAATAGCTTTGGAGAAGTAGAGAGTGTCAACCCTCATTGTTAGTATAGCTGCAGAACTGTAGCGCTAAGGTTTTAGTCTTGACTATCATGCTACAGATCCCGTAATGCAAAAAATGTGCAATTTACGGCGAAAGATATTTTGCGCACTGTTTGGGAGAATTCCTTCACTTTCCAACTTTAGTAAATCATCTACCTTTCACCCCCTAATTCCAGACACATTCGTAAACCAATTTGTACACTTTATCCTCCTCTCAACCCTTTATAGTCACCTCTACAGACGCTAAAGTGGCTTGGTTTGAGGGATTGCAGAAAATTCCTAATCAAGCAAGTTTATCGCTTGTAGAGACGACTACATAGTGTTGGGAGGTGTATAAAATATACAGATTTATTAAAAAATTTGTTTAGAAATATGAAGGGAAAGGTAGATGATTTACCAATGTTGAAAATTGGAGAAATTCTCCCAAACGCAAAAAATCTTGCGCCGTAAATCGTCTCTAAAAATGATAAACTCGCATTATAGGATCTGTAGCGTTATGGTCAAGACTAATATGTAAAACCATAATTACGCTACAGTTCTGCAGCTATCATTATTACTGATAAAAACTGAAAGATTTTCAAGTGGTATTAGCATAGGCGTTTTCAGTGGATCAAGGGGTGGGTGTTTTCCGGACCCCCATCCTCCAGGGCTGGAATTTTAAGTGATATTAAATCACGATCAAATGACCATGGAACCATAAGGAACAAAGACTACTGTAAAAAAAAAAGTGATTAGAAAATTTAGTAAACACCCCCTCCTTAAATATTTTTTTGTACCAATAGGAGCTTTTTTTTTAAGTTTTCTGTATAAGTACATATTGCAAGCAATACTAGTAATTGTCTAGCGAAATGTCTTGAACAGGGATAGAAACTTGAAGCTTTTATACAATGTAATTCCCTTGAATCTTGAGTTTTTCTGGATTAATCGAGTTTTTGAAATACATGTATAGTGTTTCAACTTTCAAAAGCAGAAACGAATTATATCACAAATAAAAACTATATACTAGTAAATCTTATATTTCAGTCATAAATTATTTCATTTATTTGAGCAGAACAAAATATCAACTTGATCTATCTTTAACACAGCTAAATAGATCTCGATTTCCATGTCAAAAAGGAGCTTATACCTTTAATAATTTAAGGGGTGGGGTAGAAAACTGGCTCTCATTAGATATTAAAAATTAAGAAAATAACTCTCAAAATGAAAGAAAAAGTGTGCAAGCTCACATACCCCACGCCCCCCCCCAATTCGAAGTGCTGAAATTGCCGGGAAAAATAAAGGAATCCCAATTTCCTGGTAATATGCACATCTATACATTGTGTCCTAAATATCTGCAAAGTTTGACGAAATTCTGTGCAACGGTTTATGAGAAGTTGCGCTGACAATCTGTTCATTTCTATATTCAAGGTATGGCTAAAAATCTAAGTTGAAAAGTGCGGAAATTCCAAGGAAAATAAAGGAATCGGTTCCTGGTAATATGCACATCTACACACTGTGTACTAAATATCTGCGAAGTTTGACGAAATTCTGTGCAGCAGTTTAAGAGGAGTTGCGCTGACAAACTGTTCATCTCTATATTCAACGTATGGCCAAAATTCTACGTTGAAAAGTGCCGAAATTCCCAGAAAAATTATGGAATCGGAATTTCCTGGTAATATGCACATCTACACATTGTGTCCTAATATATATGCTACGTTTAACGAAATTCTGTGCGGCGGTTTAAAAGGAGTTGCGCTGACAAACTGTTCATCTATATATTCAAGGTACAGCCAAAAATCTAGGTGTATAAAAGTGCGGAAATTCCCGTAAAAAAAGGAATCTGAATTTCCTGGTAATAAGCACATCTACACATTATGTCCTAAATATCTGCAAAGTTTGACGAAATTCTGTGCAGCGGTTTAAGAGGAGTTGCGCTGACAAACTGTTCATCTCTATATTCAAGATATTGCCAAAAATCTAAGTGTAAAAGTGCAGAAATTCCCGTAAAAAATAAAGGAATCGGAATTTCCTGGTAATATGCACATCCCCACACTGTGTCCTAAATATCTGCAAAGTTTGACGAAATTCTGTGCAGCGGTTTATGAGAAGTTGCGCTAACAAAAAAACAGGACTGACGGACTGACTGACTGACGGGTCAAAAACATTATACCTCCAGCAACTTGTTGCATGGGGTATAATCACTGTATTTAAAGTGGAACAAAATGCAAACTTGATATGTAACTCATCAAGGTACAATCACATACCAAAAGCAGCTCAATGTCTGTAAGGCTTTAAAAAACTTAAAAAACCAAGTGGGAAAGACAGGTGAACAGACAAGAAGAAGCTAAAGTCCCATCTGATTTTAATACTTGGAAGACTGATATATTATGTGGTGATAGAATTTCTGAAGAGTAAAAGACCTTCGTTTTCTGTTGCTTTTTTTTGGGGGGGGGGGGCTTAAAGGCACCTGCCTCTGTCTTGATGTAGAGCTTAGCTATAATTATAGCTATGAACTTTTGGGATGTCCTGATAAATTAGTAATGGTAAGCATGTTTGTGATAGTGGCCACAGGGCCTAAACGCCGTTAAGGCCTCGTGGCCCCTTTTACAAAACGGATACCTGAGTATATGGACACAGTCAGGGTTTGTCATCATCATAGGCAATCGATGTGGTGTACTGACTACTGGACAGAACAGTCAAGGTTCCGTAGAGGCATAATATAAACAAAACTAACTTATATAAAGATGTGCTGTCGACACCTAAGAGAAATAGGATGATCAGGACACTGAACAGAAAAGCTAATGATCTCTTCAGTAACAAATCAAGAGGTTGATCTTTTTTTTTTTTTTACATGCCAGTGCTAATTAATCAATATACACCTGCCCATTTGTTACTATCAACATGAAGAATATGTCTCCCTAGCAATTAAAGACTGTGTACTTTTTGCACTATGCTTTGAAAATTCTGGCAATGTATACTATGATTATTTTATTCAAATAATTTATGATTTCAGGTAACATAGGTGGTCATAGCAAAGGGAAATAAGTCAAATAACCTCAGTTTTCTAGCACAAAATAATTCTGCCAGCTCCAAAACACTTGTCAAACCACCCACTTGTAAAGCAGGAGGGTATATAGTGATCGGGATGTCCATCCATGTCTGTCCATCCCTCTGTCTGTACGTCCGTCTGTTAGTCTTTAGGGTACCCGTCCTTATCCGCAACTCCTCTTATACCTACGAATGAATTCAAATGAAACTTTTACAGAATCTTTGTTTCATAGTTCTTTGTTTCAAAATGAATTTCGATCTGCAATTTCAATCCCATGTTTTCCCCACGTCCGCGTCATATTGTACCCGCCCATTTCATTGTCTATCACTGAATGTTTTGATTGTAACAGATAGAAATGAAGTAAGCTGTATATTTCCAATTTTGCCAGTTAATGTTCCGCAGTCTGAGAGTATTCAGACGCACCTAGAAAAACACGTAATACACAAAATACACCATCCTGAAACCAAGCGCCTATGATTTTAACAGATCCAAGAACTTATTTAAAACCTGATCTACTACTGACTCTCTGTAATGCACACTTGGCAAAATAATTAGAGAGAGAGAGAGCATGGTGTATTTTTGTATAAAATTGTATATACTGTACATCATTAATGAAGAAAGGAATAGGGTAACCTCCTTCGGGATGTTCAGTATCTTAGGGGCAGTGTTTCACAAACACATCTTGTTTTCCTTAAATTCAAATATAAAACTATTTACGTTCGCAAAAAGTGGATAGAAGGGCGCAGTACATCACCCCTACCCCCCCCCCCCCCGCAGTACCTCACCAAACATTAATTGTTGTTATCTTGTGAGTGGAAGTCCTGCCAGTAAAGGTAAAAAAATGAAAAATGAAAGATGTCTTTGTGATGCCTCCGTATGACAGCATATGGCGAGGGTTGAAATTTCTAAATGTCAAGGTCCAAAGGTCAAAATTGTAGGTATATATCTAAAGGAAGTCCTCTCACATGAAATACACCTGCGAATATGAAAAACCTAGTTCTAACGGTTCAAAGTTCATGGTCAACGTTATTTTTTTTTCAAGTGGGTCAAACTCTCAGGTCAAGGTAAAAAGGTCAAAATTGTTGGTAGCCAAAGGAAGGTCTTGTCACAAGGAACACACCTGTGAAAATATGAAACCTTAGTACTAGCGGTTCAAAAGTTATGATCATGATTGAAGTTTTTTTTTTTAAGTGGATCAATCTTTAAGGTCAAGGTGAAAAGGTCAAAATACTTAAACCCACTGAATCGTCTTGTCATAATGAATGCATATGTGAAGTATGAAACCCCTAGCACCAACTTTTCTAAAGTTAATGCTATGGCTAATGTTAGTAACTTTTGGTTAAAGTGAGTCAAAGTCAAGGTCACAAGGTTAAAATTTTGTAGTACCAAAAGAAAGGTCTTGTTACAAGGAATACACCAGCCAAAGCATCACCCACTCAAAAGTTTTGGACAAGGTTAAAGTTTCTTTGAACAAATATACAAACAGATAAACAAACATACAGACGAACGAACAGAACAAACTACTGTATAGTCCCGAATCTTCGATAACGGGGGACATAGAAAAAACTTAAATCCGCGCCGTCCGCAACTCGATGTTTTCTAGGTTATTTTTAGTTAGATTATTTATATCTACCAATCAAATATTAGGTGTAATGTATATTTATAAGTTATATCGATGGGGAAAACCAAAGTATTCTACAGCGTTGTTGTTGACTGCAAGATAGGTAAGACGTGTGGTATAAATTTTCATTCTTTTTATAATGTTAATGAATGATAGATTTTTAAAGTGATTATAGATAAGCACTGCATGATTTAAGCACCCTTCAGTATATATCCTGGTTATAGATATATATGTCATGTCTACATCAATCTTGTTGTAGGGCCAAAGTTAGCTATAAATCGATCAATAGTAAATGAGTAATGTTTTTTTTTTATTGTGCAAGTTGTTAAACTCATTAGTTTAAAGGTATTTGATATTAAATATGAACATTAATGATTAAACCAGCTAACCATCCAGGCAAAAATATTTACATAGTATTATGTGTGTGTATATATATATATATATATATATATATATATATATATATATATATATATATATATATATATATATATATATATATATATATATATATAAAATTATTCTTTCTATTAATTCATATATAATCCTGTAAAGTTACATGTTTAAAAATCCTTTATTTCCTATCCAGAAATAAATCAGGAAATAGGACACAGATCATTGAGGTTAATCAGTAACTATAGAACTATTTACAAGCTAGCTGTGATAAATTTATTGAAGAAAAAAAAACAGATCAACAATTAAATTTTAACACTCCGTGAGATTAAGGCCTCAAACAGTATATATATATATATTAGATATTTTATGTTAAACTAATTCATACTGCTTTTTTCAGAGATATGTTAATTACATGGTTTTATATCTTCAAGTTTCAATTCAAGATACAGATTGTCCTTCACTGAATATAGATTGATCTGTATAGATCTACAATAGCTAGGCTCCTCAAGTGTTGGTCTCCTGAGTTGTGTACATATGCATTTAAAGAAGGGCCTAGATATTAAATTTTTTGTGGCAATTAGCCAAGATATTCCATTTCCTCGATTCCAAAAGAGAAACAGTCCTGTGTGGTAAAGGGAAACTAGAATTTTTATTTTTACTCCCTCATTGACAATAACTTTAGCATGTAAATAGCTAGATTTTGATGCTGAATACCAGTTGTTTTCATTTATTTTTTTTGTAATTTTATATATATTTCCCCTTTTATTAAGAATATATAATGTTATTGATACTAGAACTTATTCAGTTTGAATCAACATGTTTTGAAATAAAAAGTACCTTGTGTATTTAGGATAATGGATTTTGGGGGAAGTCTTGTGTACGTGGGTCCGACAGATGAGCAGGAAGACATACCTGAGGAAGATGATCTGGAGGAGAAGGAAGAAGAAATTGATCCCCAGAATGCAGATGAAGAGGTTTGTACATCACTGTATACCACCGAACCATTAAGGTCATTCCTTTCACCTTAACTTAGAGATCAAGTGTATAATGACTTGTGGGACTCTTAGGAAGGGAAAGACATCAGGAATCAATTTACTCTGGTATTCATGACTATTCACTTATAAAAAAATAATCTCATGGGGAGGGGGAATGGGCTGGTAAGGATGGTATGTATATATATGAGCATTCTTTAAGTTGGATCTCATGCTTTCAATGCATTGATTATAAAGTTAACAAATATTGTTTGGAGATCATGCCAAGACTCTCGGATCTTATGCTTTATTATGATTCTCTTCTTTGCTTACAGACATGTTGCTTGGATATTCTGGACACAGCAGGACAAGAAGAGTATTCCTCTGTACGAGACATGTACATGAGTTCGGGGGACGGCTTTATGATTATCTACAGCATTACTAGCAGATCGTCATTCAACGAGGCCTCAGCCATTTACCGCCTTGTTCAGAAAATTAAAGGCATGGATCATGTACCTTCGGTAGGTTGAAAAATGTCAGACAATGGGTATATAGACCTAAGTTATTCATAGATTAAGATATATTTCAATTGCCCCCACCATGAAATGGTTGGATTTTATTATCCATTCTCTTTCCTGGACAATGGGGCAAAGTTCTATTTTTTTCTGCAGCTGGCTTATAGTTTAATATCTTAACATTTTAGTAAGCATATGGTGGCAAAATATGACACTAGTCCATAGAAATGTTGATACTTGCATCTGAAGTGAAAAAAAAATATATTAAACCAGTAATAATATTTATAGAATCTTTAGCAAGCGAGCTAGTCTATTATAGTTATGTTTATGGTTATATAATTATGCATATATGTATAAAAAAACAAGCATTCTGAGAGTATTGCATAAGCAATACATGTCCCCTGCCGGGTGCCCCTTTTCTCTTTAGGATACAAGCTTGTTCAGAACATATTGATTTAGTGCATCATGAACCAGATCATAATCCAAATTATGAAAAATTTAAAATGCGATAAATCCGTCAAAAATCATTGAAGCAAAATGACATTGAAATTTGATCTGTCTCTCATCAACATACACTTACATACCAAATTTCAGCTCAATATCTGCAAGGGCTTAGAAAAAGAGTGTGGAAAACCAAGGGGGACAGACTAGCTGACAGACAGATGGACAGACAGACTCGGAGGAAACCTATAGTCCCCTCCGGTTTCACCAGTAGGGGACTAAATATCAAAAGGAACATTTCATTAAGCTTAGGATTTGATTTTGTAGATTCTTTGTGGGAATAAAAGTGATCTAGAGCAAGAGAGAGAGGTATCATTTGAGGAGGGGAAGAAGCTGGCAGAATCCCTGGGCATTCCTTTTTTAGAAACCTCTGCAAAAACAGGAAGCCTAGTGAAGGAAGCATTTGAAAATCTGGTTTTAGAAATTCCTGAACACAAAGCTACACACAAAGTAAGTGAAGATAACCCAAATAAAATAAGATAATTTAAATAAATAAAAGTGAACAGATTCTTTCTGAGAGTTATTTTTGAAAATAACAAAGCAGTTGTGCTGATAATATTACCCAAATGCCAAATAAGGGATCTTTTTTCACATCTCAAAAGCTTTTACAAATGTTTAATGTGTATCTTTATGCAACTTCAAAAGTATGTGATTGTTCTTTCTGATTTAGAGAATGATGACTTTAGTTGTTTCTGTTTATCCTAGATCGTCATGCTTGGGTCTGGAGCTGTTGGAAAATCTTCACTGACAATTAGATATGTATCAGACCAATTTGTTGAGAGCTATGATCCAACCATAGAAGACTCATATCGTAAAATGATCAAAGTGAAGGGAAGACGAAGAAAAGCAGAGCAAGGTATTTCATTTATAAATAAATACATGTAATACACATAGGTATCTAGTGTATATTTAAATTTTTGCTAGGAATTTGATATTCTCCAATTTACATTATTTGCAATTTGACAGGTTAAACTAAGTTTCAATTATTATATCTCTCTCTTTTCTGTCTCAGACTCGGTTATTGCAAATTGAGTAAACTTTTTTCTTTTTTGTTTGGAAATAATAACCAAGTACACTGCAGCTTAAATGAATGAAAAATTTATGAATTCAAATAAACTAGCTCTTTGTGCCGATTTTCATATTTTCTCCAAAAAAAAAACAACAACATGTAAATTTGATTTTTAAAATGTTAGCTCTAGGAGAACAAGGAAATCCCAGAAGACAGGTATCCAGGGTGAGAAGCTTCATCTCCTCAATTAGTGGGATCTTCTCTCGCAGATTGTCTGGAAGAAGATCAGCCACAGCGGAAGATTTACCCGATCAGCAACCGAGAAGTGACACTAGAGGAGGTCATCCAAGTCGTCGAAAGTCAGCCCCGCCCATACGATCTCCTACCAAGTCCAAGAAAACCATAAAATGTCAGAAAGCTGACACTAATGTCATCTTGGTGTCCATGAAGGATCTTGATCAGATGGACAATATTGCTACGGGCGACCCGGTGTATTGTGATGGGTGTCAGGTTGTGTTGTCTTGCATCTCTGAGACTCAACAGGACGAAGACAAGCTGCTATGGAACTGGTACTATTAAAGCCATTGACATTCATTTACTAGGCAGAAGTTGCACATACTGAAATGAAATTGGTATACAGATTTATCAAAAAAATATCTATAGGCAGGGTTTTGTTTTTTGGTACGATTGAGCAATTTTTGACAGAGTTATGCCCCTTGGACTTAAAAAAATTCCAATTATTTGCCGTTTCCTTTCATTTTCTTTGCAGATCTGGAGGTTGCATATGCTGAAATGAAATTGGGTATATGTACAGATTTATCATAAGAAATATCTAAGGTCAAGTTCTGTTTTAGGTACAATTGAGCAATGTTTTACATAGTTATGCCCCTTGTCTAAGGGAGGGGGGGGGGATAAGTGTTTCACAAACATCTCTAGACTTGTTTATTTATATCACTCTTAGAGGAAATAGCTATTTCATAATGGGTTAATTAACTGTTGTAAATTTTCAGTGAGTTCTGTGGACATAAAAATGTCTCCACAGAAGTCAGAAAAGAAGAAATTCCTAAATCAGACACCATAGATTATGCTCTCTCTGGACCAGAAGAACAAGCTGCTACAGGAACAGAAACTGACAAGATGGAGGCCACGAAACCCGCCACAACGGGAAGTGGATACGTGGTGTACTGTCTGGATATCAGCGGATCTATGGGGGGTATCACACAGCTTCCCGAACTACAAGGTAGCATTCAAATGTTTTTTTTATAAGGAATCATTGTCTAGTTAGTAGAGTATGCCCATTATGCATAAATAATCCCATGTTCTTCCCACTATCGTTGATGTCCCTGGTATACTTTACTAATATAGACAGTGATTCCTTATATTTCCATATCAATGTGAAATAAATTGTAAATTTATTTTTTTAAAATGTTGTACAATAAATTTGAATTACAAGAGGTCTCACATGCATGTCAATTTCAATAGTACTTACCCACTGGCGTCAATCACAAAGACAGTCGCATGAGATTTATACATGCACATGCATATTGCCTCCTTTGCTCCTGACCTATTTTTTGTGAAATTTACTTTCAAGAGAATTGAGATAGGAGAAGACTATGCCAAATTTTGAATCTGTAAATTAATGTAGGTTTACAGTACTTGCATTAAATTTCTAAAGCTACACATTATCTTACCGCTTGTTTTTAAGCTGAATGGAAGAAACAGAGGGATGGGGAACATGCCTCTGGCAGTAACAGTGTTACACGACTTCAAGCCATACAAGAGGCACTCCTAAGGTAATGGTGGAAGTTAACTTTGCAACAAGAGAAATGAATGCACAATTACGAAGCATATAGTACATGTATTCCAAATTTGTCTGACATTGATAGATTACTGAGAAAATATTTTTGGGATCAAAATAGAAATTAACATTCATCAAAGCATATGCCTGAAAAATTAAGTAGATTTAATTTCAAACAAAATATAATAGTACTGGAATGTCAGAGGACAAGGACATTTGAATTTGATTTGGAAGATAAAAGGTCAAAGCTGTGATGACTTACAAGATTGTCAACATGTGTAATGCTAGTACTCGCTTTTTGGTTTATAAAACATATATGCCTCAACCAAGGTTATTTAATTCCATATTAAATAGTCCCATAAATAGTCATCTTAAACTACCATATTCCTTAAGTTTGTTCTTTAATTGTTGAGAAAAAATTAAAATGAAGATATATAAAAAAAAGGTTGGGCAATAACTTTTTGATAAAAAATTAATTATATCCTCTTTTAATTTATCAAAGCAATAACAATTTCATACAGGCAGTTAGAGCGACTGCACCTGGACAACCCAGACCGTCGAGTGATCTTCTTAACGTTTGAATCAAAGGTGGAAGTCTATGGAGATTGTTCAGATAACACCATACAGACCGTGCCTTCCAGCATCCATAATGAGTTTGAACCATTACTGAGCTACGGAGAAAAGTATTCCACGGAACACCAGATCAAGCCTTTAACGGAATCCTACCAGTAACTATTATTTCTGTCTTCTCAATGTAAATATCAATACATTCTAAGCTTAAGGACATGTATAAATACATTGTACTACGGGCATGTAGTTTTGGAAAACAGTGACAGGGACATTTAGAAGTACATACATGTATAATGAAATACATGTATTTAAGGAATAACTGTCTTATTTTTTGATTTCATGAAGTGATCAATCGATTGGCTTGCGTAATAATTTGCATAAACGCCGAAGGCGTTTATGCATAAAATTATCACGCAAGCCAATCGATTGATCATCTTCATGAAATTGAAAAACAAGACAGTTATTCCTTATATTTACATGCTTTGATTCCGCCAATCCACGTGCTCCAAGCCCTGCTTCTGTCTAGCTGTTTGTCCCGCCCTGCAAACATTGATGGGGAAATAAAGTACATTTACATTTGGTAATTTTATCTCGGACAAAGACATTGGAAATGTAAATATTAAGGTTTATGACCAATTTATTGAATTGATCAGAATCTACAAATTGTATAATTTTTAGGTACTTGAAACAATTGAATTGTGCACCTCATGCAAGACCTCTTTTATAATTTTACAAGCAATGCCTTTGCAAATTGAAACATTAAAGAATTGATGTGTCACCAGTGATTTATTATGGAAAGTTAATAGAAATGCATTTTACATAAGTTGCTTAAATTTACCTAAAATATATATCCACCTTTATAGGAAAATAGTGACAGAAGTAAATAAGCTAAAACCAAAAGGCTGTACCAGTCTTGGCCCCGCCCTTTCTGTTGCCATGGGGATTGTCAATGGTTCCGTGGGATCTGAGATTATTTTATGTACTGATGGAGCACCAAATGGAGGCATAGGCAACATGAACAGGGATCCCAATTTCTATGTGGAGGTCAGATAAATCACACGATTAATGCTTTATTGGATTCATCTATGCTTCTTTTGTAAATATGCAAATGTATTGGCTGCTATTAAAAATAACAAGTTTTTCCATAACTTATTTGAATCAATGTACATTTCTCTTTTTAAAGGCTGGGCAATATGCCAAAAAGAAGAACATCACTATTTCTATTCTCGCTGTGGAAGGGGAGAGAACTGGATTAGAGAAAGTTAGCAAATGTGCAGATATTTCTGGTGGTACTGTGAATGTGCTTAATCCCCTGGAAATATCCCGGCAGTTACGACTCATCTCACAGAATTACGTCATTGCTACATATGTTACGGTCACTCTCTTTCTCCATCCAGAGCTGGAAGTGGATGACCCCAGATTTCCTAAGGTTATTATTTTTAACATACAATCAAACATTGTTCTGAGCACAATAAAAATATTGAGGGTAAAATACCTAAAGAATAAGAGGTTTGGTTGACTAAATCACTTCGACATATCCATGGTATTCGAGATGCCAGTGTTTGAGTTACAGGAGTTCAACTGTATTTGAAATAGAAAAATGAAAAACTCTTCACATAACATTTAACACTTGGCAATTTTTAAAAAAAATAAGATTTCTATATATATGTGTGCATATAGTACACAAGTTCTTGACCTTTGACTTTAAAAGTGACTCTGGTGAGCATTGTGGCACATGGACCTCTGATCTATGATAATGCATTGATTATGAAATGTATATATTTTTTGTTG
The DNA here is from genome assembly GCF_032062105.1 of Saccostrea cuccullata. Taxonomy (NCBI): domain Eukaryota; kingdom Metazoa; phylum Mollusca; class Bivalvia; order Ostreida; family Ostreidae; genus Saccostrea; species Saccostrea cuccullata. The sequence continues at coordinate 335,904 of NW_026936638.1, forward strand.
TAGGGCAGTAGCAAGATAATTAAGGAGGTGGGAAGTGCAACAAAAGATACTGATATGACATTCTCATTTAAGTTGAAAAATCCTGGGAAAAAATTGGACATAGAAAAAATACCATTCCAGGTAAGGCAATAGATCCCTTTAATCTAGTGTCTAAGTAATTGAAAATTTTAGCTTGTGCACGTCTTTCTTGTTTCTCATCTGTAACCTTGTAATACAGAAACAGTGGGTGACTTTATTTCCCTCATAGATTGCTTATGACAAGATGATGTCTCATTAATAAACAAGGTCATTTTGACAAGTTCAAGGTCATATTTAGAAGAATTCTATTGACTTTTGAACAAAATTGTTAAAAGGGTATAATTCTGTAAAAGTCTACCCAGTGCAATGTGTACAGTTATAAATTTTACTAAATTTGTTTTATTTGTAGTTTTACAATGTATTTGATTTATTATACATTCACTCCTTGTAGTTTGATCTGATATTTCAACAATAAGTTCATTTTTGTTGTCCTGTATAGGTACAAATTTCTTACACACTGAAGGATGGCAGAAACATGCTGAGAACCATCAGTAAATCACTGTCTACCACAGACAACAGACAAACCATGGAGGAGGTAAGTCAAACTCACAGCTTTGTCTGTCTGTTTGTTTGTCTTTTAGATAAGGTCTATAAACACTAAATGCATGTTCATCCTAATGACCAAAAACTATCTGAAGCTTTTCTAGTTTTGTTATCATTGTGCTGGATATGTAATATTTTTTTTACATAAGTATTATCAAGTATAAATATCTGAAAGTCTTCATCTGAAAAGTAAGTTATCAAACTGAACAACACATTTGAACTGTAATAAAGCCAAGAGGAAACACTTTCTATTATTTACATTTATCAATGATCCCATTGGAGCAGGCATATTTTTATAAACTTTTGTACAAACTTTTATTTCTCTGTGAAAATCGGTCCAAATCTGGATTTATATTCAATTTGGCTAGTTTCATCATAAATATTTATACTTAAAGTATAATTGAAAAATTAAAACAATTAAAATATATATATATATAATACACATATTTTTAATATATCGACCTTTATGTGTCTGTAAAATTAATAAGATTTCCGCTACAAAATTTTGTAGGCTATGAATGTTAATGTGGTTGGCACTGCAGTAGTACAGAAGACAGCTTACTTGGCCAGTAAAGGAGATATTGAAGATGCTCGCTCAAAATTGTGAGTAAAAAATTTCAACTTGGAAAGAAGAAGGATGCATACTTTTATGGAAAGAAAAATGATAAATTTTTCAAAATTTTTGTACACCTAATGCATATTGGGGGTGGGGATGGGTGGGGGGGGAGTGTTATGAGAGGAAGAGGGAGATTTGATTTGTTCTTTATTTGACATCAAAGTTACCATAATTCTCTGAATTTGCTTGTTTTTTTTCTTAAAGATTAAAGTTAAATTGTATTTAAGAGGCATCATGGGATGAAGTACTTCTGTCTTGTACAAAATTTTAACAACTCTTTTGAACCTAGAATTAATTAGTTTGCCTTTGGTTGTATCATGTTAAACAGTGTGTCATGACTCAGTTATGTACAGTTTGATCTTTGATGTCAAATCAAATTATTTGGTTTGGCAGGGAAACTAATGTCAGATTTAGAATGTGTTGTGTGTCTAAATCTAGATATTTAAATGTCACCATAAAAGATTGGTCATATGCATTCCATTGTGATTCTCTTTGGCATTATCTGGATCTTTATTTTACAATAAAGGGGGGTGACCTATGTTTATTTAACCAGGACATACCTTTTAAATTAGTTTAAATTTAAAGTATTTCTAAAATCCTCCATTTTGTATTCATAGATTGTCTTCAAAAAGCATGATTTCCAAAGGATCCAAGAATTTACAGCAGCGTGAAGACAAGGTGGCATTTATTGAGGAGAGCAGATCATTGACACAAGTAGTCAATAAGCTTCACAAAGAAAGGAAGCAGGTAGGGTAGAAAACTGCCCCCCCCCCCCCCAAAAAAAATGAGCGTAAATTGAAACTGGCTCATACGTTTTACAAACTATCTGCATGGTTGATTGAAGACAGAAATCTATATTGATGGTTGACACATATTTTGTATACTAAGCTTGCATCTTAAATTATCATTGGTTTAATAAATATTGCTTTAACAGAAATTCTGTTCGTTTGCAGACAAATTCTCTCTCGGCTTCCGGTTTCTCAGATTTGGACACAGCTGTCTTGCATGCAAATGTCATGCAGTCTGCCGGCAAATTATACGGAGCATCCAAAAAGATGGAGCTTGTCAAGAGACGAATGGAGAAAAATAAGGCACTCACAGAGGCATACTATGGATATCAACAACAATGAACCATATTTATTCATTTTTTTGTGAAATTTAACAAGTTTCTTTTTCCTTTAATTTGTTGAATTGATAAAGTAAACATGTTAATTTCACTTGAATTGTTTGCTGCTGCTTACAATGGACCTGGATCTCTATTATATGATTTTTATATCTGATTAATTCACTTGTTTGAAACTTAAATCCTAAGACCTAAAGAAAGTTTCTTTTCTACTCATTATTGAAATGTAATAACTTACATGAAGTATATTCTTAATTCTGTGAAAGATATATAAACACGGTACATTATTGTCACATGTAGGGTATTTGTCTACAAGAAATCCATGCTTTTTACAGAGTCATTGCTTTACATTTTTTTATCCCCCCCCCCAAAAAAAATTATCAAAATATGTTTTGATGCTGATATAAACATGTTAAAAAAGGTTAACATACCCGGCAAGTATCTAAGCCAGTAAGTGATTTGTTTTTCTGATCCTTGTTGTTTTACATATATTCGTGTTACTGCATTTTTGCATTCAGATTTAAACCAGTTCTAATCACCAATGTTTCCAGTTGTTTTATACCATAGATACATGTATGTTTTCTTTTTATAGTTTTTTGATAAAATATTTTTATTCATTCCTTCTTTTACACTCGCATGTCACTTTATACATATGTATCAGATTAGTGATCTGTGTAATTTAATTGTTCTGCAAATAAATATTTTTGTTACAGAAGTATTTTGTTTTTTCTATTAGATTCATCAAGATTTTTAAACTAGAACTGTTCCAAAAGTGCTTCATTAATTTGGTTATATTTGAAACGAGATGTTTGTAAAACACTTATGCCCAGCTCCCCCAAATAATTGGAATTTTTAAAAGTCCGAGGTACATAACTTTGTCAAAAATCGCTCAGACATACCCAGACCTAGATATTTTTATGATAAATCTTGACACCAAATTTCATTTCAATATACGTGTACAACCTCTGCAAAGAAAATGAATGGAAACTGCAAATAATTGGAATTTTTCAAAGTCCAAGGGGCATAACTCTGTCCAAAATGGCTCGATCATACCAAAAAACAAAACTTGACATTGTTTACAATAAATCTGTATACTAAATTTCATTTCAATATGTACAACCTCTGTGAAGAAAATGAACGGAAACTGATGGTGGACCAACAGACCGACTGACAGCAGCAAAGCAATATGCCCTCCCTTCTTCGAAGGGGGGCATAATATTGAAAAAAAAAAACTTTATACAGTATATGTGATATAAATGTACACCTGTCATTTGGTCCACAGTTCATCTATGTATAAGAATCTTAAAAATTTCATTTCAAAACAAGAAGTCAGCAATCTTAAGGTCAAGATCTAGTAAATGAAAGGTGCCTACAGATTTATCAAATTTGAGAAATGAATTCCTTTACTGATGCTTTACAACTTTAGCTTGGTCAAATAAGGTGTTTCGGGGCATAATTTGTAGGTAAACAAGATGAAAAACTGTATTTTAAACTGTCATTTTCAATGAAAAATTAAGAAAACCAGTCATGAATATGGGAGTTTTTTTTCATATTCGACAAAGGAAATGTATCCAGATTGCCTACAGTCTCATGGAAAATGGTAATTAGTATGTTCATGGCCTCTTCTTTAAACCAATATCAAATTCAATATAGGTATCCGGTTTACTTTTCATATGATTTCAAATTGAATGTCATGAAAATACCATATTTTCTACATAATTCTGCTATAGCCGTAAAGTACGGGAAAAAGAAAGTTGAAATTGATTATGACGTCATAATGCATCTAGCACCAAAAAGCTAGTCTAAAGTTATTTACTAGATCTTGACCTTAATAAACCTAGAGGTACTGTGTTAATTTGTACGTTGTTTAATGTCCCTCTCAAGAATATTTCACTCATATGGAGATGCCACCATTTGCTGGTGGAGAGCTGCAAATTTTGTCCTAAACTCAGCACTCAGGGCCATTGAGCAGCAAGGGATCTTTTTCGTGCCAAAACCCACTGCGACATGTGACCTTGGATTATACGGTCAGAACCAAAGGACCAGTCTCCACATCCAACAGTTGGATTTGAACCCACAACGTAAGGATCGACTCCTTACGCCGCAACTCAAGAGGAGACACTCGAACCACTGCACAAGAGGTACTGTGAGCAATGAGCTCACTAAATGATACCCCGCATTCCATATGATTAATATAATGATAAAGTCCATGTTTAGTTATGAGAGACCCAAAATATCTGTCAGATTACAAAATTTTACTGTTACATCTGACACGCATTTCTGGTCTCCCAGAGCAAACCATGGAATTTGCCATCATAATCAAATGGAAGGTAGGGGGGGGATTATTTAGTGAGCTCAGTGCTCATGTTACCTCTAGTTTCTTTTAAGGAAATGGAATATTAACAATATTTCGTGACAATCAAGATTTATTTATCATTATTACTGGAAAACGTGTTTGTTATGTATGTAGTATATGTCTGTTGGTAAAGGTGATTGGTTGCTCACGTAATCAAAATTAGATGCTGCATTGCAACAGATTAATCCCCCCACCCCAAATATCGATATTTTGTATGTTTCTGTTTGTTATGATGTTGCTTTATGCTTTTTCCTTTGTAGAATGATATGGATATGAGGTCAAACTAAAGTATGTTTTGTATACTGTATACACATCATTAAAGTCTGTTGCATTCGCACATTTGAGCTAATCCTATAAAATAACTAGATGATAATTGAGCTCTGCTCGACGTCATAATAAAAATAATAAAAATCACTAGCTCAAGATATGTCATCTTTTATTTTGAAGATTGAAATTTTTTTTTTGTGAAGTACAAATACATAAATACATGTATTAATTTTATTTCACTTTTTTCTACTGTGAAGCAGACTAGTTGTTTCCCCTTGTATTGAAAGACATTAAACAGGAATGGATTCTCATACAATTCACTTAATCGGAACTGATATTTCATGATCCTTAACAGAAACAGACATGCATTCTAATTTCCCATGAACTATGTCCATCTGTTCACTCTTACTCTGTTCACACTTATTTATTAAATCACCATCACAAACACCTTCCTTCTGTTGAATAGAGTGTGTAGTCTTGAATTCTGACTCACTGTCTTTATCGTTTTGACAATATTCACATTTTGCAGTGGTCAATGTCTCGACTTGCTCAGAAGATGGTTTAGCTACCACTTGTCCTGGTGGTACATCCAACTTCAGAGTCTTAAGTATGTGTTTTGACACTGGGGCCTCCGCCCCACAAATCTGGTAGATCCACTCCAGAATGTCCCCTAATTCACACTCCTCTGTAAATTCTGGATCAAGCTCAAGTCTTTCCATAATGTGGCACAAACAAACAGCCAAGTTTTCAATACTTTCCTACAAGAGAACATAGTAATCATACTAAATGAGACTTCCCATTCAAAGAGGAAAAGTTTACTCCATTAATGCTCAAAGTACAGACAAAAAATTCTTTGATGAGATCTTTACAAGTGCAAATGTCAGATTCTTTGATTAAACTTCCTCTCAAATAAAATGATAGGCTATCTATGAGGATGACTAATATTGATTTAAGATAATTAAGAAAAAAAAAGCTATTCAAGTATCAGAAAATTAATTCTTAAGTTTACACTGGCTGGTGAGGATGTGCATCAGCTACCTGAGTTTCTGTCAGAATGTTTAAACAGCTCTGTTGTAGTTCACTAGTTGTCAGTAATGTCTGCTGAGTCAACAGCAGAAGCAAATTCTCCAAGTTGGTCCAGGCCAGCTGAAAAACAAAAATACATGTATTTTATATACATGTATATACTCTAAGCTGCATAAACACATTTTATGTTGGAAACAGATCAGATTAAAAAATGTAAACTGATGGGTTGCTCTGTAGCTTTATTGTTGAATTGCAGTTAATTAACAGTGATGGCTTGCTCTGAGATTCATAAATCACCGGTACCAACATGACCAAGCTACAGATCACATGTAATAGATGATAGACCTTTGGATTGGGAGATTCTTCTGTCATCTTCAGGGAGTAACTACACATGACAGTGGAGAGGGGGATGGCAGACTTTAAAGGACCCGTCCACAGCTCCTTAAATTCCTCAATGTCCTCAATAGTCCACTCTTCAGGGAAATGACAAACTGGATTGTAAAAAAAGATGTCATTTGTTAATCAGGCAACTTTCAAAACATAATCTACTTATAATATTGAGAATTGATTTATGCACACTTAGAATTTTGACAAAATGAAGCCAAGTTAAAAAAAAAATAAGTAAAAATATTTTAACAAGAGGCCCAAGGGTCTTGAATCGCTCTTCTGATAAATTGTACAATCTATCACTTCTATTAGAAGCCTCCAACTCTATTAGTATCATAAGACCCAAAATGCATCAACTTACAAAGTTTGATAATGTTTAGCCAGTTAAGACTGAAGATATTAAAATATAATTATAAAATACCATAAGTAGGTCACAGTGACCTACTTTTTGATTGAAATTTTCTGAGGACTCAAGATACATTAATTGACAAAGACTGATGATTCTAATTGAATAAGTACCTGAGATATTCAAAAGTAGGTCACCATGACCTATTTTTTGGTCAACATTCTCTGAAAACCCAAGATGCATCAACTGACAAAGTTTCACGATTCTAAGCCAATTAGTACCAGAGATAATTAAATATAGCCATCAAATGTCAAAAGTAGGTCACGGTGACCTACTTTTTGGTCGACATTTTTCAAAGACCCAAGATGCCTTAACTGACAAAATTTGATGATTCTAAGCCACTAAGTACCTGAGATATTTAAAAGTAGGTCAACATGACCTACTTCTTGTTGGACATTCAATGAAACCCTAAGATGCCTCAACTGACAAAGTTTGATGATTCTGAGCCAATATGTACCAGATATAATTAAATATAGCCATAAAATGTCAAAAGTAGGTCACAGTGACCTATTTTTTGGTTGACGTTCTCCGAAAACCCAACGTGCCTAAACTGACAAAGCTTGATGATTCTAAGCTAATACGTACCTGAGATATTCAAAAGTAGGTCACTGTGACCTACTCTTTGGTCGACATTCTCCGAAAACCCAAGATGCCTCAACTGACAAAGTTTGATGATTCTAAGCCAATAAGTGCCTGAGATACTTAAATATAGCCATAAAATGTCAAAAGTAGGTCACTGTGACCTACTTTTTGGTCGACAATCTCCGAAAACCCAAGATGCATCAACTGACAAAGTTTGATGATTTTAGGTCAATAAGTACCAGAGATACTTAATTATAGCCACAAAATGTCAAAAGTAGGTCACCATGATCTACTTTTTAGTCGTCACTCTCCGAAAACCCATGATGCATCAACTCACAAAGTTTGATGATTCTAAGCCAATAAGTACCAGAGATACTTAATTATAGCCATAAAATGTCAAAAGTAGGTCATTGTGACCTACTTTTTGGTCATCACTCTCCGAAAACCCAAGATGCATCAACTCACAAAGTTTGATGATTCTAAGCCAATAAGTACCAGAGATACTTAAATAAAGCCATAAAATGTCAAAAGTAGGTCATCATGACCTACATTTTGGTCGACGTTTTTCAAAGACCCAAGTACATCTACTAACCAAGTTTGATGATCGTAGGTCTGAAGGTAATCAAAATATGCATTTTAAAGAATTTGAAAACAAATGTCATCAAAATTCAAAAAGTAGGTCACAGGACCTACTTTTTGTCTGACGTCACGGCGTCAGACAGTACTAGATTTAACCAGGGCTTATTTATGCAGTCGTTCCATGAAATTGTTTAGATAGTTCGATGGTGGAAATTTCGATACATGCATAATCTCCAAGGAGGAAATGAGCTTTTATTTAATTACTGAATGATCTCGTCTTTAGTATAATTTATGCTTTCATCTTTGAACGTCTGCTTCAGTTCTCTACTAAAAAAATGCCTTATTTTATAAATCTCACTGTTTTGTGTTGTGTATCAAAGATTAAGTCATTTTACATGTTATGGTTAAAACTGATTGCTTATTTTCAGTAAAATTATACCTTGACATTGAATTACTAGTACCTAAACATCAGGCACGTGTCCAAATATTTTCCTTAGTTGCCCTGCTCCAAGTATTGTAAAAACTGATCATTAAATACGGTACCTGAGAAAAATACAGTGAAAACAGAAAAAATGTCTTATTCAAGTTCGCTTTTAATTCTTTATTGTGTAAATAGATTTGTATGTTGCTGAAGTGGTATACTTCACTCCTATATCCAACGATTATATTTTGGACCATATTACATTGTAAATTAGTTTGCATCTTCTTGTTTCTTTTCCCAGATGGTTCAGTTCAGAATTTCATCAATCAATTACGAAACAGTGTTATGTTGAGAATCACTGTACATCAAATGGTTTGAGAAGCAATGAAAACTTTCAAGAACAGCAGGGGAATGGTCAGCATGTGTAACGCTCTGTCAAGATTGTTATCGCCAGGGTGAGGGTTAGGGTTATAAGCGCCCATTAACTGATCATAGATCTTCCCATTGATTTCATCATTTACAACCTTCATTTTATTCTGTTTGTTGAATAAAAAATCAGCTAGGTCATTAAACATATAAAACATTACTTGAACAAGAGGCCCATGGGCCACATCGCTCACCTGAGCACTGTGGTTATGAAAAAGTAGAAATTGGTTTATTATTGAAAAGTTTAAATCCAAAACTACTCCCATGACCAATCATATCTTTGCTATTCTTGAGAAGAAGATTTTAAAGAATTTTCCTATATATTTCTATGTAAAACTTTGGTCGGCCATTTTGGCCCCGCCCTACCCCCGGGGGTCATGATTTGAACAAACTTGAATCTACACTACCTGAACATGCTTCCATATAAATATGATGAATTATGGCTTTGTCATTCTTGAGAAGAAGATTTTTAAAGAATTTTCCTATATATTTCTATGTAAAACTTTGGTCGGCCATTTTGGCCCCGCCCTACCCCGGGGGGTCATGATTTGAACAAACTTGAATCTACACTACCTGAACATGCTTCCATATAAATATAATGAATTATGGCTTTGTCATTCTTGAGAAGATTTTTAAAGAATTTTCCTATATATTTCTATGTAAAACTTTGGTCGGCCATTTTGGCCCCGCCCTACCCCCGGGGGTCATGATTTGAACAAACTTGAATCTACACTACCTGAACATGCTTCCATATAAATATGATGAATTATGGCTTTGTCATTCTTGAGAAGAAGATTTTCAAAGAATTTTCCTATATATTTCTATGTAAAAGTTTGGTCGGCCATTTTGGCCCCGCCCTACCCCCGGGGGGTCATGATTTGAACAAACTTGAATCTACACTACCTGAACATGCTTCCATATAAATATGATGAATTATGGCTTTGTCATTCTTGAGAAGAAGATTTTTAAAGAATTTTCCTATATATTTCTATGTAAAACTTTGGTCGGCCATTTTGGCCCCGCCCTACCCCCGGGGGTCATGATTTGAACAAACTTGAATCTACACTACCTGAGGATGTTTCCCCATAAGTTTCATCTTTCCTGGCACAGTGGTTCTTGAGAAGATTTTTAAAATATGCCACTAAATTTTCATTAATTTCCAATTATCTCCCCTTGAATGAGGGCGTGGCCCTTCATTTGAACAAAGTTGAATCCCCTTCACCCAAGGATACTTTGTGGCAAGTTTGGTTGAAATTGGCCCAGCGGTTCTTGAGAAGAAGTCGAAAATGTGAAAAGTTTACAGACAGACAGACGGACAGACAGACGGACGCCGGACAAAATGTGATCAGAAAAGCTCACTTGAGCCTTCGGCTTAGGTGAGCTAAAAATGCTGACCCGGGATCTTGAAACATCTTAAGCCTAAGTCGATCAAAATATTTATTATACCCCCCCCCCCCCCCCCCCCCCCCCCCCCCCCCCCCGAGCTTGAAAACTGGGAGGGTAGAAAGTAATCGGTATGTCCGTCCGTCCGTCTGTTACGCTTTGGGGTACCCATCTCTTATCCGCAACTCCTCTCATACCACTGAAGGAAATTTCATGAAACTTTCACAGAATCTTTATTACATATATTGCCATTGTGCATCTCCTATTTTACTTTTTGATCTGACATATATTTTTGGATTTTCCACAGCAAAACATGGATACTGCCATTATATTCATATGGGAGGCAGGGGTATGATTTAGTGAGCTCATCGCTTACAGTACCTCTAGTCTTATGATCAGATGTTGTAAAAGTCAAGCAGACAAGAAGGGTTAGGGTTGGGGATATTTTAACATTGTTTTACAGAGATGTTGTTATGTGCAAATGAAGAAATAAATTCCATAATTAATAAATATTTTATCGGCGATTAAAAATTTCACTTAATCCTGGAGCCAGGAGCTTCAATTTAAATTAGTTCTTTGTACATTATTGTATACAATATTGAATACGCATGGTCTCTTGAAGATATATTATCGAACGAAAGAAATTATATAACATAATCTATTATTTCTTTCCGCTTTAAAATTAAGCAAACAACGTCAGACAAGCTTTTTAGGAAAGCTAATACTTGTTCATAAATATGTTTTAAGGTCCCAAGATGCATCAAAGTACAAGATTTGATGATTCTAAACCTCCCAGTGTCTGAAATAATGGGATTTAATGTTTTTAAAAAGATAAGTCATAAAGTTCAAAAAGTAGGTCATGGTGACCTAATTTTAAGTTGACATTGTTCAAGGACACAAGATGCATCAAGTGACAAAGTTTGATGATCATAGGCCTTAAAGTGTCCAAAATATGCCTTCAAATCAATTTGAAAACAAATCCCCGCAAAATTGAAAAAGTAGGTCACCGTGACCTACTTTTGAGTTAACATGATGTGAAGTCGTAAGATGCATCAACTTACAAGATTTGATGATCCTAGTCCTTATAGTAAGCAAAATATACAAGTTTTTATTAATTGTAAATTTAGGTCAACTCTGAAGTGACCTTGAGACCACGCCCTTTGCCCAAGGGTAATTCCCCGTGCAAATTTTAATCTTCGACATATCCTGATCCTTGTATGTAAGTTTGGTGAAAATCTGCCTGGTGGTTATGGAGAAGAAGATTTTTTAGCAACCAGTACTTTTGGTTTTGTTTTCCTGATTATCTCCCCTTGTTTAAGGGTCTCAACCCTTATTTTAGTATAAATGGTAGCCATTGGGCCAAGGATACCCTGTGACAAATTTGGTACTGATTGGCCAAGGGGTTCTTGAGTTATTGCCCATATTCTAAAAAGTTTATGCACACCGCACAAATGGCCATAGCATTAGCTCTTTGAGCCTTTGGCTCAGAAGAGCTAAAAATCAATACAGTGAAGAAAAAATAAACTTACACAATGAAAGACATAGGTCTATTACCAGCTGACCATAGGATCTAAATATTCCAGGAAGCCAGTCCTGCAAAAAAGTAAAAAAAAATTCTTTCATTGTATTTTGATACAAAATTAAGTTTAATGAAACATATAATTCACCAGATCCATTTTAATATTTTGCAACTTCCTCATCTTCTTACAATTTATTTATTCGTTTTTAGGAAAAATTTGAAATAGTTGGCAGGGGTAGCAAATTTCTTTACCTTAATATTTTGATGAAGTGTTCCATAATTAAAATATAAATTCAGGTTCCAACACTATTTCTAAATGATAAACCCTGTATAATTTATTAAATTAGAAGTATTTCTACCTGTCTTCTTTCCAGAATGACCTTGGTCTCCATCAGAAGGTCCTTCACAGCTTTCCTACCAGGATTAACGTTTCTCAGCATAATGAGCTTTACCACATCTTTGATGTCAATGAGAACTTCCGATGGCAGTCTCGTGTTGTCATCATGTTCTCCGGCAATCACCTCAAAGCTGGACTCAGCATTCACAGGGATCAACACTTCTGAACCCGTCGTGCTGGCTCGAGTCTGATTAAGAAGCTGTGACTTTAGTATTCTGTCCAACTCTAATGTCAACTCCGACTGAAACATCTCTAAAACGGACAGGAGAAAGTTTTATTTTCTCAACCAGAAATTAAACATCAGAAGTTCATGACAGTTAATTTTGATGATGTGCTACACTTTTCCACTTCAGTATTTATAGCATCACTAGATGAAGAGTTATTATGTTTGTCTAGGTTAACTTACGGACAGTGATGTGCCTGTTGATCCAGGAGTGGACCTTCTCCTGTGACATTCGGGTGGCAATCCCTGACGAAGTTTGCTTCACACTATCCGACTGTTCATCTGGTAACAGCAATGGCACCAGAGCCTTGATTCTCTCTTCACAATAACTGTAAACAGGACAAAAATAATTGTGTGATGATGAAAATATAAGAAAAACACTGGCTTTGTCCTGGGTAAACACAAATAAAATACTAATACAATAAAACATGCTTGTAAAGAATTGCCTGGGACGGGCAATATTGCTTTGTTTAAAAAGCAATTTGCAATATCTGTTAAGTTTATCATACATATATATTTTGATGTCACAAGGATTGAAAATCATTTCATTGTAAGCATCAATTCATTAGAAGCATATTCACTAAACCATGTTTTACTGTATATGAAATACCCCAAAACAAATACTGTAGATTCCTAAATATAAGCGAGGAATTAATCATCACATAATTTCATGAGAAACACAACTCCAAAATAAATATACTCGCTTTCTTTTTGGTGCTAAAATCTATGCAAAGATCTATTGATCAAGGGTTCATTCATGAAGTATTATCCTCACGATTTTGTGTTATAGAGCTATTTTCGCGAAAACAAATTCTCACGAGAAATAAGAAATCTACAGGATACAGTGAGAGTTTATTAATTTGCATGCCCACAACTCAAGCACTTCACTCTCTGGATGAAATTTGCAGAGAATGATTTATATACACTATGAACATAATATATTTTTGTAATATGGATGCTTCATTCATCTGGATAGTTTGCTCAAACTGTCATACAGTTGTATATGAAAAGAGTTCAATAGCTTCATGCTATGCATCAGTAAAAACATGCACTTTAAAATCTAATATCTTGCTAACCTGCCTACATCTTTGGCCACTGTGAGTTTGGCCTGTGAAACATGATCCTGTGCAATTTTCAAGATATCATGCTGCAACTTGTCCTGAAATAAGACACAAGTATATAGGTAAAACATTCCTTTTGTTAGTGATTTGTTTTGCCCATGAATAAGGAAAAAATTATGTTTTTTAATTTTGTGACTTTGAGTAAAAAAAAAATATTAGGCAAAATATTTAATCATTAAATTTTCAACAGAATTTCATATATCAATTCTATTTATTTATTTTTTTTATAAATAACTTTGAAAACAACTGAGTAGTTTCTCTCTGAAATAAAACTGTAAATTAACAACAGACACAATTATTTAAAATCTTAATCTTATCACACCTATAGCCTCAATTACTCAGGTATCTCAGAGAAAGGTGTCAAATAATACCTGTTCTACCACCACAGCTAGAAAGACATAATTGCCCTAATTACTCTATAATTATATACTTAATCCCAATACATCAAAGATTCCATGTTCTGTGATCTAGAAGGATTATCTTTTGATCCTTTAATAATTAGGTATGGTTTACCTTGAGTGATTCAGCGGTGGGGGTATAAATACTGCTAAAAATGAATTATTCATAGGAATTTCAAAGACTCTACAATGAATGATGAACAACTGATAGCCTACGCAGTCGAACTGCAGAAACTTCTTCAACAATGTCAGAAATATGAAGAACAACTTTATGCAACAGGTTTATTAATTGAAATTTATTTCATTTTAATTTCATGCAGATAACGCATTCCTCAAATATCTATTATGTATCTCCTTGTAATTTTATAAGGATATTAAAAATTATCAAAAATTGTCATCAAATTAGGATTTCTAAACTGTTTTAAAAATATTTAAAAAAAAAAAACAACATTTGTATATAAAAAAATTATGATACTGGAAACACCCATAGGTATTTTGCACAAATGTCTAGCAAGGTACCTCAACTATTTGTGACCAAACTTTTTATAAAATATATCATATATTTTTATGACAAATTCCTAGAGAAAATTATGTCTTTATATTGAGGAATATTTACATTTCAAATGTCTTTGTCCGAGATAAAATTACCAATTGTAAATGTAATTTATTTCCTCATGAATGTCTTGGCGCGGTTCCAAAAAATCCACGTGCAGGGCGGGACAACACCTAGAGAGAAGCAGGCTTGGAACCCGTGGATTGGCGGAATCAAAGCATGTAAATATAAGGAATAACTGTCAGATTTTTCGAATTCATGAAGATGATCAATGGATTGGCTTGTGTGATAATTTTATGCATAAACGCCTTGGGCGTTTATGCAAATTATCACACAAGCCAATCCATTGATCACTTCATGAATTCGAAAAATAAGACAGTTATTCCTTAAATGTATTGCCTGACTTAGGACTTCTTCCTTGGATAGATCAACTGATCAAATGAAAAAAAAAGACTCAAAATACCAAGAAATTTTGCATTTAAAAAAACCTTTAAAAGATTTCCATCTTAATTTACTTTTTTAGTCACTTTCTCTACTTATATTAGGTAAACAACATTTCATAAGAAGCATCTATGGGTGAAGGGGAACAAAAATTGTGAATTTCATGATCCCTGCCCCCCGTGGGGCCAAAACCACTAAAATTAATGCAATCTTCAAAAATCTTCTTCTTTACTCCTGGACATCAAGCAGTCAAACTGTTTGCATGATTGTAATCAGCACTGAGTCCTTTACCAAAATTGTGAAATTCATGGCCCTGGGGTCAGGGGTTCTTGTACTAGGGCAGGGCTAAATAAGTATATAGTGAAAATGCATTATTTCTTTGAAAATCTTCTTCTCTGCTCCTGGGTATTAAATAAACTAAGTACATAGTTATGATGAGCAAGAGTGCCTCTAACAAAATTGTGAATTTTATGGCCCCAGGGTCAGGGGTTCTGGTGTCAGGGCGGGGCTCTATTGATTATATAGAGGAAATACATGAATTCTTTGAAAATCTTCTTCTTTACTCCTGGGTATTAAATAAACTAACTAAGTACATAGTTATGATGAGCAAGAGTGCCTCTACCAAAATTTTGAATTTTATGGCCCCAGGGTCAGGGGTTCTGGTGTAAGGGCGGGGCTCTATTGATTATGTAGTGAAAATACATGAATTCTTTGAAAATCTTCTTCTCTGCTCCTAGATTTTAGATAATTTAACTAAGTACATAGTTATGATGAGCAAGAGCGCCTCTACCAAAATTGTGAATTTTATGGCCCCAGGGTCAGGGGTTCTGGTTTAAGGCGTGGCTCTATTGAT
Source organism: Saccostrea cuccullata (assembly GCF_032062105.1). Classification (NCBI taxonomy): domain Eukaryota; kingdom Metazoa; phylum Mollusca; class Bivalvia; order Ostreida; family Ostreidae; genus Saccostrea; species Saccostrea cuccullata. Next base: position 351,602 of record NW_026936638.1, read on the forward strand.
TATATAGTGAAAATACATGAATTCTTTGAAAATCTTCTTCTCTGCTCCTAGGTTTTATATAAACTAACTAAGTACATAGTTATGATGAGCAAGAGTGCCACTACCAAAATTGTGAATTTTATGGCCCCAGGGTCAGGGGTTCTGGTGTCAGGGTGGGGCTCTATTGATTATATAGAGGAAATACATGAATTCTTTGAAAATCTTCTTCTTTACTCCTGGGTATTAAATAAACTAACTAAGTACACAGTTATGATCAGCAAAAGTGCCTCTGCCAAAATTGTGAATTTTATGGCCCCAGGGTCAGGGATTCTGGTGTTAGGGCGGGGCTGTATTGATTATACATGTATAGTGAAAAAACATTAAATCTTTGAATATTTTCTTCTTTTCTCCTAGGTTTTAAGCAGATGAATTACCTATATAGTTATGAGCAATCCCTAATCTTCAAGAATTGTAAATTTCAAGGCCCCAGGGTCAGTTGTACCATAGTGGGGGGGGGAGGCTATACTTATGTACTGAAAATGAATGAATTGTTTGAAATGTGCTCCTTGGTATTAATCAAATATTTTTGAAAAGCAAGTATTCCTTTCCAAAAATAGTGCAATGTGTGGATCTAGGCCTAAGAGTCAAGGGTTCATGTGTGGTAGTGGCACTACTGATTATTGCTGAATATTACTGATTAGTTGAAATGCATTTTTTGTTCCCCTAACCTGCCTATGGGTATAAAGTAACCAAACTAGGAACTGCTAAGTGTATAGTTATGATGACCAAATTGTAAATGCTATAGCATCTGGCTTAAAACATGGATCAAATTCAGTCACTGGGAAGTTGTTGAATAATGCTCAGGTGACCTATAAGGCCCAGGGGCCTCTTGTTAGAAATCATACTGAGTTTATAATTTGAATTACAGAGTCCTACATCCAAACCTTGTCTACAAGGATATTCGCCTCACATCTACAAGAACAGGAAGGCCTACATAACAGCCAACTCCTGAGAAAGTCTGTCGCGTGCGGCATCAAGAGAATTTACCAACATCTCAAAGACAACACCATTCAGGAAATCCAAAATTTGTCTCATAAAATCATTTGTATTCTGCAGCCAGGGATCCAGGCTTCTTCTTTGGAGGATCCATTTGAGGTGTTAACGAGACTAACTGATGTGGATAATTTTGTGTGTAAAGCAACAAGGACATTCTCTGTGTTTTCACGCAATTCATAAATCAGACAGTGAAATAATTATTGTGTGTTAATGTGTAGATATTTGTGCATTAATGCTTCAATCCATTTTAAGCAAAAATAATGTTGATAGTGCTTATTTGTATGTCATTAAAATGTAACATACCAAAATATTAGATTTATTATTTTTTTTCTTAAATCAAAATGAAATGTGATTATCTCAACTTTGTAAATCTCCTTCATGTTTACTGATTAGGTCACTGAAAAGGGGAACTACTTTAAATTTATAAGCAGCATTGCAAAAATGATAAGAATGTTAAGTGTTATCTTATCTGCCACATCACCATCAAAATTTTTTTCCTGTCCATAAACAATATTTAAAGTAAACAAGAAAAGACCATTATTCAAAGACAAAGTGACATTCTAGTCTGAGACAAAACATGCCATTTTATAATTTGAGATCACCTACTTTTGCTTTCCCGCTAGGAGAGCCCCCCGCCTGTGACATGAGGTGTGTGTTCAATGCCTCCCTACTGTCCCCCAGGGATTTCTGTAGGGAGGTGGAGCGGAACTTCTTGATGAAGTTAGATGCTGTTCGCTCGGCCACAAAATCCACACATCTCCTCAGAGAGGCTGGGTGATTGTGGAAGAAATTCTCCTCCAGTTGTAACTGAAAGGGGAAAAATAAAATGATTCAATAAAGTTTTAGGATTCTTTTCTCATTAATAGTAACTTTGATTTTGTAGTGATATAACAATGATCTGAATTCAACTTTCTTAAGATGAAGCCCTTTCTAATTTTTACCTTTTAAATCTGATCAAGAAAAAAATCCCACTGTTTATCTGCCAAAGAAAAATTGCATTGCAATTTTAATCACTCGATAAAATCTTGCAAAGTAGAAATACCTGAATTTGAACATCTGATGGTTTAGGGATGGTAGTATCCTCGGCTGATACGGGAGTGATTTTCCTGATGGTAGATGTTTTACTGCTACAGCCCACAGCAAACTCTGTCAACAGTGTTCTGAGTTCTACTGCTCAAACATTACCAAACAATGATAATAAAAATGCTTGTAATGAGCTACACCTTAAAATAATCTATTCTACGAAAAAGTCAAAATAAGAAAAAACCTAAATCTTTATGTTCTAATATATGTCACTTACATAAATATGGACAGCAGGAGTAGAACACGCTTTGATCAACAAATCCCATGGTGTCCTTTTCAAGAAATTAAACAGAAAGGAATGTCAGTAGCAAATTAAGCCATTCTTATAAACATATTGGTAGTGTTAATTGTCAATGAAAGAAATATATTTACTTTTATCCACTGCATAAATATTGTGAATTAAGTTTGGAGAAATTAAAAAAAATTGCTTCTGTCCAAAACAAATTTGAAAACTTTAATATTACAGATGATGGTAAAAATCATACCAGCTGTAATGTAGACTTCCTTTGAACATCTGGTAAAATATCCAACACATCATGAGGAATTTCAACAAAGAAGAAGCCCTCTGGTATGAATGAAAGCTGAAAAGTACAAGCAATCAGAATACAATTCATTAAATGTACGATCAACTTTCTTTATCTGGTTTCAAATTATCAGCTATTCTCATCACAAAAATCAAGGTTATATCTGACTAAACTTACATCTAACAACCAGCTTATCATTGTTACAATAAGGAGGCAACCATAATTCTCATGCTTCAATTCTCTCCAACATGATCTGAAAAATTAAAGAATTTACCAATATTGTGCTTAGAATCCCATGAGAATGGACAAAAAAGTAACAAGTGCAATCGTTTTAAAAACCTTACACAAAAGAGCTAATGTAGAAATTCAGTTAGCAGCCTCTCCCCTCAATAAAATAAAATGCTAAAAGAACAATTAAAGTTCTTTAAAAGTTAACATATTCAGAATCTTTACCTATGAATAAGTAATAGTAAGAATAGAGTCAGCTGGAAGTGGTCAATTTTGGGGGCTACCACGTCCATCATGCTTAGGAACTCCACCACCCAGGGGATGGTGAGGGTAAGGCGATGGAGGGACAGGGCCTCCTTAATGCACTCCACTAGGTCCAAGTATGGCAGGTGCTGAAATGCATAAAGTGTATATAAAACGTATCACTGGAAACTAAGAACAGATTTCATATGTAAATGTACTAATTTACACACTGATTACTACATAAATCTCCCAATTGCAAGTCTTATTTTTAACATATCCTGAGATTCAAAATTATGGGAATGATTTATGACATTTGTAATCACTGCACAGAACTAGAAAACTGACCAGTCAGCAAGGGCCCCGCCATGGGGTAGAATTAAAAGGGTGCAGCTTACGGAATGATTAAAAAATGTACGAAGAATAAGCAACAGCAACTGTATTCTTAAAATTTCAAGATAATTAATTCCTGAATATTCAAAAACCTGAAAATAATATCCTAAGTATTTACATTAGGCAGTAAAGAACAATTTAACATTGAATGTATTAAACAATTATGAAGCTTGTGTTATATAGAATGCCAGCCTTCAATGAATGCAAATATCATAAAGGCCTGACCTTAACTTCAAACAAACAGCAGTTGCAGACAATCTTAAAGATAAAGAAAAGCCTAGTTAGCCTACTAAATTTTCTGCAGCAGGCTAGATAATTGATCCCAAAGGATTAATTGTACCTCTCTCTTCATTTTCTTCTAAAGTTACAATAAGAACTTTTTCAGTATTAATGATAGAATGTGGTTTTTATAAAACTACCTTAAAAATTAATTAACATAAAGTGAAAAATGTAATTCAAAAAATCTTCTTTAATCTATTTCTTGTTTTTAGAATTCAATGAAATAACTATTAAACAAAAATAAATTATAAAAATTTATATCTAAATCCACATTTCACAGTGTTCATAGCATTCCAAATTGACTTAACTTCAAAACAAACTTCATTTGCGGACAGAGGTGGTAATTCATCTCAATGTGACAGATAAAGATAATGCTCTGGATTTTCTTCAGGAGGAAACCTAATTAATCCCGAGGGACTCATAGCCAGCATTCATTTTACAATGGGAACATCTTCAGCAGTTATCTCTCTTTGCCAATGCATTCTAAAGTTAAGGAATCTACCCCACCACCCCAGCTCCAAACCAGGGGACATAGAGAACCAAACTTAGCATCAAAATATGTATTTCTGCCTACTGAACTACCATACCAAATTTGAACTTGATTGGGCAACCATAAAAAACAGTTGTCCATTCATTCTTATGCATAGTTAAGGAATCTACCCCACCACCCCAGCTCCAAACCAGAGGACATTGAGAACCAAACTTAGCATCAAAATATGTATTTCTGCCTACTGAACTACCATACCAAATTTGAACTTGATTGGGCAACCATAAAAAAAGTTATTAGAAAAAAACAGAAAATTTGTGGACGGAAGACAGACAGACGGACAGACAGAGTGATTACTATAGGGCACCCGCAAATCCTTGCGGGGCCCTAAATATACAATCAAGTATGAATGTCAAAATGATATGTTATATCACAATGAAATTCCATCACTTTTATAGCATTTCAAAAGGTTATTGTGTACAGTGCTCAAACTCTACAAGAAGGGAAAAATAGTTCAAAAACATTTCATCTGCCCAAGATTGGTTTGGAGCAGCTTACATTTTTCCTTATTGACAGATACATGGCCTCCATTTCATCTGGCAGTTTTGTGGTTGTTTGATAAGGTAGAAAGGTCACAAAGCCAAGGAACTTTCCAAGCAGCCTCAGGGTGAAGAGACTAGAAATAAATAACTCTTTCTGTTCCTGAAATTCATATAAAGAATAAATTACTCCCAGTGACATTGGATTTGTTATATCTGTATTGTGCCATCATATCCTAGGAATGGTTCGGGAGGAAGAGAAACAATGTTCTAAATGAATGACTTACATCATCAGAATCTTCATTTCCAGTTTCTTCTTCAGGGAGAAAACATATTGAATTCAACTGAAAATATTTCAGAAATCCTTATCATATACAGTTTACTTATAACTTTATTAATTGTTGATTTTTTTTCTATTTCGAAGAAGGAAAATCCTTGAATATTAACTACACTGTAACTGATTGATTGGAATAAAGTAATTCATCATGCCTAATCAAAACAATGAAAGCCTTTTAATTTCATGTACATGTATATATATCTGGTTTCCTCCTCTGAGGATTTGTCCATAAAAAGGTTTGAATAGTTTAAAATGTTTTCAAAATAGTTTTACAATACCTCAAGAATTTTTGATGCAAAGGTATCACTCAAATGCTGGTTAAAAATAGTGCTGGATGCAGCAATGATGAAATCATGGAAGAATTCCTGACACCCAGGAAAGGCTGGGACAGGACAAGGGCCTCCAAAACTTAATGGCTTAGAAAATCTCTCCTGCAGTCTGAAAGTTGAAAAATGTGGCTGAAGAGAGTATTGGGAGAGAAAATACCTCAAGTCAAGTAATATTGGAGAGGTGGATATACCAACCACTTAACAGTCGCAGTGGTGCAGTACCCTTTAAAACAATGAAACTGAATATAAAAGACTCACTTTTTAAACTTTTCTGGATTAGAACGCTTTAACTGAGTTAACAAAGCAATATTGTCATCACCAGAGTCAGCAATTAAACCACTGTCTCCTTTACACATCTGGAGAGAAAAGTTAATCATAAACGTAGGATATAAACAGCTTTCAGTAGTAAAACTAGAGGAACATCAATGGCAAAATGGATGTTCTGTTATGGGAGAGCCATAAAGTCTGATAAAAATTTAAAATAAGAGATGGACAGACATTACTTCATATCCCTGCTCTTCAAGCAGGGGCATAAATAAATGGACATCCTCAGTAAGTGTACCACTTGAATTCAACTTAAAAATCAAAAGTACACTGAAATACAGTGTATATGAAGAAAATCCGTTTGTTTAGTTTGATCTGACACTAAGGAGTTTCTTACCGCGATAAGCTGAGATTGAAACAGTCTGGCGAAGTGGAGGTGGTTGGAGAGTTCTGTCTTGGAGCTGATCAAGGCCCGGATTTTGTTCCTTAGCACATCACTGACAGACCAGCCCGGCACCATGTGGTTGGTTTCCCACTCCCTCAGAATTTCATAGAATCCATCCCTGTAAGCATTGATTTATTTTGTCATATAAACAATCCAATCATTTATTGCTTTAATAAGTCAAAATGTTGTGTTCTTCCAAGAAATAAATAAGCATGAATACACATTATCAGATTCAGTTCCATCACCTGTTTTAAAACTGTAATGATATCTTAATTAGAATGTGTATGTTATTTTTACAACTCTACCTTCATCTTTAAATTTGGTACAGTTTCCTTTTAAAATTGTGCACAAAGGCCTTCAAACACATACAAAATGAATTTTTTTGTTAAATTTCCTTAAATTTATAGTCTGTATAAAGTAGTCAGTTCAAAATGTAAATACATTTCACATAAGGTTTAAGAACACTAAATTCTTACCTTTGTTTTTTGAATAAATGAAATGTTCTATCATCAGGAAAGTTTTTCCTATTGTCAGTTTCTGCTTGGAAAGACACACTACCAATAGGAGACTTGGGATAAATGGGACCAACCTGTCAATATATTTATCTTGGTTAAAATTTTTCCCCATTGCAGGTGTTTTGAATGTGATATATTTAGGTGTTATGCATGCAATATACAAAACGGGTAAGTAAAACATGATCAAAATAGGTTTTGTTATAAACTCAGTTCTTGAATCAACCCTGCTACCTGTTGGTTCTTGCTTTCAACAATGGTCATCAACCATTGACTTAGATCAGGAGAAAAGTGAGAGATTCTGGTGTTCTCTGACAACAGTCTCAAGGTCACTTTGTCAAGGCACTGAAGTAATCTGTACAGAAAAAAAATCAAGAATTGTATATTTATAAACCACAGTATTCATTCTCCAATGAAGTATAAAATTACAAGCATATTAAATTCCTTGTATATGGTATCAAACATTTACTATATTTCATACATTTAAGTTAAACTGCTGTATTGATCATTAAATACATGTAACTATTTCTTTGAGGGGAGAAAAGATATAGAAAAAGTCTCAACTTCTGCAACTTTTCTCCCTGTGAAATACAAATTAATTTTTAAATTCAATTGCATTCTTAAAAGGTACATGTATAAAAAACAAAATCCTTTAAAATCAAATTTCACTAATCACAATTATTATTTCATTTTTATTGTCTGTGTGACAAGTTGATGGACTATTGATGAGATCCTTATAATTATGATTTACCTTTTCTGTCTCTGCAGAACACCAACAGCAAAATATACAGCGTTGTGGACAGAACAAAAAAAATTATTTTCCAACACATCTGCAAACAACACAAAATATAAGCTCTAGTACACGTATTTTCACTTTTATACCAACAAAAATGAAAGACAAAACTTATATACATGTAGTATGGACAAGCATAAGCACTGGTCAGAATTAACACAGCCTGGACATATGAACGAACACTGTAACCCCCACCTTCTCCGCAGACAGCTATCAAGTCCAGGTCTACACTACGCGTCGTCAACAACTGCATCAGGAAGTACAGCTCCATAGACAGGTTAGGAAACAGGTTCTCTGTTTACAAAGACAGACAAAAACTCAATAAAGCATTGCTCTCTTTTAAGATCTTCTCTTCAAATGGGTTACCCTTTTTAAAATCTCAATAAAGCATTGCTCTCTTTTAAGATCTTCTCTTCAAATGGGTTACCCTTTTTAAAATTCATATGAAAAAAATTAGCACTTGACAATAACTTTTGTGTAGAAATTCATATGACATGCATCTTAATAAAGAACAGCAGTCTTTTTACATCATTCCTTTTTTTTTAAAAATAAAAACCTCCTCTCTATAAATGGAAGGCTTACTGCAACAGCTGGACTGAATCTCTTTAATAAATCTTACCATTGAGACATTCTGAGTACAGCTGTACCAATTTATCGAGTTCAATCTTGTGTGTGACCTCTTTAATATCAGCAGTAACTATTTCCACTGTGCTGACAGAACGGTCCAAGGCTAGCTTGGTTGGTGTACTAACAGATGTTGAGCTGCAATCATCTGACTTGCTCTCAACTTTGTTTTGAAGATGCTTGGCTTTTTCTTTCCTTCAAAATTAATATTAGTTCTCATTTTTAACCTGCAGTTTCTGATCTACAGGAAAATTTTCTCCATTTGATTTCATCTATTCATGCATTCACTTATTCTAGACTCTTATCAGTTGTACATTCAAGTATATGTATATAGAATAATTTTACCTGAGTAATTCTCTCTCCTCTTCTAAGTGACTCTGATCAAAACTCGAGTTACTGTTCTTGTTTTCTGAGTCCTGTTGTTCTATGAAGGCATTTGTCTGCCTCCTGAATGGTTTCCCTGACACGGGGGTTGGGTTGATTCTTCTGGAGGGTGGGGTGGGGGATTCTGAGGATCCCTCCTGTTGTATTGTGGTGAAACTTATCCTACGAGATTTCGTGATTGGGTTGGATTTCACTGCTCTTGGTGTGTTGTCAAAGTTAGGAGAATTTTTTAAAATCATATTTGTCAAATTTCCCTTCTCCACTGCTAAATCATGTATTCTGTAAATAAAAACATGGTATTTAGCAATGGCATAAAAATTTATGAAGTGAACAAAGTCAATGGATTTATGTTTACCAGTAAGGCATTATTGAAGATTAAAATCATTTAATTTCATAAAAAGTCTTTCATTGTATAAAGATAAAATATAGTTTTAAAACTTCATATGAATATGGGCAACTCACATAAGTTAAACTTTCAGTTAGTTTTAAATTAGTTGTAAATAACAACTATTGTAATTTCTCACCTTGGTGTGACTGGTTTACCATCACCCCCCACAGGTGGAAACTCATCAGCGTTGCCGAGACTGAACACCTGGGCAGGGGAACATGATCTCTGTGTTCCTGATTCAACTGAATGACGTTTCTTGTTTCCAGACTTCAGGTTAGTTGGAGCAGGCGAGGGTGAGTTATCATTTGGTTTATCATTTCTTCTTCCTGATGAATATGGAGAATTCTTTCTTTTGTTTGCAGTTGTACATGTAACTTCTGGAGATATAATGAACTCTCCAAGACTGAATCGATGTCTAGATCTACCATCTTGATTATTTTTACTTCCACTATGTGGTGTAGTATTTCTACTACCCTTAGATCTATGATCTCTGTCAACAGAATTACCAACTGCAGATGAGAAATTCCGATTCCTCTCAACAGAGCAATGAACCTTAGGAGTAGATTTTTTGTCTTCATTTGTGGGAGTGTTCAGAGTTGGGGGATTAACATCGACTGATGTGTTAGGGGAAAAAAATGAACCACTTGTAGGTTTAATGTCATCAATTCCATCTCCAGGACTGGCACCAAACAACTGAATTCTCTTAGAGGAGGAAGAACCTTTCTTTTCACTTATGCTTTTCTTTAACTTCTGGGCTGAGGGGGTTTTGGCAGGGGAAGGGGTTGCTGATTTAGAACTCTGAAGGAGATGTATAGTTTGATCTCGAAGATAATTTAAAAAGAAGGGAATAAATTCTTGATGAATATGTTGCAACTCTGCCAGTTGTTTTGGAACATTTTCCTGAAATGAATCACTTTTGTAAATACATGTATATAAAACATTGATATATATTGACAGATTTTATACATCATTTGTATCGAACAATCATGAGAAAAGCAGTTTCAGAAAAAAACACTATGCATTGCATTATTTTTTTCTATTTACCAGCGAAATATAACAGAACTATTATATACAACGATTTAAATGGCAATACCAGGTGATGAGGTAACTGAAAAAAAAGTTGCAACTGCAAACTTTCTGAATTTACCCCTCTCCCTTCTTTAACGGAGGCATTGTGAAATGAAAGCGTACCTTAGGTACAAAACCTGGATCACATAAATCTCGTTTCAGGAAAGTCACTAAGGCATCCACCAGCAGTTCTCCACTCAGCACATACTCTAAAACAGTTGCCATATTTTTTTCTTTTGTATTCCCGCCATTACATCCAATGCAATGTGCTTCCGGTTTGTGTATTTTAGACAAGTCGTGCTCATTTACACTTCTGTGGTGTAAGCTATTTGTTTAAAATGTCATTTTCTTCTGTATGTTAAATTGTTTGTAGGCATATTTAGTTGATTCCCATGGAGAGAAAAAACGCATGACTATTTAAAAACCTTATCTAAAAATATTATATTTCCGGAATTGAAACCATTATTTTGACATGTCTAAAATTACTTCGCCTTAAACTATTTCCGGTTTTGTTTAAGCCACATTTTTTCCTAAAAAGACTTGTTAGTAAATAAAATTGGCAATAAAAACTTAACATGGCAAAAGCCAAAACGACATCAAGTATTCCAGATGAGTTAAAAGAGAAACTAGCGTCCTTAGACACAGCATTGACACAGATAGAAACTGTTTTTCAACCTTTGCTCAAAACAAATCAGTCAGAGCTTTATGAAAAGGTAAGATTTATTATTTAGGGAAGATTACAGCTTTTCTAGGTATTAATTTTATTACTGGTCCTCAAGAAGAGTCCAATATTTATGAGAATGTCTGAGTGATAACAATGTGTGACAACCAAATTAAAATCTAGGATGTTAACTGTCTTTCAAACCAGGTTTTTTAAAAACCTTTTTTCCTCATTATATTATTTTACAAATGGAGGTTTTCATAAAAATTTTCCAACCAAAGTCAATGAAGTAAGTTTAGTCAACTTTAGTGCCATATCTTTCATACAGTAAAACTTGTTTAGTTATACAAACAGGGATATAGGGAATTCACAGATATAGCGAAATTTTTGGGGTCCCCGGCAAAAGCCTAATCAATTCTTTGTAAAATCTATGGTTAAGTTGAACTCCTATGTATAGAATTTATGGACATAGCAAATTGATTTTGAATCCTGTTGAGGTTAAATGTAAGGAAATTTTCATCTTTTATCGTAAAATGAATTTTCGGAGATCTGAAAATTTAATAAATTGACTTTAAGATAGACTTTACTTTCATGAAGTAATTGTACTTAAAATTGAATTTATTAATTAATCATTAGTTATTCAAGAAATGTTTTGGAATAATTGCTTTTCTAAAATATTTGGTATTAATACCTGAAGGAATATGTGCATATTGTAAATTCGCTGTGTATATATATAGTTATACAAATTCGTTAGAAAGATATATATAACGAATTATGGATATAGCGAATTAAATTCACAGGTCCCCAGGACTTCGCTATAACCAAATTTTACTGTACTTACAAAGCTGCATTTTTTTAGGTCAACAAATGTATTAATTGACACTGAAAGTGATATTTAGGTTTATAAATGAAATGATTGATTAAAATTATTGAATTGATTATTTAAAAAGATGTAATAGATCATATATTTAATAAAAATACACTATTTTATGACCCTAATATCTCAGGTAGCATGAGAGAACTAACCCAAATACCCAATTTGGTCAAAAGTATACAACAATTAACCTTCATCTTTTGAAACAATACAAGACTAACCCTAACCAGTCAGTCATTCAAGAACTGCTCTTAATATCTCAGAGGTGCAAGACTAACCTAATCAGTCAAGTGCCAAGTGGTGTGTAAGACTTTTGAAATTTTATCATAGTGCAATTTAATACATTGATCTGGGAATCGGTATTAGTGGTCTACCCACTTTCAAGTTCTTTATGTGTCAATATTACACTGACAAATGCACACTGATATCTTCAAACTGATATAAATGAAATATTAACTTCTCAATGAGCCACTTTAAAATTTTGACAATAAATATACAAACTTTGCTTGTTATGCATGCCAGTTTTCCTGATGCCAATATCCTGGTTAATAAATTCCGCATTATGTGTCTTCCATCACAGATATTTGACCTTTAGCCAAAATGACAAATGCATTTTTGTGATAATAACTTTGTTGTCATGAAACTTTTCTTAAGTTGAGTTTTTTTTTTCAATTATATCTTGAAAAGTTGTAAGAGTCATTTTGTAGAAAGACAAGTAAAAGAGAAATAACATGATTCAGAGCCAGCTTGGTGTAAAAATGATAAAATTCAGTTATTACCCTGATAAAAATTGTGACTGCAAAGCATTCTTCATTTTTGGGTCAGAAAAACATGCAGTCACAATTTTTTTTGTAAAATAGGAAATATATACACAGAAAAAACATCTCTAATGATAAAATGTTGAGGCATCCCCTCTGTACATGTATTAAGGGGATAAAAGATGATTCTATACTTTTTCCAGATTAGTGCAATGGAAAAAGCAAAATTAGAACTAGCAGGAGCCTACTCTATAAATTCATTATTCTGGGGTAAGTCTTAATTCTTGTCTAAAATGAGCTTGTATATTATCATGGTCCTTGTGAGTCAGCTATGACACAACCTTACTCTTCCCTAGTTCATGTGTCGTAAATTATTTTTCTTTTCAGTGTACCTTAATATTTGTGGAGTAAACCCCAAAGAACATGGCATAAAACAAGAACTGGTAATGTTTTTTTTTTCATTTTTATGCTTTGTTCAGTTCTGTATTTTGAAGTGTTGCAACTCTTCCACATTTTAAAGTATCATTTTATGCAACAAAGTGATGTAATCTGTGAAAATTTCACCCCTGACATAGTGAAAGTATGTCATAAACTTCTCACAAACCTGAATTTTTTTCTTTATTTTTAAATTGAGTATTTTTGTAAGTAAGGAAAAGCAAAATACTTATTTGTATGTTTTATAAATAAAGTTGCCTTTTAATCATATGACATTCAGTATCGTTAATATTGAATTCTGAAATCAAATGTAATACCTTAATTATATTTTTTTTATACCTCCTCCTTCCCCCTGCAAATTTTTGGGCATAAATATATACTGATTTGGGTGTGTATATTTCTGGCAATATGTCTTTTTTGTGCAGATAGAAGGATGTATGAACTGAAGAATGAATAGATGGGAGAATGGAAACTCCCATCATTAAATACCCACCACTCTTATCCACAACTTCTATACCCCAGAATAAACTTTAATGATTCTTTATTTCATAGTGTCCTTTACTTTATGTCTGACTTTTGTTTCATTTGTTTGAACTTATAAATGGTATCTCTGCTTCCAGGAAAGAATTAAAAGTTACATGGATAGAGCAAAAAATATCCAAGACAAAGCAAAAGCTCCAAAAGTAGACAAATCAGCCTCAAAGAGATTTGTGAAGAGTGCCTTATGGAAAGCTGCTCAAAAACAGACAGACAAACCAAGTACTGAAGATAATTCTCCTGCTTCATCATCTCAAGACCAAGATGGTATAAAATTATACTCTTCCTTATAGCTTGTAATTTCATAGACACCTTTATGGATCTGAATTCCTGTAAAATCATTTTATAACATTCTTGCCTTTCTGTTGTAGTAACGAAATTTCCATAAACATACATAAAATGATAGTATTTCAGTGCTATTTGCACTGCTTCTTGTCTAATGTAAGTACATACTTACATTTGATTAAGTTTGATTAAGTCTTAAAGTCTATTTAAATTCTAAGCGCACTAATTAATGATTGCACTAATGACTTGAAGAGAACGAATGTGCTAAATTTTGAGTGTTCTATATTTTGTGTGCATTTACAGTATTCATTATTGCCAAAAAATAAGAAAAATTTTATATATCAAGTGCTGTTACCATGGAAACGTTAAAATATACATTCATATCAATTTTAATTTGATACATTCTATACAGCATTAATTTCATTTTTGAAGAAGTAAACTGTAGGATTAACAAGAAGTAATTTGTAAGCAATTTTGATTGTCTGGAAGGTAGAACATTTGGAAGAGTTGCATGTGAATGTTGATACCACTAGTAATCTCCCAGAGATCTCTCAAAGATCTCAAAGTTTTGACTCTACAAATCAGTTTCACAACTACACTGTATCTCAAAGGTCAAATAATGCATCCCACCATCTTATAGATTTATCAATGATCTTTGAGAAGCCTTTTAAAGAATGCAAAATGTTTTAAATGCCATATGACACAGATGTCTGAGAGATCAATGAGAAATCATGAAGAGACTAGCTGGGCTTATTTGAGATTGCCAAAGACATAAAGATTAAGGTCCCATAAAGGATAATTGGAATTTTGAAAAGATCCCTGAGGCTTTGGGGAGATTGCCATTGCTAGCAATATCCTCAGTTATTATCACTCAACAAACACATTATGACATCCTTTAACATTATCACACAAAAACTGACTTTCTGAGCTTTCAGAGATTGCTGCAAGATAAGAAAATTATTAAGCACCCAATTCTAATGAAAATCATTATAATTAAGTAATTATTTGTGATTTTTCAGCTCCGTCCACCTCTACAGCTGACACGTCCTTCAATGAAGAATCCAAGATGACAGAACCCCCAGCAAAGAAAAGGAGGAAAAGATAACTCTTAAAGGATGTTAAACTCTCTATAATAAGTCGAGTTCATCCACTGAACTATGGTGCTAATTTTGAATGACTGCTTACATACAAGTAATAAGTTTTCATGTTCATAGAATAGAGGAAGCTGTAAGGACTAAGGCAGGGATTTTCACAATAAGGTGTTAAACTGAACATTAAAGATTTCAGAAGATCAACATTTCATACCTGTGTTTGTTTGATACCTTTTTAAGCTCTACTGGTCAGAGAAGTGATGGTAATGTGTTCATTGTCCGTCTGTTTAGCAGTCCGTCTGTCTGTCTGTAAACAATTTTTCAAAATGCTACTCCTCCCACAGTTTTGGTCTGAATTCAATATAGCTTGGCACTCAAGTAGACTACACACTAAGATACATAATTCTGTGTATTGGTTTTTGATTGCAATTCAAGGTGTTGCCATGGTTACTAAAAATAGAAATTTTTGTGAAATCCTTTCAAAAGGCTACTGCTACAGTTTAGGTCTGATTTCAATAGAACTTATCACACAGGTAGACTACACTAAGGTACATAGTTCTGTGTATCGGTTTTCCGATTTGATGAATGGTGTTGTCTTGGTCACTAAAAATAGAAATTTCTGTGAAATCCTTTCAAAATGCTACTACGCCTACAATTTTCGTCTGATTTCAATATAACTTGGCACATAAGTAGACTACACAAAGATACATAATTCTTTTTATTGGTTTTTAATTTCGATGAACAGTGTTGCTGTTGTTACTAAAAATAGAAATATCTGTGAAATACTTTCAAAAAGGTACTCCTCAAACAGTTTATCACTGATGTCAATATAACTTGGCACACAAGAAGACTACACTAACATGAATTTAAAGCTTTTCTGTATGTATTCTTAGGTAAAACTTAGATCACCCATTGTGGCCTTATCATAGCCCCAGGAGTCAACATTAGAATGAACTTGTTTCTTCACTACCAAAGATTTTTAAAAGATGCCATAAATTTTAACTACATGTAATTTGTAACAGCCTCTCCTCTGAAGAAGTATTGCTAATGAGAAGAAGTCGAAAATGTGAAAATTTGTGACCGAGTATGTAGCGTAAATTAATACCACACGGAAAAAAGTACTTCTACAGTATCTCCCTTTGATTGATGACATATCCCCTTATATAAACTTTAATCCCCTTTACCCAGTGATACTTTTAGGCAAGTTTGTCCAGTGGTTCTGGAGAAAAAAAGTCCAAGGCCGCGTTTCACAAAACTATCGTAAGATTTGTCCTAAGATAGATCTTACGATAATCTTAAGATCAGACTTATGACAATCATAAGATCTGTCACTGCTGTTTCACAAAACTATCTAAAGTACAAGAAATAAGACAAGTCTAAGACAAATTCCATTCTTCAATTTCACAGGGATGTTTTTAAAAAAATATGTTTTCACGAAGTCTTTCTTTAATTTTCTTTGAAATATTGAAATAATTTTTGTCTCATATAGTTTCTTTTGCATATATACCCTTGGAAAAAAACATTTTATAGCATCAACTTTGTGTGTGTGTGTTGGGAAGAGGGTCATTAAAATTAAATTTGAATTAATTTCATCACAAAAAATTAATAAATTAAATTTGTTTAAATGTCTTTTTGCTCAGGAAATAGTTTCTTACAAAATGCATGTGATTACTTTTAATTAAGACCACTTGTGTATCTGAAGGTTTGCAAATGAAGGATTTTAACAATGACTCCTTTTGAAACACCAAATCCCCTTCATAAAATTAATTCGATGCAGGTGTCTTTGAAACGCTTCAACTATACTGCAACAAAATATCAATGCTAACAGATGAAGAAGAGAAACGAAAGAAAAAATTTCAATCAAAATTTTACGGTTTAAATACCATTTTAAAAAAGCATAAAGAAAGCATGTACATACAGCATCAAATATTAGAGCATATTGAATTGTCATACACATTCTGATGGATCAAAGAGGATACCTCAGAAATTAAACTTTTTGATTTTCATCTAATTTTGTATGACTGAATAAAATATTTACTTTGAAATTAAATCACCACCATTAGAGACATATAGAAACTATTTATATATTGTCTGCCACAAAGTAACAAAAAGAATAAAGTAAATTTCATGGACCTATCAAATCAATAAAAATGCATTTTGGGGGGGGGTGCAATGTCAGTTGGGAGGGGGCAAAACCAAAGAAAAATGTCTTGAAAATGAAATGAATAAAGTGGAAAAACATAAAGTAGGTACATTTTAGTTTTTCTATTGTATATTTTTTTTGGCAAATTATTGGGGGGGGGGGGGTATTGTTCCGACTGGCCGGATATGGTCCAAAGGATTGTTCTATCTCTAAAAACCGTTTTTTTTTTAAAGATCCTTTGGTTTTTACCAAAATACATATTGTCACATGTTTCACTTTAGACTTACGACAAGTATCTAGTTGTCTTAAGATTATGATAGATCTTAAGATTATCATAAGATATGACAGTTTTGTGAAACGGCTATGGTGCAATCTTACGATAATTTTCGGTCTTAAGACAGATCTTAGTCATAAGATAGTTTTGTGAAATGGGCCCCTGAATGTGAAAAGTTTACAGAGGGACAGAAAGACAGCTATATGGACAGACAGACCACAGACAAAATGTGATAAAAACTTACTTGTATTACAAGTATTATATAAAACAATTTTTTAATACATGTACTAGTGAACAGTAATGTCAAAAGTCAACGTGATATTCAGATGGCCTTAAAATCGGATGATTTTTACTAAAGTCTTGTTTTCAAGAACAACAGTATCAATGTAATAAAGACGAACATTGTGGTCCCATTGATTTTAATATTTTAATATTTGCAGGCATTCAATTTTTAACAATATTCTTTTTTTTTTGAAGAGGGCAACAAAGTTTCCTCTGAAAATAATGATTTTGCACATCATTCAGCAAAATACCACACTAAAAATACCAGAATTGAAAATACACCTGCTAGTAATTATTTGAAGAGATTTTAATCATTTCATTGTACACATCAAATTAATGGATATCTTTTGATGATATAAAAATCTCATGATCATTTGCTCTACATTAATTTGACAATGCGTACATTCAGTTACTGTAAACCAACTTTTATTGGCAACAATTTTATTTTTTGATTTGCCAGGGGTAAACTAGTCTGTGGCAATTCATTTTCACAATCAAGACTTTTTTGATCTGTTGTTACTAGACACAGAGACTTTTAGGACCAGTTCGTGATGAGAAATGTTTGCAATGATGAGACTGCAAACTTCGTGAAAATTTCTCGCACACCAATATAAGATGGTTTTCAGTATATTACAAACTTATAATATCAAAACTTCTCCTCTGCTTTTAAGGGCTTGGAACATTCTGCTTGAAAAAACATGCAAACATGTTAATTCAAGCAGGCAGCATTAAAAGGTTTGTGCTTTTTTGTTTTACTCTTTTAATTGAATATTTTTTCTTTTTTTCTTCTTTTCTTTCTCTTTTTTGGTTATTAATTGTTTGTTGTTTTTTTCTTAATCTCGATCAGCTTTTTTTTTTTTTTTTGCTTTTGTTTTTAGCTCACCTGAGCCAAAGGCTCAAGTGAGCTTTTCTGATCACAATTTGTCCGTTGTCTGTCGTCGTCGTCGTTGTTGTCGTCGTCGTCGTTGTAAACTTTTCACATTTTCGACTTCTTCTCAAGAACCGCTGGGCCAATTTCAACCAAACTTGCCACAAAGCATCCTTTGGTGAAGGGGATTCAAGTTTGTTCAAATGAAGGGCCACGCCCTTATTCAAGGGGAGATAATTGGGAATTAATGAAAATTTGGTGGTATGTTTTAAAAATCTTCTTCTCAAGAACTACTGTGCCAGGAAAGATGAAACTTTTGGGGAAACATCTTCAGGTAGTGTAGATTCAAGTTTGTTCAAATCATGACCCCCGGGGGTAGGGCGGGGCCATAATGGCCGACCAAATTTTTACATTGAAATATATAGGAAAATTCTTTAAAAATCTTCTTCTCAAGAATAACAAAGCCATGATTGATCATATTTATATGGAAGCATCCTCAGGTTGTGTAGATTCAAGTTTCTTCAAATCATGACCCCCTGGGGTAGGGCGGGGCCACAATGGCCGACCAAAGTTTTGCATTGAAATATATAGTAAATTTCTTTAAAAATTGTCTTCTCAAGAATTACAAAGCCATAATTCATCATATTTATATGGAAGCATCCTTAGGTAGTGTAGATTCAAGTTTGTTCAAATCATGACCCCCGGGGGTAGGGCGGGGCCACAATGGCCGACCAAAGTATTGCATTGAAATATATAGGAAATTTCTTTAAAAATCTTCTTCTTAAGCCATAATTGATCATATTTATATGGAAGCATCCTCAGGTAGTGTAGATTCAAGTTTGTTCAAATCAATACCCCCGGGGGTAGGGCAGGGCCACAATGGCCGACCAAATTTTTACATTGAAATATATAGGAAAATTCTTTAAAAATCTTCTTCTCAAGAATAACAAAGCCATGATTGATCATATTTATATGGAAGCATCCTCAGGTTGTGTAGATTCAAGTTTGTTCAAATCATGACCCCCGGGGTAGGGCAGGGCCACAATGGCCGACCAAATTTTTACATTGAAATATATAGGAAAATTCTTAAAAAATCTTCTTCTCAAGAATAACAAAGCCATGATTGATCATATTTATATGGAAGCATCCTCAGGTAGTGTTGATCCAAATTTGTTCAAATCATGACCCCCGGGGGTAGGGCGGGGCCACAATGGCCGAACAAAGTTTTGCATTGAAATATACAGTAAATTTCTTAAAAAATCTTCTTCTCAAGAATTACAAAGCCATAATTGATCATATTTATATGGAAGCATCCTCAGGTAGTGTAGATTCAAGTTTGTTCAAATCAATACCCCCGGGGGTAGGGCAGGGCCACAATGGCCGAACAAAGTTTTGCATTGAAATATATAGTAAATTTCTTAAAAAATCTTCTTCTCAAGAATTACAAAGCCATAATTGATCATATTTATATGGAAGCATCCTCAGGTAGTGTAGATTCAAGTTTGTTCAAATCAATACCCCCGGGGGTAGGGCGGGGCCACAATGGCTGACCAAAGTTTTGCATTGAAATATATAGGAAATTTCTTTAAAAATCTTCTTCTTAAGCCATAATTGATCATATTCCTATGGAAGCATCCTCAGGTAGTGTAGATTCAAGTTTGTACAAATCATGACCCCCGGGGGTAGGGCGGGGCCACAATGGCCGACCAAATTTTTACATTGAAATATATAGGAAAATTCTTTAAAAATCTTCTCCTCAAGAATAACACAGACATAATTGATCATATTTATTTGGAAGCATCCTCAGGTAGTGTAGATTCAAGTTTGTACAAATCATGACCCCCGGGGGTAGGGCGGGGCCACAATGGCCGACCAAATTTTTACATTGAAATATATAGGAAAATTCTTTAAAAATCTTCTCCTCAAGAATAACACAGACATAATTGATCATATTTATTTGGAAGCATCCTTCGGTAGTGTAGATTCAAGTTTGTACAAATCATGACCCCTGGGGGTAGGGCGGGGCCACAATGGCCGACCAAATTTTTACATTGAAATATATAGGAAAATTCTTTGAAAATCTTCTTCTCAAGAATAACAAAGCCATAATTGATCATATTTATATGGAAGCATCCTCAGGTAGTGTAGATTCAAGTTTATTCAAAGCATGACCCCTGGGGGTAGGGCGGGGCCACAATGGCCGACCAAAGTTTTACATAGAAATATACAGGAAAATTCTTTAAAAATCATCTTATCAAGAATTGCAAAGCCATGATTGGTCTTGGGACTACTTCTGGATTTAATCTATTCAATAATAAATCAATTTCTACATTTTCCTAGCCACAGTGCTCAGGTGAGCGATGTGGCCCATGGGCCTCTTGTTTTCTTTTGATTTGTTTCTTTTTAGTAATAACTATTTTTTTGCACAAAACTTGCCAATAAAATCACATTCACCAACATGCATTTACAAATCACAATTTTACCAAAAAAAAAAAAAAAAAAAAAAAAATCACAAATCAATTTACAGATCTTTTAACATTTACAAATCACAATTCCACATTTTCAAATCCAACTTTACATTCTCAAATAAATATTTTACATGTTGAAATGCACTTTTACTGCATACCTAATCACATCAGTATATTATACCAGCTAGTATATGCCAGCAGATATATACGACAATGTGATTTAGCTAGCACACCATAGTAAAATCAGATGGGTTTATCAATCACTGCGAGCACAGAGAAGATAAAATAAGCATGTACATGTATATATGTACCACGGTACTAAGTGGTAGGGAAGAAATTAATACCAAGGAGCAGATTTCATAATAATAATTAATTCAATTCAGAATATAATCACAGTCCCTCTCTATGGTTACCCCTGACCCAAGGACCTTGAAATTCAATTTTTTTTAAGAGACACACTTGCTCATCATAACTATATAGGTAGTGCATCTCCTTTTAACACCAGAACCCCTGACCCTGGGGCCTTGGAAGACTGGCAGCCTTGTTCAACATAACTATGTATGCACGGATTTAGTTTGTTCAATGCCCAGGAGCATAGGAGAAAAATTTCAGAGAATGGATGCATTTTCACGATATAATTTATGTATAGCCCCATCATAACACCATAAACTCTGACCCTGGAGCTATGAGATTCACAATTTTTCATGAGGACAGGTTTTTTTTTTTGCTCAGCATAACTATGTATGTAGTTAGTTTAACTGACCCAGGAGCAGAGAAGATTTTCGAAGAATTATATGTATTTTCACTATTTAATCAATAGAGCCACATGACCCTAACAACAGAACCCCTGACCCAGGGGCCATAAAATTCCCAATTTTAGATTTAAAGAATTTTCATGTTGGAGTGAAATTACCAAGGTTGTGGAGAGAAATGACCTAGGGGAAAAATGACCTGGGTGGAAATGACCTAGGTGGATCAGGTACTGGGGAGAAATGACCCGGATTCATACAGAAAGATCATGAAAAATTGAAAATTATTTAATTATTTTTCTATATTTGATTTGCTGCATTTTGTTCAAAAGTGACAAAATCATTCCAGGCTGATGTCAATACAATTCCAACTGACATCTATTAGTTAAATATCCTTTAACCCCTTACATGGCATATACGCATTTCTATGCATCTGACTCGAAAAACAAGTATAGTGTGAAAAAACATCCATAACTTCGTTAATACTGGAAATATCAGATTAAATCTTGCACCGTTGGAAAGAGAAAATAAATACGGTTAAATAATTTACAGAAATTTTTTTTATTGGTTATACCAGTTTTTTGCTAGCTTGAGTACAACTTTGCGCACTATTTGAGTGATTTTGCCATTATCGAAATCAATGTGGGGTTAACACTTTATATGTAAAAATTATGGCACGCCAAATTCACAAAAATGAGATAAACCTAGTTTCACATTTGATAAACTAGGTTTATCGACTGTAAACTATAGTTTACAAACCGTAAACTATAGTTAACGATTCTTTAAGTCTAGTTTTCATCTGTAAAACTATATTTAACAGTTGTTAACTATAGTTTACGAATGATAATCTAAGTTTATCTGTCTGTAATAAGCGTTAACAATAGATTTTGTTGATAAACATAGATTCACGTTTGTAAACTATAGTTTACAATCGTAAACTATAGTTAAGAGTTGTTAATCATAGTTTCACAAATCGTGAAACTGTATTTATCAGATCGTTGACTATAGTTAACGGTTTGTAAACTATAGTTTACAAATCGTGAAACTGTATTTATCAGATAGTCTATGTTTTGCGATCGCAAATGATAGTTTTCGGTGTTAAGTATAGTTTACGGTTGTGAAACATAGATTATCGCGTTAACTATAGTTTACAGATGTAAAATATAGATTAACGTTGTTAACTATAGTTTACAGTCCGTAAACTATAGTTTACAACCGGTAAACCTAATTTATCGATTGTGAAACTATGATTTGCTCATTTTTGTGAATTTGGCGTGCCATAAAAAATTCTAAATTCTGGTGTTTACATCCCAACCCTACCCAATCCCCCCAAAATTCTTTAAATTGGTTTGTAAAAAAAGGTACATGTTCATAATTTTCAACACAACAATAAAATATTTCTAAATATATTTAACAAAACAAAAAAACTAAAATAAAACTCATTATTTAAATAATGGAAATTCCAGCAAATTTATGGTGTATTTCGTTGCCATGGCAACTGAAATGAAATTTTTATAATCATTTTTAGAAACAACACAATACTTGCTTTCAGAATATATATACATTGGTATATACAAAAATTACAAGAAATACCTCAAAATATGCATTGAATATCAATTTTTCTAGAAATGCCATAAATCTTTGCCATGGAAGGGGTTAAATAGTAAGAGTAAAATAACACATTCCTAAAGCTAGCTCATGTACATGAATTAACACACCAATTTAATATTCAAATAAAGGGAGTTATGATTGAGCATGCTCAGTAAAAAGCTGTGAGATAGGAATAGTTTGAAGCAAAACCCGCTTGCATTAAAAACCATCTCCCAGAGACAAGGATTCTGTGCCTCCACAAGAAGGGTTTCTGTGAGAGAGGATTCCTCACTCCAGACTCAGAATCTGTGTCTGTGTATATGGTAATCCAGAACCCATGCAGTTTTTAAAAACCCATGCAGGTTCCGTGTCTTAGCCAATTAATTGCCTATTCCACCTCTACATTTTGTACTGGGGACCACTCTTTCTGAATGCAAATATATATATATATAATTTTTGAAAATATCTCACCTCTTCAGTGTTTTATGGGCATTTTAGTATGCCATCCAAAACGTTGTTACTCACTGAAAACGTAATGACGTCGTGTGTATCTAGTTCAATTTCCAAACATTAAAATTACCTATTATTTAAATGTCCTTAATCATTTTGACAAATATAAACAACTTGAGAAAATATTAAATTTTTTCTTCCAAGCCACTAGTAATCCCTATGGGAATTCACATGTTATTACTATATCCATTTTATTTTAGAGCAGATCTAATAATTTTGTAAAGGGTGGATGGCATCTGATTATGGAAACCCGTGGGTGATTACACTTCGTTCCTTTCTCCATCACATCTGACAATGGGGATCTAAACAAAATCTAGGAACAGTTTATAATGCATTGAGTGGAAAAAATAAGACTTGTTTAAATCCACACAAATTATTCTTTTTGTATAAAAACAATCTAGTTCATTTTATAACTGTAAAATTTTAAACATTAAAAGAGAGAGAAAGAGATGTCAAAGAAAAAGGATTTTTTTCTCAAGTTGTGATTGGATTGATCAACTTTAATTGACCAATCAGCAATTGTTTTTTAAAATGACGATATTTGCGTTCATGACATATTTCAACACTTTACTCTTGTAAACGAAAAAAGCAAGTACATATGTAAACAACAATCATATGTCATCCAAAATCTTAAGATATATGCAAAATATGAATTCGAACCTATATTGAAGATGTAGATTTGCACATTTTTTAAAAATAACAAATGAAGAATCAATACCTTCTTCTTCCTGGTAATTATTCTTTGAAAATTACATGATTTAACTGCGCTATTTATTTCTGATGATGACGCAGTTTGTCCTATTCAAAATTCAAGATCACATGAAGAAAACAATCCTGTCTTTTCACAGCACTGTATGCCAAGAGTAGCATATCAGAAACCCTTAGCTAGCAAAAATGCTAGATGAGGTGCCAGCAAAGGCTTTCAAGATTCATCTTCCCGTGCGCCCTTGCGAACTTAGCCTGGGACAAAAAGGTGCCCAGTATCCGTCTGCTTCCACGTGGAGGCATCGCATAGGACTTGTTGTGGAGAGGCTATGTACTGGCAGGGGAAGACATTCCCTTTTCGCATATATTGCTGCTAGCCAGCGGTGATGGCTGAAAGCGAGAGGTGACAAGCACACAGACACTAACACCAACACACTAGATGCGTCACACAACATTAAGCAGACTGTTAGTAGTTTTAGTAGCTTCTTAGTAGGGGTGGGACAATACTCAGATCTTGCGATATTATATGTATCTTGAAAATAACATAACACTTCTACGTATCTCGACATTATGATAAATAATAAAACTATTTTGAAAAAAAATTTTTTATTTTTTGTTTTGACTTAAAGTCAACAAATTATTCTATATATCAAATCATCACAGTGCTTTAAAATTAATTTTTGAAGCTCATCAATTTCACTAGAGATTTACAAAAGCAATAACGTGTACCGATTCATTTGACAAATGTCTATAAACAAGTTGACTACAAGAACACTGTCATGACTAAAAAATTCACTTAAAAAAATAGGTAGATTATTAATAATTGCTGAAAGTTTTAAAATTTCAAATTCTAGAAATTAGAGAACCCATGCTTTGTAATGAGCTGTTGGTACTAACAATAATATCAAACGTTGTGGAAATGATACTTTCTGTGTATAACACACTTTACATCCTGAACTTTTCTTGTCCTATCTTATCTGAGGATGCTTAAAAGTGAATATATTTTACCCCTTATTTACGACTTATTAGTTCTAAAGGGTGTTTTCAATATCAATATCAACTCTACGTTTCGCACAAGCCATCATTTTCCAAGGACACCTACTTTCACTTTCAATTTTTTGGTAGATCATTCATATATCGTTTCATTACAATATTTTGATGCACGTATTGTAAACCATATCTTAGAGGAAAATATCGGTATGTATCAGTTTATCATCCCACCCCTATTTGTTACGATGATTTATTGGTAGTTGGTTAGGATGATTTGTTAGGATGAATTGTTAGAGTTATTTGTTAGATTAGTTTGTTAGAGTGAGCTCTTCATCTGCAGCTGGGTGGGTGGGTAGGTGCTCCAGCTTGTACCACGTCCAAGTGCCTGAAAATATACAACTGAGAGGAGATTAGTAAAAATTTAAAACAATGAAACAAAGCACACAAATTCAATGAAATTACAACAAAATGAATGTTAAGGGTAGGGGATGGTTAGTTCTGTTAGATTAGGGAAGTGCTCAGAAGACAGAGAAGAGACAGAAGGAAAGAAATAAATTCAAAATGCTTCTCTGTTATGCTTCCTGGTAGTGGAATTGGAACCTCGGCCGGGCTGGGCTGCGTTGGGCTGAGCTGGATCCCCTGCTGGGCTGGGGCTGTGGAGGACTGGGCTGGGCTTGGCTGCTGGCTGCGCATCCTGTCAATTGGAAAACAAGAGGTCAGATGCTGATAGGTCAACATTTTTTGGCAAGGCAAAGATCACAAAAGGCCGCAAGATGTACATTGTCAATCTTACCTCCTCTTCTTTTCTTGACTACAGTTGGAATCCTTCCGGGTCAGCATACACCTCCTCTTCTGCTAACAAAGCAGAATCAAAACATCAAAACAACTTCCTAGTTTACAAGATTTCAGCGAGTGCAAAAAGCAAAGTTAATGTACCTTTCAACACGAACACGCACTAATGAAATTGGACACACTGCAAGAATTTCATACTGCGTCTTACCTACACATTAGGGATTGACCGCAGTGCATTGCAGAACTGCTGCCTACTGGTGACAGTCTGCTCTTCTTGGGAATAGAGGGCTGCATCACACCGCATACCTACAGTACACAGACAAGACATCAAGAGAGATCACAGTCTTCATCAAGTGAGGTGAGATGAGTAAAACATGAATCAACACAGTAAATTCAGGTTGGACATGAATCTTACCCTCTCTTCCATGTGCGGTCGCAGTCGATCCTTGCTCCCCAGAATGCTGCTGTACGTGTGGTTGTGATCGACGCTCCTGAAAACACAGAAAAACAAGAGGTCAAAAGAAGAACCCTAGCTGCTCTGATCAAGTTGTAATGTAAAACAGGGATGTAGAAGTGCTACAAAACAAGCCCGTTACTCACCGCCTTGGCCAATGTTGGCTGCTAGACAAAGCTGGGCGATGGGCTCTTCCTCTTCATCTGGGCCGCTGGCTGGCTGGCTGGCTGGCTGGGTGCTCCAGTGTTGTACCATGTCCGAGTGCCTGAAAATATACAACTGAGAGGAGATTAGTAAAAATTTGAAACAATGAAACAAAGCACACAAATTCAATGAAATTACAACAAAATGAATGTTAGGGGTAGGGGATGGTTAGTTCTGTTAGATTAGGGAAGTGCTCAGAAGACAGAGAAGAGACAGAAGGAAAGAAATAAATTCAAAATGCTTCTCTGTTATGCTTCCTGGTAGTGGAATTGGAACCTCGGCATGGCTGGGCTGAGTTTGGCTGAGCTGGATCCCCTCCTGGGCTGGGGCGGACTGGGCTGGGCTTGGCTGCTGGCTGCGCATCCTGTCAATTGGAAAACAAGAGGTCAGATGCTGATAGGTCAACATTTTTTGGCAAGGTAAAGATCACAAAAGGCTGCAAGATGTACATTGTCAATCTTACCTCCTCTTCTCTTCTTGACTGCAGTTGGAATCCTTCCGGCTCAGCATACACCTCCTCTTCTGCTAACAAAGCAGAATCAAAACATCAAAACAACTTCCTACAGTTTACAAGATTTCAGCGAGTGCAAAAAGCAAAGTTAAGGTACCTTTCAACACGAACGCGCACTAATGAAATTGGACACACTGCAAGAATTTCATACTGCGTCTTACCTACACATTAGGGATTGACCGCAGTGCATTGCAGAACTGCTGCCTACTGGTGACAGTCTGCTCTTCTTGGGAATAGAGGGCTGCATCACACCGCATACCTACAGTACACAGACAAGACATCAAGAGAGATCACAGTCTTCATCAAGTGAGATGAGTAAAACATAAATCAACACAGTAAATTCAGGTTGGACATGAATCTTACCCTCTCTTCCATGTGCGGTCGCAGTCGATCCTTGCTCCCCAGAATGCTGCTGTACATGTGGTTGTGATCGACGCTCCTGAAAACACAGAAAAACAAGAGGTCAAAAGAAGAACCCTAGCTGCTCTGATCAAGTTGTAATGCAAAACAGGGATCCAGAAGTGCTACAAAACAAGCCCGTTACTCACCGCCTTGGCCAAGGTTGGCTGCTAAACAAAGCTGGGCGATGGGCTCCTTCCTCTTCATCTGTGGCTGGGCGGCTGGCTCGCTGGGTGCGCCCGCGTTGTACCACGTCCAAGTGCCTGAAAATATACAACCGAGACGAGATTAGTAAAAATTCAAAACAATGAAACAAATATACAACGGAATGCTGCTGTACGTGTGGTTGTGATCGACACTCCCGAAAACACAGAAAAACAAGAGGTCAAAAGTCTGCTCTTCTTGGGAATAGAGGGCTGCATCACACCGCATACCTACAGTACACAGACAAGACATCAAGAGAGATCACAGTCTTCATCAATTGAGATGAGTAAAACATAAATCAACACAGTAGAGAACTCTAGCTGCTCTGATCAAGTTGTAATGCAAAACAGGGATCCAGAAGTGCTAAAAAAGAAGCCCGTTACTCACCGCCTTGGCCAATGTTGGCTGCTAGACAAAGCTGGGCGATGGGCTCCTTCCTCTTCATCTGTGGCTGGGCGGCTGGCTGGCTGGGTGCTCCCGCGTTGTACCACGTCCGAGTGCCTGAAAATATACAACTGAGACGAGATTAGTAAAAATACAAAACAATGAAACAAAGCACACAAATTCAATGAAATTACAACAAAATGAATGTTAGGGGTAGGGGATGGTTAGTTCTGTTAGATTAGGGAAGTGCTGAAGACAGAGAAGAGACAGAAGGAAAGAAATAAATTCAAAATGCTTCTCTGTTATGCTTCCTGGTAGTGGAATTGGAACCTCGGCTGGGCTGGGCTGCGTTGGGCTGAGCTGGATCCCCTCCTGGGCTGGGGCTGGGGCGGACTGGGCTGGGCTTGGCTGCTGGCTGCGCATCCTGTCAATTGGAAAACAAGAGGTCAGATGCTGATAGGTCAACATTTTTGGCTAGGCAAAGATCACAAAAGGCTGCAAGATGTACATTGTCAATCTTACCTCCTCTTCTCTTCTTGACTGCAGTTGGAATCCTTCCGGGTCAGCATACACCTCCTCTTCTGCTAACAAAGGAGAATCAAAACATCAAAACAACTTCCTAGTTTACAAGTTCAGCGAGTGCAAAAAGCAAAGTTAAGATAACTTTCAACACGAATGCGCACTAATAAAATTGGACACACTGCAAGAATTTCATACTGCGTCTTACCTACACATTAGGGATTGACCGCAGTGCATTGCAGAACTGCTGCCTACTGGTGACAGTCTGCTCTTCTTAGGAATAGAGGGCTGCATCACACCGCATACCTACAGTACACAAACCAGACATCAAGAGAGATCACAGTCTTCATCAAGTGAGGTGAGATGAGTAAAACATGAATCAACACAGTAAATTCAGGTTGGACATGAATCTTACCCTCTCTTTCATGTGCGGTCGCAGTCGATCCTTGCTCCCCAGAATGCTGCTGTACATGTGGTTGTGATCGACGCCCCTGAAAACACAGAAAAACAAGAGGTCAAAAGAAGAACCCTAGCTGCTCTGATCAAGTTGTAATGCAAAACAGGGATCCAGAAGTGCAAAAAAAGAAGCGCATTACTCACCGCCTTGGCCAGTGTTGGCTGCTAGACAAAGCTGGGCGATGGGCTCCTTCCTCTTCATCTGTGGCTGGCTGGCTGGGTGGCGGCTGGCTGGGTGCTACTGCGTTGTACCACGTCCAAGTGCCTGAAAATATACAACTGAGACGAGATTAGTAAAAATTCAAAACAATGAAACAAATATACAACGGAATGCTGCTGTACGTGTGGTTGTGATCGACACTCCCGAAAACACAGAAAAACAAGAGGTCAAAAGAAGAACCCTAGCTGCTCTGATCAAGTTGTAATGCAAAACAGGGATCCAGAAGTGCTAAAAAAGAAGCCCGTTACTCACCGCCTTGTCCAATGTTGGCTGCTAGACAAAGCTGGGCGATGGGCTCCTTCCTCTTCATCTGCGGCTGGGCGGCTTGCTGACTGGGTGCTCCCGGGTTGTACCACGTCCGAGTGCGTGAAAATATACAACTGAGACGAGATTAATAAAAATTCAAAACAATGAAACAAAGCACACAAATTCAATGAAATTACAACAAAATGAATGTTAGGGGTAGGGGATGGTTAGTTCTGTTAGATTAGGGAAGTGCTCTGAAGACGACAGAAGGAAAGAAATAAATTGAAAATGCTTCTCTGTTATGCTTCCTGGTAGTGGAATTAGAACCTCGGCTGGGCTGGGCTGCGTTGGGCTGAGCTGGATCCCCTACTGGGCGGGGGCTGTAGAGGACTGGGCTGGGCTTGGCTGCTTGCTGTGCATCCTGTCAATTGGAAAACAAGAGGTCAGATGCTGATAGGTCAACATTTTTGGCTAGGCAAAGATCACAAAAGGCTGCAAGATGTACATTGTCAATCTTACCTCCTCTTCTCTTCTTGACTGCAGTTGGAATCCTTCCGGCTCAGCATACACCTCCTCTTCTGCTAACAAAGCAGAATCAAAACATCAAAACAACTTCCTACAGTTTACAAGATTTCAGCGAGTGCAAAAAGCAAAGTTAAGATAACTTTCAACACGAATGCGCACTAATAAAATTGGACACACTGCAAGAATTTCATACTGCGTCTTACCTACACATTAGGGATTGACCGCAGTGCATTGCAGAACTGCTGCCTACTGGTGAATGTCTGCTCTTCTTGGGAATAGAGGGCTGCATCACACCGCATACCTACAGTACACAGACAAGACATCAAGAGAGATCACAGTCTTCATCAAGTGAGATGAGTAAAACATAAATCAACACAGTAAATTCAGGTTGGACATGAATCTTACCCTCTCTTCCATGTGCGGTCGCAGTCGATCCTTGCTCCCCAGAATGCTGCTGCACATGTGGTTGTGATCGACACTCCTGAAAACACAGAAAAACAAGAGGTCAAAAGAAGAACCCTAGCTGCTCTGATCAAGTTGTAATGTAAAACAGGGATGTAGAAGTGCTACAAAACAAGCCCGTTACTCACCGCCTTGGCCAATGTTGGCTGCTAGACAAAGCTGGGCGATGGGCTCTTCCTCTTCATCTGTGGCTGGGCCGCTGGCTGGCTGGCTGGCTGGCTGGCTGGGTGCTCCAGTGTTGTACCATGTCCGAGTGCCTGAAAATATACAACTGAGAGGAGATTAGTAAAAATTCAAAACAATGAAACAAAGCACACAAATTCAATGAAATTACAACAAAATGAATGTTAGGGGTAGGGGATGGTTAGTTCTGTTAGATTAGGGAAGTGCTCAGAAGACAGAGAAGAGACAGAAGGAAAGAAATGAATTGAAAATGCTTCTCTGTTATGCTCCCTGGTAGTGGAATTGGAACCTCGGCCAGGCTGGGCTGCGTTGGGCTGAGCTGGATCCCCTGCTGGGCTGGGGCTGTGGAGGACTGGGCTGGGCTTGGCTGGGCTTGGCTGCTGGCTGTGCATCCTGTCAATTGGAAAACAAGAGGTCAGATGCTGATAGGTCAACATTTTTTGGCAAGGCAAAGATCATAAAAGGCTGCAAGATGTACATTGTCAATCTTACCTCCTCTTCTCTTCTTGACTGCAGTTGGAATCCTTCCGGGTCAGCATATACCTCCTCTTCTGCTAACAAAGCAGAATCCAAACATCAAAACAATTTCCTACAGTTTACAAGATTTCAGCGAGTGCAAAAAGCAAAGTTAAGATACCTTTCAACACGAACGCGCACTAATGAAATTGGACACACTGCAAGAATTTCATACTGCGTCTTACCTACACATTAGGGATTGACCGCAGTGCATTGCAGAACTGCTGCCTACTGGTGACAGTCTGCTCTTCTGGGGAATAGAGGGCTGCATCACACCGCATACCTACAGTACACAAACCAGACATCAAGAGAGATCACAGTCTTCATCAAGTGAGATGAGTAAAACATGAAACACAGTAAATTCAGGTTGGACATGAATCTTACCCTCTCTTCCATGTGCGGTCGCAGTCCATCCTTGCTCCCCAGAATGCTGCTGTACGTGTGGTTGTGATCGACGCTCCTGAAAACACAGAAAAACAAGAGGTCAAAAGAAGAACCCTAGCTGCTCTGATCAAGTTGTAATGCAAAACAGGGATCCAGAAGTGCTAAAAAAGAAGCCCGTTACTCACCGCCTTGGCCAATGTTGGCTGCTAGACAAAGTTGGGCGATGGGCTCCTTCCTCTTCATCTGTGGCTGGGCATGGCTGGGTGCTCCCGCGTTGTACCACGTCCGAGTGCCTGAAAATATACAACTGAGAGGAGATTAGTAAAAATTTGAAACAATGAAACAAAGCACACAAATTCAATGAAATTACAACAAAATGAGTGTTAGGGGTAGGGGATGGTTAGTTCTGTTAGATTAGGGAAGTGCTCAGAAGACAGAGAAGAGACAGAAGGAAAGAAATAAATTGAAAATGCTTCTCTGTTATTCTTCCTGGTAGTGGAATTGAAACCTCTGCTGGGCTGGGCTGCGTTGGGCTGAGCTGGATCCCCTGCTCGGCTGGGGCTGTGGCGGACTGGGCTTCGCTCTGCTGTTGGTTGCGCATACTGCCAATTGGAGAACAAGAGGTCAGATGCTGATACTGTCAACATCATTTGGCAAGGTAAAGATCACAAAAGGCTGCAAGATGTACATTGTGAATCTTACCTCCTCTTCTCTTCTTGCCTGCTGTTGGGATCCTTCCGGGTTAGCATTCATCTCCTCCTCTTTGAAATCCCTTTGAAATGTTGTTGTACGTCTTGCAGGGATCAACGCTCCTGAAAACACAGAAAAACTGGAGATCAAAGAAGCCCCCTGGCTGCTCTGATCAAGTTATAATGCAAAACTGGGATCCAGAAGTGCTACAAAAGCAGCCCGTAACTTAACACCTTGGGCAATGTGGGCTTCTGTACAAACTGTTGCTAAGTACTGAACTCCTTCATTTGAAGGACTTGCCATAACTACATGTATTGCATAATCCCTTAATCCACTTTATCGAAGGATACTTTGTGGCAAGTTTAATTAAAATTTAGCCTAGTTGTTTGAAGTTCTGGTGAATAATTTGAAAACGTAAAATGATTACAGACAACTAATGACAAACACACACCCAGACTCTTCTTGAACAGAAAATCATGTTCACTTTACCCTTCAGCTCAGCTATGTACCCCCCCCCCCCACCTTTTCAAGTACCTCTGATCCAGGGGCCCAAAAATTAACCATTTTGGAAAAGGCAGCTTTCTTCATCATAAATATGTACTTAAATCATTGGCATAATACCCAGGAGCAATTGAAAATATTTTTAAAGAATTCACGCATTTTCATTATACATGTATAAACATTAGAGCCCCGCCCTAACACAAGAAGCCCTGAAATTCACAAATCTCAAAGAGGCATCCTTCCTCCTCATAACTATGTACATAATTAATTAGTTTAATACCAAGGCGCAGAAAAGAAGATTTTCAAAGATTTTCACTATATAATCTTTATAGTCCCGTCCTAGCACTAGAAACCCTGACCCTGGGTCACAATTTTGGAAGAAGCAGCCTTATTCAACATAACTATGCACTTGGTTAGTTTATTTAATGTCCATTAGCAAAGAAGAAGAATTTCAAAGAAATAATGCATTTTCACTATATATTATATAATCTATATGTATAGCCCCACCCTAGCACTAGAACACCGGACAATAGGGCCATGAAATTCACAATTTTAGAAGAGGCATGCAGTCTTATTCAACATACCTATGCACTTGGTTTGTTTAATTAATGCCCATGATCAGAGAAAAAGAATTTCAAAGAATTTATGTATTTTCACTATATAATCTATATAGCCCCACCCTAGCACTAGAACTTTAAAATCCTAACCGGTGGGGCCATGAGATTCACAATTTTGGAAGAGGCAGCTATATTCAACTTAACTATGCACTTGTTTAGTTTATTTAATGCCCAGGAGCAGAAAAGAAGAACTTCAAAGAAATTTTGCATTTTCATTATATAATCTATTAAGCCCCTCCCTAGCACTAGAATTCCTGACCCTGGGGCCATGAATTTCACAATTTTGGTAGATGCTGATTACAATCATACCAACAGTTTGACTGCTTGATGTCCAGGAGTAAAGAAGAAGATTTTTAAAGATTGTACTATAATTCTAACGGTTTTGGTCATGCCCCCAGGCCCCAGGGGGCATTGACCATGAAATTCACAATCTTTATTCCTCTTCACCCATAGATGCTATATGCCAAAATTGGTTGAAATTGGTTCTGCAGTTTCAGAGAAGAAGTTGAAAATGTTCAAATGTTAACGCACAACGGATGATGACGGACGAAAACGGATAGCAATAGGCACTCACCTGAGTTTACTCAGATGACTTAAAAATGGATACCCAAGCGAACCTAAAATACTTTAGACAAGACTTTTGTAGAAAAGTGGTAGATTTATGAATAAAATCAGTAGGTGGGAGATGGAGTGAAAAAGCGGTAGACTCCCGCCTAAATCGGTAGAGTTAACATATATATTGTATGTGAGAACAATATCCTGAAATAGATCCTCATCTTTAAAAAAATAATAGTGAGGTCAAGATAAGACAATAGAGACAAAGTTGAATATACAAGTAATTCTTGTAAAGATGTATCTTTTTTTAAGTTTGAAGTAACAGTTTCTTTGAAAATCAGTTAAATTCAAAATGGTGAAAAGTGGGGTGAACTCTATAATGAATGGCAATTTGTGAAATATTTGTGACAAATTGTAATAAAGTGGTGAATAGTAAGGCTAAGATAAAGGAAAAGGTCATAGCTCAGAAAATAATGACAATTTGTTGAAAAGTTCCCAGAAATCAGGGATAGACATTAAAACCTTTATATTCACTTGTCCTTCAGCCAAGTGAACTACAATTTTGACTTGTCCGAAGGTAAAACTTAGTTGCCCAAAATTTTTAAAGAAGAAAATTCAGTTACTGTATATTAATTTGTTAATTGTAAATATGAACTTTCAGAGTGACAAATTATATCTTTTTTGAACTTAACTGCCAGGGAAAATGTTGATATTGAAGTGATGCTACATTTAATTTTTTGTAAACATATGTTTACTACTTTCCTTTGTCATTTTCTATCCTGAGAACACACACAGCAATACAGGAATATTATTTTCCTACGAATTTTTCCCCGAAATTTAACTTTTCACCCTCGCTAAAAAGAAAATAGTACGTTGCCATGTTTTGAATCAAGATACATTGTGCACCGAGAATATTTATATTCAGAATCTGTAATAGTGAATAAATAACCTTTCACAATAGGAATGTAATGTAAGTTGTCAGATGGAGAGCATATTTTTGTAAACTACGAAAGAAAACAGAATAACATTAACCCGATTTCTTACAGAGGGTATACTCCAGAAACGGTACCGAGGGATTCCAAATGCAAAATTGGTGGAAATCAAGTGTTCAATTTATTGTGTTTATTGTTTATAAATTAATGTTGAATTTTAAAGTGTTTCTAACAAATATATCAGTACATCGATAGTTTCACTTGCCCGGACTAAAAATTACTTGTCCCGGGCCATCAAACTACCGTTAATGTCGATCCCTTATTGGCAATATGTATGAGTGAGCTGGTCTGATTATAATCAAAAGTTTATCATAACAAAATTTTAAATAATTATTTTCATACTGAGCTCAACACAAAATAAAGAAGAGTAATTAAAGTCTATGCCACATGAAAATTCAAGTAAAGGATGCCAGATTAAATATACCGACATAAATTTGAATTCATAATTTGAATCTTGATTAAAATCTTAATTCTCAAGAACAGTGTCTTTGAAACTGGGCTAAATGCAAGAAACGAGGCTAAATGCAAAATTTGACAGATGGAAGGTTGGAAGCTTAGAGGAGATAAAACTATTTAAATGTGGAACTCGAACCATTCTCACATGCAAAAGCCAATTCATGTAAACATGTCATGGTACAATTATTTATCTTATAGTTATTTTAATGAAGCCAAATATACTACAAGTAGTATGGATGGTCAGAAAGTTAATAACAAAGTCCTAATATTTTCAGTAAATATTTCCATTTCTATTTAATTTCTCTGTGATAACTATTTGAAAGTTGGTGGTGTTGATTTCTTCATAATTCTACCAGAATTTATCTCAAATCTCATGCGAGTTTTCTTTGTGTCTAAAGCTAATGAGGCCAGATTTGCATGTAAATCCATGCGACTGTCTTATGAGTTGTGGTCAGTATCACTGTGTCCACTCGTGCATGAAAAGTAAGACCTTGATCAAGCTATATAGCTTTATCAAGCTATATATACCTTTATCAGGGTATTGTGCTGGACCTGTTATTCTACACTTTTAAAATCTAAATCTACAATTTTATTTCACAAAGAAATGGAAATATAGGAATCACTGTCTCAGTATAGTATGCCATGGACATCAATGATACTGGTAAAAGTGGGATAATTTATGCATAGCTGGCTTCAACTGTTATGCAAATTATCCCAAATTTCTCACTATTATTGATGCCCTGGCATACTATACTAACTAGACAGTGATTCCTTCAGTATATCAAGTAGATAACTGAATTTAACCCCCTTCTCCTTCTCCCCACTCCCTGTTTGGAGTCATTGTGAAGAGAAACAAAGGAGTAAGAAGACAGATTTTTTTTTATTTCTCTTTTTTAAAAGATCATGAATCTGATTTATTCAAACACCCCCCTCACGCTTCTAAGAAAAAAAATATGGATCTCTTAATTGTCCCTCAGGTTAATACGACTGGTATATTGCAAGGGGATTTTTTTTTAAAAACACAGAAAGAGAAAAGTCGAAACGTGTTTGATATGTACAGCACTTATTAAAGATCCAACAGCATTTTGACCTAAAATTATCTGATAGAAATTATCTATTTATAGGAATGGGTTCTTCAAATATGGCTATAACCTATTTGGTCATGAATTATGATTGTTCGTCTAACTTTACCGCTAAACCCCTCGATATCAGAGTTTCCTAGAATTATACATTTCATACAAATCAACGATTTATAACAAACATACTCACAAAAATTCCTTCGTTTTATGAGTAATGTGCATCTTCTAATCTGTAGAGTCGATGAACCGTCTGAAATCGGACTGCCCGCCTTTACACGAACTTTACTCACGGTTTGCACGAGCTCGTAAAACCGGAAGTGTATTCAAATTACTTTTAAAAAATAATACATCATTTCTGGCCTTGATAATTATGAAATCTATACTGAATTTAAATAAATCAATTGTTATAATAAAATTTAATTTATTTTGGATTTTTTTTCTTGGAGGGCCAAATGAACCAAATGAAAAATGAGTGTTTCCGGTAGCATGACAAAAATTACATCCATTTGTAAATTGCTGCATGTTTAACATTCATTACATTCTATCAAAAAACATCAAAACTTATCAATTAATGAAATTTATTTCAACTACACTTAAAAAAAAAAACCTTTTCATACCTTTTTATTTATTTGTTTTTCACCCCCCCCCCCCCATTTTTATTCAAAACATACAAATCAAACTCATAAATTTTACAAGATAAACAATGCAAGGGCTGGGAGGCCAGGGAAAGCCAGAGACACAGAACAATCTACGATTCTTTGTAACGAACGTCGCATAAATCGAACATACCCCAGTAATTGTATTTATAGTGAGCGCTAAAGCGCTCGTGCATGAAAAACCAGTTTCTTAAGATACGAAGTTTCACTGAGAATACCGAAGTAAAAACGTAAAGAAATAAATTTTGCCTCTGCTTACTAACTTAACTTATTTTATACTATCATTTCCACAAAAACGGGATTTCTTCAACTTTCATGTGTTAATGCATGTAGCATTGGCTACTATAGTTCATATACTCATATTCTTTTTTTACAAAATATTTTATATTATTAATAAGTATTAAAATAAATGATAAATACTCTTAAATGAGTATTGAGATAAGTACTCTTAAAGAACCATATTCCTTCTCATAGGCCTAATGAGTTCTCCGTATTTTCATTTTGAGAGTATGAAAATTCACGAAACAATGACAACACTGTTTTTAGACCTACGTTTCTCGAATATCTAATTTTGTAACTCTTCGTTAACATGTTCATTTACATTTAATATTCCATTTGGACTACTAGTACATTGATATTGGTTTCAATAAAATTTCAAATAGTCCTCACCTTCACCTTCGATGTGACGCCCATTAATACAAAACTGCCTGGTTTTTCGGTGGACTGCCTCGAAAATGTCTCAAAAGATAAAATCGACAAATATTGTTAAAATTGCAATTTCAGTTATGTAGCGGATCCCTAGAACTGGGGGGGGGGGGGGGAGGGGGTGATGAATGACTGGCATCATACCTTATATTTGTGAGGAAACCTTTTAAATAGCAAAACTGAAAACACTAGTTCTTGGATAAATTGTTATCGGCTACAGGAGAGGTCGATCTTTTCGTATTTGCAGTACAAAGTGTGCATTTGGGAAATGAGAAGTTATTCATCAATTATTTTGATAAATAATTTTTCAATGATAAATTGATCAAACAACAAATTATTAGGGGAAATGCTTTAATTTTACTTACTGACGGTATTATCTTTAATTTTTCCTCTGATAGCAATTATTTTTTTTTATTAGATAGAATGAGTTCAACAGTAATTGTATGCAACGTGAATGAAAATTCTTTGGGTCATTTGCAGCTTTAGCATGCTCAAAACACTTGTTTTACTGGTAAACATTTCAATATTTATCCATTATTTTTACCATTGTTATTATTGTCAAACATTTCAATATTTATCCATTATTTTTACCATTGTTATTATTGTCAGTAAAATCATATGAATTTATCTTACACATTCATTCCCATGTTGCGATATTATGTTCACTCTACTGTATCTTGCGCTTTCCTTGGATGCTTAGTGTCCTTGTGAAATTGCTTTGTGAATGGTAAATTTTGTTTTAGTCGATATGATGCTTCTCATTTATCCTATTTGTGATGACATACATAATCATGCCTCTTAAAATGCGTCGAAATCATACTGGGAATTTTGGATATTCCGTACAGTAGAATGAGATTTCCAGTAGAACAAAATACATCTCAAGACGAACAATCGTTATTCTGGGAATTTTTTTCTGAGTGGATTCGAGCTTGTACATCTTTCTTATGGAAAATCATGCTTAACATATATATTACACATAACTTGAACTTGGATATCTCACACGATCAATAATTATCAATTAGTAATCCAAGTTACTGAGACTTAAAACACCCAATCCTCGCCGTTGGACAGTGCTCAACGTGTTGACTCAAGACCCCTGGCTTGCGAGGATGAAAACACCTGTACGATTGCATAATCCACTAAATAGTTTACAAAATTGATCCATCTCCAATGTTCCATTTTAAAGGAAAATATCTTTTTGGGCAGCAAAATAGTAGGGAATAAGCTGAGGTGCCTCTGGTACCCTCTACAGCTTTATGTTTTAACTATACCTGGTAGAAAAGCAATATACAAGTGAAATGTACATAAATATTTAATTTTTGAAATTGCTAAGACGTTTGCTCATATAAAATATGAGTAAGTTTACTTTTTTAAAAACATAAGCAAGACTCTTTATCCATTCCTTTATGTTTACATTATTATAATCATATTTATTTTATTTTATTATATAAGTTTGCATACAGCATACACTCGAGTAGTGTGGATTCAAGTCATGATTAAAAACCTTCGCAAGAACACCTCAGCCATGTTTAGTCATATGAATGTGGAGCCTCCTCAGACAGTTTAGATTCATTTTTTTTTCAAACTCATTACTACTAATCCCAAGACCATAAACTGAGAAAAGACTTAAGCCATAACAAGCTATTCAAAATCAACTTTTGACTTGAGTCTGTTCTCAGTTATGGTCCTCAGGCCTGGCGGTAGGATGGGGCTACAATAGGGCAAAGGTAAATATAACGGAGAAAAAATCTGATGATGAAGAATAGTATACTTAGGGTCATATTGATTCAGGTGAGCATTGTGGCCCATGACCCTTCGATATACTTCCTTCTACTTCACTGAAACTTTAAACATTTAAACTGTTCGGATGTCAAGCTCCATCTTTTTGTCCCCCCACTAAAAGTAGGTGATGTCAATTTCGGTCCGTCTGTCTGTCTTTAGTTCTGTCTTCTGTAACGCCTCGTTTCCACGCAATATCTCGAGAACCCTTAGAGCATTTGCAATAGAATTTTACACAATATTACTCCCTTTGGCCCAAGGAAGACCCCTATTAATTATGAGGTCAAAAGGTCAAAGATTAAGGTCATAAAGTCAAATATTTGGTCCGTCTTAACACGTTTCCGTGAGATGTCTGAGAAGCGCCTGAGCTTTTGCAATGAGACTTTATACTACAACTCTCTATGGTCTAAGGAAGACCCGTATATATTTTGAGGCCAAAATGTCAAAGTCCTGAAAGGTCAAGGTCGTAAATTCATACATTTCCTGCATGTGTGTGCAAAACTTTGATTTCCGGGCAAAATATCAAGAAGCTGCTGAGTTTTTTCAATTAATGTCATACCATCAATCGATCTTATGCTCCTTCCACCCTTCTTAAAGTGCCCCCTCGACCCCTCCTCCCCCCTCTGGGTCGGCGCGTTTTTGTCTTTTTAGCTTTACTGGTCAGAGATCAGAAAAGCTTATGCGATAGCAAGGTATCCGTCATCCGTCTGTAATCATTTTTTTTTTCAAAAATGCTACTCCTCCTACAGTTTTGGTCCTTATACATTGCCATGGTTACTAAAAATAGAAAGTTCTGTGAAACTCCTATAAAATGTTACCCATCCTAAAGTTTTGGTCTGATTTCAATATAACTCGGCATACAGGGAGCCTACACTAAGAAACACAATTTAGTGCTTCAGTTTTTTATTTCGATGAACGGCGTTGCCATGGTTACTAAAAATAGAATTTTATTTGAAAATTCTTTAAAATGCTACCACTTCTAAAACTTTGGTCTGATTTCAATATAATTTTCCATACAAGTAGACAACATTAAGATACATAATGCTCTTTATTGATGCCTGTTGCAAGTTTCAAATCCAAGTGCTACTTTTCCTCTATTATACGTACAGATATACGTACAGACCAGTAGAGCTACAGTCTCACCAGAGACTTCTGGTTTTCAATGAATAATTTGTTCCCTTACAATTAAAATGACTCAGGTATGATTTATTCAAGGACTGATGTTTGATGTAAAAATGCAGTAGTAAGGGTGCACATGTATAATGACAAGTCATAAAATATTTCAATTGAGTTTATTATCACAGAATTTTTTAAGAATGTTGCAACAAAATATTCACACAAAGTTTTGTACAGCTACAGTAAATAAACCATCCTGGACAAATAAAATTCTTAAGATTTTGTTTCATTCAAAATCTAGAATAGGATTTTTACAATTTAAAAAGAGACTCAATTTTACATGTTTAAGGTACATTGATACTCTGATAAGAGGGATAACTCTTAATGACATAAATGTCTATTATTCCTTTATAAATTTGCCAAGTTAAAGTGTCTTTTTTGTCCAATTTTGCCCCGCAAGCTATGTTATAGTTGTTTGTATTTTACTTATAAAATACATTTCTTTTGGAAAATCACTTAGGTTCAAGCAACATTTTATATGAATGAGCACAGGGTTTATGAACCTTAACAGATTGTATAATGCACTAGATTACTGAATGTTTAACTTTAATTTAGCATTTTTCTAATGTTTATAGCATTCTGGATTACATTGCATCATTCTAATTTGAGCAGAGCAACTGGATTGCGAAATAAACATACATGTATATAATAAAGATAAAAATGAGAAAATTTTAAGCTGAAGAATTTATCTGTTACACTACTCATCATTTGGACAGTAGCAATTTTAATTATGATATAATGATTCTCACATAAAATTTAAATATTTACACATTCAGAAAAATATTAAAGTGTCGTTTACATAATTCACACACCAAATGTCACATGACAAATATTTGTTTTCTAGTTGTCTGTCAGGTAAACTGAAGTCTGAAAGTAATCAACAAATCAAGAAATGTGAACCACTCATTCTTCAATGTGCCACTATAAACAAAGAATACAACCTCCAATGCTCTATGTATGACATGATAACATAATGGCAAAAAAAAGCACCATATTACACAAATCACAGGAAAACAAAAATTTTAAAAATGTCAGAAAAAAATTCAGAGTTTGTATTGTTGAAGAAGCAAATTCATATTAGTAAAATTGCTTTTTTTTTGGCTTACTTTTCTGCTTCAAGCTCAAAATTTTACATTAGTTCAAATGTAAATGAACAAAAATGAAGCAATGGTAAATGTAAATCCTTGTAAATAATGATTTGATATGTGCAGGAAAAAAAAGTCAACATCAATTCCACTTCAGTAAAACTGCAACCATTAAGGAGCATTGTGCATTGATTGATGTATGTACACAAATACTCAATACAGATTCAAAATGTCAACTTAAAATATTGTCCAAATACCATGGTTATGATATAAAATTAAATTTCTTTCCCCAAATAAAAACAGATTTTCCAGAAGGCAGAAGCACCCCGGCCTAAGGAATTAATGCACTGCACCCTTTTGATTTTACAAAATTGGTAAGTGAATATCAGAGAAACTTGGAATGAAATAGGTCAAGAGAAAACTGACTGGAGTAGAGGGAGTTTCACAACCAGACCTTAAAGTTCCAATACAAACAGGAGCAATGTAATACAGTGTTCTATCATAGTTCTTAACTGAATGAATTCAGAAACTTCTTCTAAAATGCAACTGTCACAGATAAATGGAAAACATGTACATGTACTTGCAAAAATCATACAACCTCTAAACCCATATACAGTGTTATGCCGTATATCTATAAACACATATTCTTTAAAAATAATCCCCAACTTAAAGATGAAAGATATATTGCCATAAAAACATACATAATACAACCTAGAAATACTATAATTTGACAGAACTAAAGGGTTTGAGCATAGGTACCCATCTGAAGTACATTGATGATAAAAACTAATACAAATAATGAATTTAAAATTTGAAACGTGTCATCAGGTCACTTCTACTTCTCTAAAAAGGGTCATTTAAGCTTTTATCACCTGAAATTTTCAATTTATACCTTATTAATGCACAATATTGAATGACACTTTCAATCTTAATGAAATACATGAACACATGATGTCATAAACTAAAACATTTCATCACAACTTGTATACTCAAGGTATATTATATTGATCAAACATGATAATTCTCATAATAAATAAATTCAAATTCATTTACCTCCCTTTAACTGCTAGATATGTACTCATCATTCAAATCTTTTCACATCTGGGACCACAAAATTGTAAATTTTTTTCTTCAAATTCATAAAAACCTTACAGTAATACATGTATACAGGGTTACTTTCACCCCCTGTTATTTTCATCCATTCACACTTGCAAATAATTCTGCCCCAATTTAAATGTGCTTAATAAGTTATGTTTAAGAAATCATACTGTTTTCTTTGAATTCGCCCCATTTAA
The DNA here is from genome assembly GCF_032062105.1 of Saccostrea cuccullata. Lineage (NCBI taxonomy): Eukaryota > Metazoa > Mollusca > Bivalvia > Ostreida > Ostreidae > Saccostrea > Saccostrea cuccullata. Next base: position 394,819 of record NW_026936638.1, read on the forward strand.
ATTCACTCACCTGCGAGTAAAGTAAAAGGGATGAAAACAGAATGGGGGCAAAAATTCCCTTGTATACAGTAATACAGATTTAAGTTTTGTGGATACCATATCGGTCACTGTTATCATTATGCACTATTTTCCCAGCATTTCTGCCTTCAGACGATCAGCTATAGCTTTCCTCATGGCCATCTTTTTCTCCTCCTCGGGACTAAGTTTATTGGATTTTTCTGACACTCCATCTTCCATGGCTGATTTGGCCATGCGAGCAGACACGGGACGTTTTGGTTGGGACTTTTCTGCAGCTAATAACTGCTTTTCTCTTTCCTTTTTCTTCATTTCTAGCAATTTGTCTCTTTGTTGCTTCAAAAATTCTTGTCTCTTCTTTAGTTCTTCTGAGTTCATGTTTGACATGGCTGCCTGTATTTCAAAATGAAAAAAAATTATTACTTAACTGAAACAGATCTAAGTTCATGTGTATAAGTATAATTTTTTCTCCACAAATGCCTTGTGATTGGAATTTTAAGCTGTTCAAATACAGAAAAGTTAGATAATTAATCTAGTGTATCTTTTGCTATTTTTAACGTTTCTGCAATTCCACTAAACAGTAAACATAGAAAAAATGGACAAATTCTTGTTGCAATTTTACAGTATCTGTCATTTTGATCAAGATTTTGCATGTTTCACAAGTAATCTTACCTTTCCAATTCAAATGGCCTTGTATCTAAATTACTTTGAATTTAATAAAAAAAATATATAACCAGTGAAGAACCTAGCTAACACAAATACACAAAGCAGAATTACAGATCCCAGTACTCACAGCAGCTGCCTGGACAGCCGAAGTGGAAGGTTTGTTTGAAGTGGGCGTGTCATCTGTCTGTTTTAACCAGTTAGCTGCAGCCTCTGCACTCGACATCTGCGGTTTCTGTTGACCGACACTTGGTAGTTTCTGGGAGGCGATGGCTGCAGTGACACTAGCCGCAGGGACAGGTTCTGCTGGTTTAGGAGGGGGTGCGGCACTTTGGGGAGCAGCAGGAGTCACTGATATACTAGGCTAAAAATATGGTATAAATAGCTATTAATGAAATATGCCTTTTCTTTATAGTTTGCAAGACAAACAGATCAACTAAATAAATGTCAAATTCATTAAACAAGAGGTACAAATGACTCAACCATATTTTTGCCTTTTGTTGATTATCTCCCCTTGAAAGGGAGCTTGTTCTGTTATTTGAACAACTTATAACGAAGACTTGTACCAACAAATTACAATTGGACAAGTTGTTCTAAAGAAGAAAAATAGTGAAGAGTTTATGGATGGAGAGCTTAAAGCAGCTGAACAAGCAACTTGACAGTTAGACAGACACTTGGCTATGGGGGATCAGAAAAGCTTAATTTAGCTTCAACTAAGATGAGCTAATAATATACATTAAAAGGTAAGCAAGTTTGATTTTTGATCATTTTGCACTAGGAGTCTTCTCAATTGGATTGCATAAAAAATGATACAGATAATCTTTAAAAAAGGCTTAAAAAAATTGAAAGAAAGATTTGAAAATTTACTTCATCATCAATCAAAGGAAAAAACATTAAAATCTCAATATCAACAGGAAGAATGAGTTATTTTCTGTGTTCACTAAGTACACCCACCCAAGAGTTAAATTCTCAAAATGCTTAACATTTATTATGATATGTTTCGTTCATTCTGTGTCAGTGTGCTTGTACTTCAACAATACCTGACAATTTTTAAACATAATGCATGACCTAACCATATGTTTATAGTTTTGATGCTGAAACAAACATGCAGGCAAACAACCTCCCTTCTACAATTACAAATTATGTGCAGAACAATACATGAAATACCTAATAGGGTACATTACCTAGCTAATTCACAGCTTTGTGATCTATGACAGATTAACATATTAAGCAGACCTGTTTCTTTGCTTCCTGCAAATCCAAGTTAAAAATCCCACAAATGCATCAATACATTGAGGAAAATGGGGAACATAATCTGACAGTCAGAGGTGATAATAAAGTGATAAAGATTCTCCAGAATTGGATTACTAAGCATTCACTGACTGGGTAACCATTACTAGTTAGTAGTAGATACTGAAAAGTATAGGATGGAAAAAATTCACACAGGCATCATGACCATTTCATTAGCTCCTTTGATTGGAAAATATTCCCACTCCAACTTGACATTTATTTCATAATAATTATTTTATCAGATCATACATAGTTTTGTTTTAGGTTTTCATGTTTCCACATTATTTCCTGCTTGCACCTGTAGTTTGCTATCTTGATTTTGTAAAACTTTCAAGTTTGCACCAGTAAGTGCTGACTTGAAAAATATATGTGTTTGTGCAAATAGACTTAAAGTGTTTCATTTACAAGCTAAAGTGATATTTTTTACATACCTGTACTGCTGACTTGAAACCTGTTCTGGGGTATTGCTAGAAGTTGTTTCTTGTTTCAGCTTTCATTTGTGATTTATACTTACCACTGGATCTGTCGGAGGTTTTGCTGGTAATTGTTTATTGATTCCTGATGTAATACATGTACTTACTGCTGACTTGACCATGTTGAGATGTACATGTTGTGGTTTTGTCTATTTTGTTTATTAGTGAATAGATGTAATACTTACCACTGACTTGAGGTCTGTTTGTGGTTTTGGTGGTGGTGGTTTATTAGTGATGTAAAACTTACCGCAGACTTGAGGTCTGTTTGTGGTTTTGGTGGTGGTTTAGTCTCCTTTATTTATAAGTAATGCAATACTTACCGCTGACTTTAGGTCTGTTTGTGGTTTTGGTGGTGGTGGTTTTGTCTATTTTGTTTTTTAGTGATGTAAAACTTTCTGCTGACTTGAGGTCTGTTTATTGTTTTGGTGGTGGTTGTTTTGTCTATTTTGTTTATTAGTGATGTGATGACTTACCGCTGACTTGAGGGCTGTTTGTGGTTTTGGTGGTGGTTTAGTCTCCTTTATTTATTAGTAATGTAAAACTTACCACTGACTTGAGGTCTGTTTGTGGTTTTGGTGGTGGTGGTTTATTAGTGATGTAATACTTACTGCTGACTTGAGGTCTGTTTGTGGTTTTGGTGGTGGTGGTTTATTAGTGATGTAATACTTACTGCTGACTTGAGGTCTGTTTGTGGTTTTGGTGGTGGTGGTTTATTAGTGATGTAATACTTACCGCTGACTTGAGGTCTGTTTGTGGTTTTGGTGGTGGTGGTTTATTAGTGATGTAATACTTACCAGTGACTTGAGGTCTGTTTGTGGTTTTGGTGGTGGTGGTTTATTAGTGATGTAAAACTTACCGCTGACTTGAGGTCTGTTTGTGGTTTTGGTGGTGGTTTGGTGTTTCCTGCTGGTGGTTTACTAGATGCACTGGTTTGTGGAGCCGATTCATTTAATGTCATCCCAAACAAAGCCTATAATGCAGTGAATACAAATCTTCTAATATACATGTATATGCAGATTGACTGTGGATGGCAATCAAATACATGAATTACTAATTGGATAACTACAAGATGACCTAGTTCTGACCGATTAAATGGAAAATTGTATCAAAGTGGAAACATTTAAAACAAATTATTTAAAAATGTGCAAGCAATGACCAGAGTCAGTTATGTAGCATCAGCTTTCTCTGACATACACTTATAGTTAATCTGAGCTAAAGAGCAATGCCAATAGACTGAAGGAAAAAAAAACTACACTGTCATCTCCTGCTGACCTGGTCTAGTTTGGTTTTCTCTTTACTTTTCTCCTCCTCCAGTCTGGAATGTTCGACCTTGGAGATCGTTATCAGACTCTCCATCTCCTTCTTCATCTCCTCTTCTTCCACTGTCTTTTTCTTCTTCTGTTCTTCCTCATATTCCCTTTTGGACTGTCTAATATATATAAGAAAAAAATGCTTATTGGACTGCAAAAATCACTTTTTAATGACAATATATTTCCTCAGAAAATATCATAACATTATGAACTTTTAGTACCATTAGCTACTTTAATTTCTTTTCAGATGATTTTTTAAATTTTTTTTTAAATATATTTTTGTTACAATTTACTGGATTATAAAATGAAGCATTATGCCTTACTCTAAAACAGCTTTCAGGATTTCTTCCTCATTCTGTGCCCCGTACTGCTCATTGGAGGGGGCAGGGGGTGCGGATGTAGAGGGTTTTGATGTCCCCTCACTCAGGCTTTCAGGGAGAGCCCCCTGCATCTGCATGATCATGGCTAGAGCCTGCTGTTGTAACTCAATGTTTTTCTGAACCATCAGTCGAACAAAAATGGTGTAGTCCTCAGCAGCAAAGAACTGCTCAAACAGGCTCTGTAAAACAGATATCATTTTTATATACAGTAATTCAGTCAACAGTATTGAATCTAAGCCATTCATTTTTTTTATTTATCTTAGATCTATTTTACAATTGTTGATAGATATCAATTTGACAAATGGACATGGTGATACCCCACATCTTATTTTTCTTAAGGGGGAGTCTAGGTGTAAATTTCAATGCAATCGTAAAAAGTGGAATCCATGTATGGCATCATTTCAAATCAGACTCGAATTGTATGACATTCATTTTTAATCAAACTCAAACTTTTTAAATGTGTGGGGATTAGAATGTTGCATACAAAGAAAAAAATTGGTTTTAAGGTGGTGAGAAGAGGTCAATCAAAATAAATCAGTGACGAAAAAATAAAAATATGCATTTGAGCTTATTTTTTATTTTAAATTCATTTCCATAAAAATTACAATCTTTATATAGTGTAATAGTCTTCAACACAAGTGCCCCACTTACTCGCCAGTACTCCATTTCTCCCTGTTTATTAAATAGGATATTGATTTAATGAAAATACAGAGAGAGAGAATATGAATAGATAGCAAGGGCCACCTTTAATGACTATCATGAAAAATTTTAAGTTGCCCCAGATAATTTGAAGTATTCACATCATGTACAATTTAAGATTAATTTATATTCTGGTATTCATGAATATACTACTTAGGTTGATTACTTCAGAAATCAATATAAACTGTCTTTGTCAGTATCACTAGAGGCAGTGAAGCGGCTAAATTTGTAACAGAACTAGTCATCAGGTGGCCATGAAATGAGGAATAAAATTTCATTTTACCAAGCTGACTCTGCACTTAGCAGGATAGTAAAAATTACAAAATCCAACTAGCTTTAATTGAACATGAAATACTGGATCTCCTGTTATTTCTATAGATATCAGAATCCTTCTATTTTGTTTTCTGCTTTTCAAATTCAATACACAAAATTTACCTTGAGAGAATTACAATGCATGCATATAATTCTATGCTAACCCTGGGTACCATATATTTGTTTAAAATTTTTCAATATATCTTAATAAATTGGAAATTTCAATGAAAATAAATTATAATTACCGTATAAGTGGAAATTTTAGCGACCATTTTATTTTGGCATTATAAGCGAGGGTGCTGTGATCGCTAAAATTGAATATCGCTAAAAATTAATTGGGTTTTATTTGTTATAGCTTCTTAAGTGAGCATTTTAAAATCACTAAAATTAATTATTGCTAAAAATGAAGTACCAATTTTTAAGGAGAAATCGCTAAATTTGCGTCTTGCTAAAATTTCCACTTCTACAGTATATTCTAATTTAAATGTTAGAATGCATGCAAACTAAAACAGTTTATGGGAAATAAGATATTAAAATTAAAACTGCTTGGATAATGTGTTGATCATCTCTTTATATTTAGATCTACACTTTTTCTCTTCCATGAAATCAGCAGCAATACTGCCCTGATTTTTTTGTCAGATAATTAATCAATAAATGTGATTAAGGAAATAGGTTGACACAGCGCAATTGCTCAACCAGGAATAAATTATGGTTGCGAAATAACTTCACTACAGGACTTTGAACTAGTACATGTATTCTATTAATAATACTTCAATCTGAATTTTGCAAGAAAATATCATGACAATCCCTAAAAGGTGTAAGAAAAACTTGTTCTGAAATGACAATCAAACAATTTTCAAAACTTTTTAGAGAAAGGTGAGGAGGGGGGGGGGGCTTCTTCTTGGGATTTTACTTTCAAAACCTGAGTTAATGCACTATCTATAAATACTTACCTGGAACATTTCTTTGATTTCCTTTCTCCTGTTCATGTCTTGGACAGCTTTAATGACCTGGTCATGGCTTATACCTGTATCTTTTATGAAGGCGTCCAGCAACTTCTGAATCTATTTAGACAAAGAATTTAAAATCTGAAGTTTTCCCTAGAATCAGTAGAAGTCTCCAGACCTAAGTCTATGGAAAAGAACGACAAGAACTCATTTTGCCCTTCCTTATTTCGCAAATAAAACTTACAATAGCTTTGTATTCCTGGTGAACTTTCTTGTATTCCTCACTGTCTTCAATACTTGGATCAAAAACTGAAATTGAACAGCTTCATATACTTATATAAGCTTGAACCCAACATCACAAGTGATAAAAGGATTATGAAAATCTTAGATAAAAAATAGCAACTGCTTTTCATTTCACTTGCTAAATCAATATAAGTCCGGGCATATCATTATCTTGCAACTTTGAGCTTTTTCAAGGAAACAACAGCTCCTGGGAAAAATTTTGAGAAAATTTTTCAGTTATTTTCAGTGCAACTCCTTTTATATTCTTCAAAATCATTTCAGAGTGTATCTACATGTACTCTGATTTCTTTCCTATATTACAACTATATAAGACATATTTTAACTGTTAGTCTCATTGTTCTGACTATGCCTTCTCATGTTATATATGTATCTGCCATGGATAATTAGAGTCCAAATTATATATCTTCAGACCTTTTTCCAAATTATATATCTTCAGAATTGCGCCCATGTGAAAAGGGTCCTTATGGCAATTTTTATGCATTTTGAGTTTTTCACGGATTCTGATAGAGTAAGGTTAGAAGTTGTCAAATATGAATTTTTATGGTCCTACGTCTACTCTAAGTAGGTTTTTTCTTCATTTTTATCAAATATACTTTAACAGGTTAATAATGACGTCATGTTTTTCAACAACGTCAAACGTTTTCAGAGTGAACGTTAAATGATTTTCTTCTGTAATTTTACTACGGTGATTAATAGTTGTATAATATTTGATATTTTTCCATGCACATTATTTTTATCTCATTGTCTCTTTTAATTATTAATAATTATTTAATAGTTATATATATTATGGATTCATCAGTGGTGTATAGTATTATGAGTGAGTGTTTGTTTTACATATCACTTTTCTATGACACCAGGGGGAAACCTGAACAGCGGGCAACATCCATTAATTTTTTTTTTTTGTTTTTTTTTTTTAAACAATTATTTTCTCAAACAAAATATTTACTGGTAATCCATGCAAGAGTCATTTGATAAGCCTGTAGAATTCATTTGAAAATTATTTTAATTTAAACATTGCTCTCGATAGGTCAAGATTTCAGCATAAACGATATATCTTTAGTTACCATATATGTGAAAATTGCAACATTACGCTACCTAAATGCTACTGCGAAGCGAAAATTTATTTGATTGTTCTTTCTTTCTAAATTTTATATAAAAGACAGAAAAATTGTGAAGTGTGGTACATGTAACATGTAATTACGATACACAATGCAATAGACAGTAAATAAAAAGGAAATTCGGTTGATTCACTGCATCTACGAGTATAAGGTTGTCTGTCTGCATTGGGTCAATAATGACACTGCTTTTTTGAGAATATAAAGGATACACGAAATATTTTTAAGTTTAGCAGTAAAAATATTTTAATATTAACCAATCAAAAGGTGGAAATTTTACAAACAAATGAATGAGTTATAATCCGCAACATTTACACAATAGATAAACCCAGGATTAACATTTGTAGGATTATGTGTATGTTGGTGAAGGGGGGTGGGGGTGGGGGGGGGGGGGTTAAAAAATCTAAATGGCAGAAACTTACAATTCTTGTGAACACGAGTTAAAATAAATAAAAAATATTTTTTTTACTTCAAAAGTTTTAGGTGCACCCAGTACCATTAACCCTACAACTTGAAGATTCACTTTTTTATTTAGGTTTGAAATAATGCTGCCTATCATTCTTCATTTTATTTTTGTACCTTTAATTCTGAGCATTGTCATTTTCAAAATCGCACAGCGATCATAAACACTATGAGCCTGGAACTGAATTGCTATGAATTCAGTATTGTTAATCATGTATATAATGATACCCTAAAATTAAAAAATCTGGTTTTATTTTATGAAATGGATGGTTTTAGAAGCACACCCATAGAATTAAATCAAAGATGCCATTTACGGTTTATATGTATAGCTTTTGTTAGGGTAGGGGTGGGTTAAAGATTAATAACATGTAATTGTTTATGCCTAAATATACAGTCAGTTGAATATGACTGTTTTGTATAATATATTTCCTGAAAATTTTCTGTGAACTGGCTGAGCTTTGAAATGTCAGATTTATGTAGGGATGTAAACATCTTAGAAAATCATCATATTATTTATGACCTAATTAAAAAAAAATCCCCTTCATTCTAATGTTGTTTTCTAATTTTGTTCTATAAAGTGAGTTTTAAAGAGTATGAATTCCATTCTGGTCCCGTGCCCAGGGACGTAGCCACAGTGTGTGTGTGTGGGGGGGGGGGGGGGGGGGGCTGGCCCTTCACTTTTTTCCCCAACCTTACTTATACTATAGGAATTGATAATTGAAAGTCTGGTTGCCCCCCCCCCCTCCCACTATTGTGATGTACGGAAAACATAGTATAAAAATTGGTACTGAAAAAAATTGGCCTCTAACCCCCCCCCTCCCCACGAAATAGGATTTTCGACTTTGTGCAACATTAACCTTTTTTTTTTTTTTTTTTGCCTGTCAACTTTTTCAGGGAAGTAAAAAAAATTCTCTGGCTGCCCCCCCCCCCCACTTTCAAAAACGATGCTACGTGCCTGGTGCCAGAAGCTTGGATATGCTAAGTCTTGTAAAGCCTACATGTTACGGAAATATATATAAGCACCCCCCCCCCCCCCACCACCTCAATCCCCTGCACTGCAGCCAAAATAAAACAAAATGCAAGCATATTGTTGCCGTTATATGTCATGTATTTTCAGCATTGAATTTTATTTTCTGTTAGCAATTACATGTAGAAATAAAACCCGACCCTGAACTTATAAAGATTTTTTTATCAACCAAAACAAATAAATATTTTTTGAGCATATTTAATAATATTTATCCATAATTTGATGGCAGGTTAAACAATATATTATTCCACACTGATAACTGCAATGAGAAGTTCAGTGATGATTGAGTTTTTAGCATGATAATTGATCTGTTAAGAGACATTCAATGCTGATCGAGCTTTTATGAAAGACAAAGTTTGGCATGGCTTAAAGAATTAATTTGCAGATAATGCTTAAAACATTTGAACTCCGTATGAAAAAAAAAACAACAACACGTAAGTACCAAAGAGTTACATGTATATTAAACTTGGAGATCTTGAAAATAAATAGCTATACATGTATATATAGTTTAGAGAACAAAATTGATATTTTCTTTCATTTATTATTTCATTTGTTTTGAAAACTCATCTGTTTCAATAGAGTTTCACATTTCTCAATATTAGATAAATAGATTCAATATAAATATTTTTATCTATATACCCTCTCCTCTCTCTCTCTCTCTCTCTCAGATTTACTTGACCAGCTCTATTTAAGTTAGAACATTAAGAACATTTTTTTTCATTCGGATGTTTTTTGCTTGTTTTAATTTCTCTAAATTGAAGTGTCTTTGTGCAACAAGAATATAAGACAAAACAACATTTTTAAATTTTAATTTATTTTATCTTGATTATAGGGTAGACCTTTACATGTGTATTATTTTTTTTAAATGAAATTCGTCATGAAATTATTTCCTGCAAAAAAAAAAAAAAGCTATAGATAAGAGATTTGAAAAAAAATTAAAGTCTGTTCAATTTTGAAGTTTTCTTTTTTTTTTTCTTCTTTGTTTTTGTTTTTAAGTTAACCTTATTCCCAAAGTACAACAATATTTTTTTATTTAAAAATGCATGATTATGATGACGATTAAAAGTTTTTTTTTTTATTTGGTCATAAAATATCTCTTTTATAATACGGGAGAAATTTCATGCGAACATGCAGCTGAAATGTGAAAAAGTACGCAGTTAAAATAATGAATGTCCCTGCCTGGTACCCCTGTTACATCGATTGTTGACATCAGAGTTATCTCTCCTATTTTTATTTATAGAAAATACAAATAATCTTGACTATCGTTCTTACACATTCTTGCTAGATTTGTAAAAAAGATGTATGTTTAATTTCAACATTTGTACAAACAATTTAACAACAGTTTAAGCAGTATGCACCGATGAATCAATGTTTACAAGTGATCGACGCGATCTTGATGTGTATTTGAGAGTGGTGGAGCGGATCTCAAAGAAGTAGGAAGACATTTTTCCTTTGCAATATTTTTTTCGACATACCCTGTCTAAGATGTATTCTAAAAATTGTATAAATATGTAAATAAAATTTATCTAGCGTGTAAAGGTTCAATATCCTATGATCAGAAAACACCTTGTCTACAGCTTCTATACATTTAATCACCTATGTAGGAAAACTATTGGTATTATAGAGACGTATTTAATAATGTTTGTTAAGAAACCAGTTCTAAATGTTTTTATTTATATCTATTATAATCGGTGGATTAGAAGATTCAGATATTGATTCAATTAATTTAACGATGAAAATAAATTCCACATGCTGGAAACAGCAATGAAAACTCTGGATGCGTCAAACGTCAAAACACGTGGTTAAAAAAAATCTGTGTCGAAGTTCACCGTCAGTCTGCAACGTCACATCTTTATGACGTTATTTCTCTGTTTTAGCAAAAATGCCATAAGGACCCTTTTGTCATGGGCGCAATCATTTGTTTCCTTCATAAGAAGTGGAAATTTAAAGAAAAACTGTTCAAAAGATATGGAATATATCAATTCATATTTTACTATGCTATTTTATGCACTCAAAATGGTCATTTACATGATGAAATTCAGTTGGGTCCCGCAAATGTGCTTGCCCTGCACCGCATGGGATCTGGGGTGGTCTCCAGACCCCCAGCTGATTTTCCCATTTTCTCCAGAAATGGTAGTTTTCCCTAATAGCTAGATTAATAATAATCCCTAATAGCGGAGAAAAAATTACATAATTAGCTGCTAAATGTTCTAAATTAAAATTACCACTGACCGGACTTCGGTTTAGTATTATAAATGCAACATACATACAACGTCTTGTGACGTCAGAGTCTAGACGTAGCAAACGTCACATGCTGTTTGATGAGACCAAACTAAAATAGGCAAAATTAAATAGAAATCTGCGCCCTAGCTAACTGTCAACATATTATTAACATTTGTAAAATTCTGATGCCTTCTTTTACAATCCATCCACGCAGAAAAAAATCAAAGGTGTGAGAAACTAAGAGTAGATCTAGTGGAGATATTGCAATAGGTGAAAATAAAAATCGATGTCGAGCATTGGCATGCATAGCAATGACATACATGAACTTTCTCTTTGTACACATTTATATAAAATAAACATTCACCAATAACGTGAAAAAATACTCACTTAAACATTTTGATTCCATAAAAGTTAAAACTGGGACTTGAAAGAAAGGATTTCCCAAGAAACACAGTAGTTCATCGTAGACCCAATCATCTCGCTTCGCCATCTTGACAAAATGACGCCAAGTCTCGCGTTTCTAGGGATTTTATTCGGAATTCTCTAGACTTTACCTTGAATACACATCGGAAAAAATTAATTTGCTCAAAATTTAGTCGTGTCTATACTTGATTCAGTATAATTTAAAAGGGACCAACTCAATAGATACTCAATATCTAATTGTAATTTACGATCCTTTTGCTGATTAATCAAAAGTACTTAAATATTCTTATTCTTGTTATATTCATAGGGTTATAGCAATTTTTTTCTTAGATATAAAATAAAAAAAGAAGCTATTTAAGAGTTTCATTAGTTAGAAAAATGATATTTTTTCAGATAAAGGAATAAATTTGTAAATCATCAATCATTTGGTTCATTTAAATTATCTTTTGTTTTACTAACAATGTATACTTTTATTAATTTTTATCTTTGTGTAAATATGTTAAAATAAAATCGGTTAAAGAGCTTACCACAGCTCATGTTATCTCTATTGTACTGTATATATGTGCCGACTATTAATAAAATTTACTTGACTTGATTATGATACTCAATACAGTTTGGGTTATTTAGAAAACCGTACAAAATATCTTAGGTATCATTTTGAGGATACACCGTTTAACCTCAGTTTCAGTATCAATCTTTCGGAACCCATTTCGTATTTCCCTTGGTCAATTCTGAGAGATAGTAATGAGATGATGAAAAGTGTAAATTTGAGCTTCTACAAGTTTGAGGAATATGATGTTTTAACTTAGATAAGTTAAGTGGATAAAAAGAACTGAAAATGACAACCCGTGCAGCAACATGTAAGTATAAGGATATTGTGACTGCACTTTGAGAAGACGCAGACGATAGGTCATGAATGCAAATGCAATGATGGACTAATCTGATTATTATGAACGTCCATTTTTCGATGGTTGTATGCGAGAGCGTATTATCACGTAGCTCTTTCTTCCTCTGTCCTAGTGAATGTGTATTTTAAAAATAATTTTAGGGATGTGTATTTTCTAATGATTTTATAAACCAATTTTTGTATCTTTGAATTTTGTAAACTGCTACTCCCTTTAATAACAAAATGCCAATTTGAAAAATTTGTGACATATATGAGGCGCCGTTTTAATATTTTTGGGGTATTTTCTGATATCCAAAAAGAAATTATTGATATCAATAATTTGAATTCTTGATATCAAAAAATATTTTTTGATATCAAAAAATAATTCTTGATATCAAAAAAAAGATTTTTTGATATCAGAAAAAGATTTTCTGATATCAAAAATTCGAATTTTTGATATCAAAAAATCATTTTCTGATATCAAAAAAGAAAGAAGAATTTTTGATATCAAAAAATACATTTTTTGATATCAAAAATTCGATTTTTTGATATCAGAAAATAAACAAGATTTTTTTATATCAAAAAATCAAATTTCTGATATCAGAAAATCGTTTTCTGATATCAAGAATTCGAATTTTTTATATCAGAAAATGATTTTTTGATATCAAAAAATGATTAGTATTTTCTGATATCACAAAATCAATTTTTTGATATCAGAAAATAAGAACCAAGTAAAATTTCGATCGATTTAATGAATGATCCCCGTTATGAACTTTCAGTTCCCGCCACACAAATTGTTGCGAACTTTGTTGAGTTCTAATAAGTCTTAAAATTGGACATGTTTGGATATGTTAGGATGCTGTCGTCTTTTGAACATGCTTCTCATAAGTTGAAGACCTGTCTTGTTATAAGGATGTCATCGTTCTTTTACACTATTGACTATATTTTAAGAATTTATTGTGCACACACAACTTAAGCACCAACTTTATGGATAACTCCGACTTCACCTTGAAGACCACACAACGAGTACTTGCTGGTCAGCTGTGATGTTACATCACTTTAGACATTGACAAATATGCAATTGGAAAAGCTAATGGCTGCTGTTGATAGGAGTAACAGAGAAATTCTAAGTCTAAGCCCGACCTACAGCACACCTAGATTGTTGCCGATAAACAACAATTTCTTTCTGTTTTACACTTTAATGTCTGAACATGTGTTTAACGAATATACAACGTTTTCTAAACATTTACTGTAGCCCGAACCCGATCCTAAAACAAGATTATTTTTACAAAGATGGATTATTTACTCAGATTTATCCCAAAAACTAAAAAGTAATATATTTGAATTCCATGCAAATAAATATGACCAAAAATATCAAAAACACTTATTAAATTCTTCCATTAAAAAATATTATTAAAAACCTGATTTAAATTAACAAATTTTAGTAGAAAGCAAATCTGGCACTGAAGTTCGGGATTTTCTCAGATCAAAGGAGTATTCATTATTTATGTGAAGTTTCTTCGACATTTTATTTTATTTTCTGATATCAAAAAATATTATATATATATATATATCAAGAAATCAATTTGAATTTCTGATATCAAAAAATCATTTTCTGATATCAGAAAATCGATTTTTTGATATCAGAAAATGATTTTTTGATATCAGAAATTCGAATTTTTGATATCAGAAAATGACTGATATTTTTTGATATCAAGAAATCGAATTTTTGATATCAATAATTACATTTTTTGATATCATAAAATCCTGAAGATTTTTTGATATCAGAAAATGATTTCTTGATATCAGAAATTCGAATTCTTGATATCAAAAAATGATTTTCTGATATCAAAAATTCGAATTTATGATATCACAAAATGAATTTTTGATATCAGAAAATACCTTAAAAATATTAAAACGGTGCCCCATAGACATATACATGTGAGAAATTGCTTCATGTAGTGGGAGCTCTGGGAGCACAAGTAAGAGTATTTGGTATCATTTTGGCTATATGCCCAGCATCACTTGGTCTCTAATCTGCCTAATATATTAATTGTTTATCAATGCCTTAATGCATATATATCTTTTGAATTAATTGTAAGAGGAAAACGTTTAAAATTTTGGAGTATATATATTTCATAAGAAATTACAAGGGCTAGTAAGCTCGTGACCTAGATCCTGTTGATATTTAACTTTGACATTTCACAGTGAAATTGTAAACAATTTGATATTTTTTTTTTAATTTTAAAAACAAGGGAGATAATATATAGCATGTACATTACTAATTTAGCCTTTGCAAATCACTGACTTGGGATCTTGAACTTGTTCTTAGACTTTAACTTTTCTTATTAAAGTAAGCTTGACTTGATTTTAAAATGTTAATCTTTCAGGGCTAGGACAAAACTGAACATTGGCATCTTTCAATTATCATTATGCTAAAGAAACTAATTACTTTAATTCTCTGGAAGTCTTTTATGAATATGAGTTATTCTGTATGTCTGTGCATTAGATTTTTTTTGTATTGTGATAGACACAATCCATGCCTCAATCCTTTTCAGTCAATTCAAAGATCAAGAATCTAAAGGACTATAGATTTCGGATTTTAAACAACTTGACCCCACAGCCCACTGGGATTGAAATCGAAAACACACTGAAGTACTTTTCCCAGACTTTAAGAAGGTGAGCATTTTTTGTGTGCTTGTAATGTTTAATAGCTGCTTACAAATTACCTACATTATATATACAGTGCAATCCCCTCTTTTATTTTTGCACCTTTTGCCCAACTCTCAGTTGGGTGAATTTAAAGTGGGACAAGTCAAGGAACACTATTATTTCTTGATCAGAACCATGAAAAAGTGAATGAATTTAAAGGAGACTAAATTTTTTACAAGTGTCAAAGGGCAAAAATAACTTGGAGGGGGGATAACCCTTTATGCAGTATATTTTAATAGCAAGAAATGATTGACAGCCCATTAAGGCATAAACTGTATATAATTGTAACAACACCCTTACAACAGAGAGAAAATATATAACACCATGAGTTCATGACCATCTTCGATGGATCCTGCATCACGCAGCAACAATTTATGTTGATAATTTAATCACAGACTCAAACTTAGTGTAGATGGTACATCTGACCGATACTTTTGTGATGAACTGCAAGGCTAAAGTTTCTTACCAGGTTCTTTACTTAGCATCTATAAGTCGCACCATAGCCAAACTGACATTGATGCTGCTTCCAAGGATGTGTGTGGAGTTCATTTCAGCTGGATGGTAAAGATGTCATATGATTGGTACAGAAGAAGCCAGATTTACATTACTAGAGCAGCTTCATTTTCATATCTGATAAAAATTTACCAAATTTAGACTTTCATGTATGAAACTTCTAGGGTTGCTTATTAGCTCTGACAACTGAATTTATAGTTTGTACTAATAGTTTTTAAATTGAACATTGAATTTGTGTGAGACTAATCCTGACTTGTAAGCATACGCCAAAGTGACCTTCCTAGTCTTATTTTGCCTATTTCCAGTGTATTGAAGGATGTCCCCAACATTCCAGCAGAGAGCTATGGACCACGACAGAGGGACAGTGTGCGGCAGTCGGTTTTTCCTAATCTGAACTACACAGGGTTGTATTATGCCATCCTGAATATGATTGACATTGTACCTACAATGCAGATGAAACAGATAGGTATGTATTAAATTTTTGCCAGGAGGAACCTGTCAACCAATCACAAAACAATTATAATTACAAGAGCTGAGCTTGATTTTTGAAAATGTTAATGTTTTTCATAACAGATATTGAAGTCTGAAATGTAGATGAAAAACTGTGAAATCAATAAATGGATATCTTTTTTTTTGATATATATACAATGAATATGAAAAAGACATGAGTATATATGAGTTATTTATTTACAGAAATAGGGGAGTATGTTCTTAAGGTTCTGGGATGCCTTGTTCCATTTTTGGAGCACGATCTACTGGATTCTCTACCTTACACAGTGGCTTCAACCTTAGCAATATTTCCTCCTACATTACACAAGGACACCATTGATCTGCTTTGTAGCAACATGCTGCCAATGACTCTGGGTTTGTATTATCTAAAAGACCACATTGCTGTCTGTGTGTACATCTTTTCAGTCTTTTTTTTTTTTTTTTTGATATTAGGAACATAATTTTTATCAGCAAAATACTGTTCATATTTATGAAAATGATAAAAGAAGAAATCAAAATAAAATGGAGGTCTAAACATTTTGCCTTTTTATTCCCTCATATCAAAGTTGGAGAGATATAGTAATGAGTTTGTGTGTGGACGGGTAGGTGACTTAGTAATTGCATGCATCATAATGGAAGAGATGAAACTACATTGTAATAATGTATATCATGATTGATGTGCTCCTATGCAAAGATGATAAACATATGTAGCCAAAGACTATTACCATGGTGCACTTCAGTAATATGAAGTTGCACATGCACTACAATATTTTTTTTTGTCTGACAATTGTTCTTAGGTGATACATGTACATATTTTTAAAGTTTATTTAAGAATAATTTTTTTTAGCTCACCTGAGCCGAAGGCTCAAGTGAGCTTTTCTGATCACATTTTGTCCGGCGTCCGTCTGTCTGTCCGTCTGTCTGTCTGTAAACTTTTCACATTTTCGACTTCTTCTCAAGAACCGCTGGGCCAATTTCAACCAAACTTGCCACAAAGTATCCTTGGGTGAAGGGGATTCAAGTTTGTTCAAATGAAGGGCCACGCCCTTATTCAAGGGGAGATAATTGGGACTTAATGAAAATTTAGTGGCATATTTTAAAAATCTTCTCAAGAACCACTGTGCCAGGAAAGATGAAACTTATGGGGAAACATCCTCAGGTAGTGTAGATTCAAGTTTGTTCAAATCATGACCCCCTGGGATAGGGCGGGGCCAAAATGGCCGACCAAAGTTTTACATAGAAATATATAGGAAAATTCTTTAAAAATCTTCTTCTCAAGAATGACAAAGCCATAATTCATCATATTTATATGGGAGCATGCTCAGGTAGTGTAGATTCAAGTTTGTTCAAATCATGACCCCCTGGGATAGGGCGGGGCCAAAATGGCCGACCAAAGTTTTACATAGAAATATATAGGAAAATTCTTTAAACATCTTCTTCTCAAGAATGACAAAGCCATAATTCATCATATTTATATGGAAGCATGCTCAAGTAGTGTAGATTCAAATTTGTTCAAATCATGACCCCCAGGGGTAGGGCTGGGCCAAAAAGTTTTTAAAGATATATATGTAGGAAAATTCTTTAAAAATCTTCTTCTCAATCATTTTCTAAAAAATAGCTAATCCATGATTGGTCATGGGACTACTTTTGGATTTAAACTTTACAATAAAAAGCCGTTTTCTACATTTTCCTACCCTTAGTGCTCAGGTGAGCGATGTGGCCCATGGACCTCTTGTATTTATAAAGTTCTAAATTTCCAGGTTATGATGGCTGCTTTGAGCCTTCCTATGCCAGCGAGTCAGCTGCTGCCATTATAACGATGGTTCTCCAGCATACAGACAATGGTTGTAAGTTCTAAGTCATTTGTTTAATCTATTGCTTCATCAGAAAAAAAGTTAAACAGTTATAGAAAAAGTTCATATATATATAGTAGTATCATGATAAATATTTTCTCTGCAATGTTGCATGTGTGTTTTTATCTTATTTTGTAAAAGATTAAAAAGCCATAAACAAAAGTGAAGTTGGAGGTGAGGGGTAGAAAAAAATACCCTGGTAATGCAAAATGATGTAAGGTCATGCTCATTGATGTTTATTTTATTTTTTATATTACAGCATTCCACTCACAGATTTTAGAATGCTTTATGAGCATTAAAAGAGACCTTATTAAGGTAATTTTTACATCTAAGTCTTCATACTTTGCCATTGTGTGGTAAACAACTATTTCAAACTAGAAAGTTACATTCCAATATTTACTGTTTCAATGTGTATTAAAAATTTCTTTATAGCATATTGAAATACTAGTATATTGAAGCACTTTGAACAGCCCAGTGGGGCTAAACTTTAGGAGAATATTTCTTAGCTCAAATCAGAATTGACTATAGCCCCATCTTCGCTAGCCAAGGGTGTCCGATCCAAAGTCTACTCTCTGAATTGTTGTAGAGTAGATTTCGGATCGGAAACCCTTGGCTAGCAAAGATGCTATAGCCCATGCTAGTGAAATCACAGAGGGAGTAGTGCTGTATTAACTCATTTTATTGTAGGACATCCTTAGTATTGTGGCCTATGGACCTTTCACTGCTAGAGCCCCTGCTGCCAATCTGTTGTTTTATTACTGGCCTCAGCTTAATCCTGCACTGACAGATAGAAGAGGAATCCACTACAAATACACAGGTAAACCAATACATTGTCAAAATAGGAAGTTAGCCTTTATGAGGATATCTGTATATAAAAGCTAAAGAAAATTAAGAATCGTGATGATTATAGGAAAATTGGTAAAAAAAAGTTGGTCCGCCTATAAGTTGGTTGTATATTTTGAGCTTATATTGTAGGGAATGACCAAATAACATATCTACCTTTTTATAACTCATCTATAAGTGGGTCAAAGTGTTTTGGACCAAAGATTAATCTAAAAAATCCGACTTATAGGAGAGTATATTAGTAATTTAAAATGATAATATATTGCATATTGTATTGTTAGCTCACCTGAGCTGAAAGCTCAAGTGAGCTTTTCTGATCACATTTTGTCCGGCGTCCGTCTCTCTGTCCGTCTGTCTAGCTGTCTGTCTGTCCGTCTGTCTGTAAACTTTTCACATTTTCGACTTCTTCTCAAGAACCGCTGGGCCAATTTCAACCAAACTTGCCACAAAGTATCCTTGGGTAAAGGGGATTCAAGTTTGTTCAAATGAAGGACCACGCCCTCATTCAAGGGGAGATAATTGGGAATTAATGAAAATTTGGTGGCATATTTTAAAAATCTTCTTCTCAAGAACCACTGTGCCAGGAAAGATGAATCTTATCGGGAAATATCCTCAGGTAGTGTAGATTCAAGTTTGTTCAAATCATGACCCCAGGGGGTAGGGCGGGGTCAAAATGGCTGACCTAAGTTTTACATAGAAATATATAGGAAAATTCTTTAAAAATCTTCTTCTCAAGAATGACAAAGCCATAATTCATCATATTTATATGGAAGCATGCTCAGGTAGTGTAGATTCAAGTTTGTTCAAATCATGACCCCCGGGGGTGGGGCGGGGCCAAAATGGCCGACCAAAGTTTTACATAGAAATATATAGGAAAATTCTTTAAAAATCTTCTTCTCAAGAATGACAAAGCCATAATTCATTATATTTATATGGAAGCATGCTCAAGTAGTGTAGATTCAAATTTGTTCAAATCATGACCCCCAGGGGTAGGGCGGGGCCAAAATGGCCGACCAAAGTTTTTAAAGATATATATAGGAAAATTCTTTAAAAATCATTTTCTAAAAAATAGCTAATCCATGATTGGTCATGAGACTACTTTTGGATTTAAACTTTACAATAAAAAGCTATTTTCTACTTTTTCCTACCCTTAGTGCTCAGGTGAGCGATGTGGCCCATGGGCCTCTTGTTATTTTTAGCTTGGCCTCCAGTACTCTGTCAGAGACAAGGTTGTGTTAACTCAGGGAACTGTCAGGCTGTCAAGGTAAACCTTCAAATAACAGCAATAATCTGTATAATAATTTTAAAGTTCCTCTTTCAGGTCACACTTTAGATAAATTTTCTTGAAAAGAGTAAATTAAACTTCTTTTGATCATTTCCTCATTTACCAGTAGGTAAGTTAAGAATTAAAGGCTTTGTACATGTATTAAAGTTATTGTTTAAACTGAATTGTTCGATTCCGTGATAGTGACCTTTTATATTTCCTTGTATTTGAATAGATGTGTTTAAACCCTGCCCTGGCCATTCACTCTGGAGACAAGCCCCCTCCCCTGTATATCTGTAGTGACTGCGCCGATGAACTGAGAAAGGAACACAGTGAATACATCACAGATATTCTACTGCCAATGTCACATGTATCAACTGTCTGTGAAAATAAGGTTTCATATGGCTTCAACATTTAATTGAAAAAATAAAAATAATCAGAAAAACTTAAGAGAATTTAGTTTATTTACTGTTGTTACAGAACAATTGTTGTAAGGTACAATATTAGAAGCATATTACTTGAAAGTCTTAATATATATACATGTAAGTGAAAATGAAAAAAAAGGTACACAATAAACATACAGCAATATAAATTACCTGCTGTATGTAACTTTAATTCTATTATAGAACTGCAGGTCAGAAGACAATCTTGCTGTCTGTACATGTTTCTCTATTGAGTGTGCCAGCTACAATGGCAATCGACCAATCAGATACTGTGAGTACTGTGACAGCCAGCGCCACCACGGACAGAAAGGAGAGCTCCACATCTACCACCGCAGTATTCCAGAAATATGGGACTGTAACATGGAGGTCCAGAGGTACCTTACTGATGGCATTGTCAGGTAAGGAAAAGTGTCCATGCCATGCAGATTTCTTTTCAATTTCAACTATCTATTTTTGGCCAGAGATTAATTTTCTAATCTGTTCAAGGCAACTTTTTTTCAGTAGATATTGAATCATGTAATGGAAAAATACAATCCTCATGTTTATGAGTCATGTCTTAATCATTGATATTGGTTCAGGATGGAGGATTTTTTCACTTCTGCAACATGAAATATTAGTGAGGTTTCTCTTTGTTTAATGAGGTCTAATTTACATGTCTAAGCTTACTAAAAGAGGCCCAGCCAATAGAAAGCAAGCGTCTGCTGGAGATGGGAGAAGAGTACCAGCAGACTACAGCTGAGGAGGAACAACTTCTGCTGATTGAAGAAGCAGGGGAGAGAAAACTACTGAGTCGATACGGAATCTGGCTGCTGGTAGAACTCTGTACCCCCAGGGAGGATATTCCTATTGTATGTATTCTGTAGAACAAAAAGATAGTGAATGTTAGATAAGTGTGCATTGTTCCTATGTTAAATATCCAAAATTATTAGTTAGTCCTGTAAGGTTGAAATGGCGCATCATATAGCAGCATGAATGTTTAATTGTGATTCCTCCTTAAATTAGTACCTTGTGCATGCATACATGTATTGTTTAAATGGTGTTGAATTCAAATAACAAAAAATATATAGCAAACTTAAAGCTTTGTGTCCAGCAAAAATCAGACAAAGTCAATGTTAATATTTTCATCCCTGGCATGGTCATCTTTAAATTCAGAAGTGTAATATAAAAGAAAAAAATCCAGATCTTGTACTCTGTGATATGCTTGCTTTTAAGGGACGTTGGTATGGAAAATATGGTGTATGTTTTTATGGTGTTCCCTATGAATCTGTTACATTACCATAACATTCTCTCTCTTATTTTGGATTTCAGGTTCCCTTTTTTGTATACTCTTCTGTGCATATCCTTTGTATCCTTGGGTTTCAGTTTGCATGATGATGTTAGTGAAGTAATAAGTGTAAGGGTTGTACCTGAAGCTTGAAACTTAAAAGGTAAAGGGGACTTAGATTTTTGTATCACAAAAGTTTTCTGTCACTATGCATTGTATAAGTAAATGTGACAAACAACTATTTCTGAAAAATATGTCTTTATTGTAGTGTCTTCGAAAAAATCCTATTTGGCAATGCATTGATTTCTCAGTTTAAAACTTTCTTGTAGTACATGTATATGAATTTAGGATTGACAAACACTTTTATGCACATGATAGGATTTTTAAAAAAGACTTTAACGACATGATTTTTTTTTTTCAAAACAACAATGTTTCAGAGCCTAAGAGATTTTGTTTTTCAAAGAAATTTTGTTGACATACAATGTACATGTAAATAAGACTTGGTTCCCAGACTTTGTATGACTGTTGTAGGAGGTGCTAGGACGCTTGTTAGGGATGTTGTTCCAGTGGTTTGATGCTACAGCCTATTTACCTGATGGTGAGATTTTATATTCTGTTTCCTTATACAGCTGATTTATCATAGATATAATATAGTTAAAAGAAGTAAACAACTAAACTGTATTTTTTTCAGACAATGTTGGAAATGCCTTGGAGAGATTAAAGGATGAAGTATGTACACATTTTGATTAAAGAAAAAAAAAGTTAGAATAAAAAATCAGAACATGAAAGAGGATAAAAGTGTCTTAAAATTGATTTCCATGAAAAGTTTACATATATATTATTATAACAGTAACTTGATCCAAAGGGTCGTATCACGTCGAGTTGACAGGCGCGGATCATCAGATCAAACGAGACGCTTCATGTCATAAACAGAATTCAATATTATTTTAGCTGTATTGTTTGCAAACATTGACAATATTTTGATATACATGTATCACTAAATTATATGTACTATAATACATGCACTAGTATTTACATAATACATTTAATATATAAACAACTAAAGGTATTCTTTGGAATCATTGATGTATCACCCATATGATCTCTAACCCACCCCACTGTGTTACAGTATGTCTGTGATTGGCTGGATGAAGTGGCCAAGACTCACTTTGAGGTCATTGTGTCCTGTCTGTTGCCACACCCAGTTGAGTATGCCAGGGTGGGCGGATTCTGGTGGGTAGTTTTCTTTTAATTTATCACGTTTTAATTAATCTTTTAAATTGTTAATTGCAATCAATGTAAAAATGTTATAATATTTGTAAATAATACATAATCTGTAAAATTTACAGATAACATAGTTTGATGCTGGAATAATTCGCTTTTGTCCATTTTTTTTTCAGGGACACCTTGTGTTCCAGAACAGTGCAGATCAAAGAAGGCCTCAATTGTTTCTTTTGTTTGGTGCCCTATGATGTCATTACTTTTGAGGTATATACATGTATTATGAAATTTATTGGCATAAAAAACTTCCTCAATAATCTATTAAACATACAGCTAAAAGAGAAATTAGAGAAAATGGAGATATGCAAGTACATGTACATTGATTTATTCAATTAATAACAGTTCATCAAATCAAATTGATCCTTTGTAGATATGGGACTATGTGATGCCGTACTGGTTAGAGGCAATCCGAACTGAAGTACCATCAGAAGATTTGCATCACCTCAAAGTTTTGCTGAAGTAGGTTTATAAAAAAAATAAGTTACCAGATTAAGTAAGTAAGACTGAGTACTTTCTATTGTCATTTGCAAGTGACATACACCTTTAACCATAGTGTCTAGGTACATACATAATACACTTTATTACTGTTTATTGTAGTAAGTCTTTTGACATGGACTTGTGCCCTTTACCCTTTGGTACAGACTCTGACAAGATGTACCATTTTATATCTGAGAGGTTTGATGACAGCAGTGCTTATGTACAGGAGCAAGCTTTACAATGGCTACAGGTTTGTTCTCATAGAAAATATGTCAAGTGCTGAGTGAACATGATGAATACAGAATACCAGCAATAAAAGATAACACAATGAAAATTGGTATTGATTTTGCTCCGATATTTTTAAAACAGATTTTGTAAACATTGTTTTTGACAGAAAACTTTGGAAAGTTTAAGCTAAGTTTCTGTGATGTTTTTTTTTTTAAATTGGGGGTGGGGGTGGGGGAATAAATAAATTAAAATGAATTTGACTATCCTTTTCAGATCCTTTCCACACTGGACATCTACTTGCCAATCCACATGCTACTGAGTATGTTTATATCAGGAGTACAGAACATGACAGAGCTCCTAAAACAACAGAGTACAGCTGAACCGGAATCCCCCACCAAGGAAACTAAGCCCTCCCAACCCCGCTCCTTCCCCCAAAATTCTCCAGAAGAAGAATGTCCCCCTCCCCTCAGTCCAGCTAAGTCCCATGTGGTGGTGGAGGCATTTGAAATTTATGACAGGGAGACGGAACTTGTGCTGCCTTGTTACATTATGATGCTGGATTTGATTTTGAAACAGGTACGAAAAAATTAACACTCTTGAAAGTATTGATATGGCTTATATTTTTATTTTTATGAATTTGGAGGGGATATTAAGATATATTTATGCCTTTTAAGTGTGTGAGCTCTTGTGTTATCGAAGAGAAAATTTAAATTAGGATCAATGTGCTCTCTTGTAAGGGAGTATTCCACTTTCCATTGCCTTTGTTTGTTATTTTTGTTATTAAATTTATTTAATACATTCCAGCTGGAGCTTCAAAACTTCCCTAAGTACCTTGGACTGTACAATGAGACCAGCCGTCAGATTATGCAGTTACTGACCCTAATGCTTGGGACTCGCTGGGATGGCACCCACATCTGTAGTGATGAACAGCAGGCCAACAGTTGTATGTTCTGTCAGAACACAGCTCTGTGGCACCAGGTCACTTCTCAGGTGATGCAGAACTTCTGTCCTCTCAGCCAGGTGAAGATTCCAACCAAGGAAATTCCACGAGTGGACGAGTCCAAACGATTATCCACTACTCCAACATGCATGTCAAGGAAAAGTAAGTAGTGCATAAAATTTGAACTGACATTTTTGGGCCCTCATTTAAATTTTTTTTTTATTGCATTCAGACAAAGCATTCTTTGAACTGTACAATGCACATGGGAGAAGTAATTAATTCTTGCTGATAAATTTTCTTTGGTGAAACTTTAATGGAAACAGATATACAATATGGTATGAACAAGTTATGTGTGTGTAAATCATCTCATAAGAAAATTTTTTTTAAGGTTCAGTGACTTCCAATGATGATGTTGAGAGTACAGTGGGGGAGAAAGAAGAGGAATGTCCAGGATTTGATATGACTACTATGCCTCTACACTTGCAGCTCCACCATGCCTTCCTACAGGTAGATAACATTCCAGGATTTAACACTTCTGAAAGGTCAAATTGAGCTACTGTACATACCAACTACTATATACCACATTTTTCATGCATCAGTCTCCCTTAATTAAACCTTGTCCTTGACAAGTAATGATAAAGATTAAGGTTCCCTGTTTAAAAAACCTTTTCAAGTTGAACTTTTTTGTAACCCTAAATATCCTTGAGTTTTGTTTATATGCATCATCTGAAACCCAATACTAATCTTCCATCAATACCTGGCCATGGGTTTCTGACAATGATTTACTTGTGAATCTAGCAGATATACTTGCACACTTGTTACCAAAGGTTAAGAACAAGACTGCATTTTGCAGAGGATTACTACACCAAACATCAGTGTAAATACTTCAAGAATGATAAAACACGAAAAGTCATAAACTCTTATTAGTCTAGAGTAGAGTTGCAGTAGGCTCAACATAAGCACTCTGTGAAACATATAATATTCACATTTATGATAGCTAAATAAAGACTAATTCCCTCTTATTCAAACTGGAAGAGGAGAGTGAGCTATATTTAAATAATCATTTAGGCAGTAGTTTATAAAAACTGTATTGTATTTTATTTTTTCATCATTTGCATTATTACACTTGTTTGCAGGAACTTGAAAATACAACAGATACTGATGCTGGGTTTGCTTTGTTGACATCTATGAAATATTTGATTCTAAATGGAGAGTGCTTGAATTACACTGTGACACAGTTCCCAGATTATGTAAAATTCTCACTCAGCAAGTACTTAATTCCTAAGTAAGTCCTATCTGTACTCAAACTTATATGTTCATGTGCCAGTAGCTCTCAATTGAACAAATGTATTTAATTGTTATTTCATTTAAATTTTCCCTTGGTTTGAAGTTTTTATCCTCACAACAAAATAGAGGTATGGCTTGGTCAAGACTTTGAAGTCCAAAATCTTTTCTTTAAATTATGTTTTGATATTTTTTTTTTACATTTCCTCATTTTAGAAATATTTGAGATAATTACACTGTTATATAATCTTTGTTTAGTCTGTGGAAATCCCTGAAAGCCAAGCAATCCCAGCTGGCCTATGTTTCTGTCCCCCTTCTTTTACATTGTCTGACCCTCCCCACTGGGGCCGACGTCTTCTGGAAGCTGGTAGAAGAGGACTTCACCAATGATGAGTGGAAGATCAGATTTGCTGCTGGTACGTGTACTGTAATTGACATAGCATTTGATGTAGTAATGATTGTTTTAATCTCATTGAAATTTGAATGATCAGCAGGGTACTCAGTTTGTATACTTTTCACTGAGTTTTAATTCAATGAAATAAATATTTTGATTTTATAGAGAAAAAGGATAAGTATTTAAGTAACATTTTCATGGTAAGCACTAAACTAATGTACATGTAGATCTATGTAAGTGAATTGTGTTCTAGTTTGATGCTCTACTCCATTCTTATCTGTAGTGGAGAAAGTTACAGTGCTGGCCAGATTTTTAGAACCAGATGGTCTACAGAACAACCAGATTATCCAGACAGCCCTGGCTCATGCCTTCTGTTTACTGATTGGCTCAGTGGAGGACATCAATGCAGCGGTTGCCCAAAGGGCCACTCAGTATCTGGAGACAATCAAATTTGCAGCAATCAAGGTATTTTGGCTTTTAAATTTTATTAGATATATATAATCCACTGATATAAAAAAATCTTTATCAGAAAAAGTTTGAATTCAACTTATTAGGAAATTGAAATTTTCTGGCATATTCAATTTGATTGAATTCTACAAATTCATTCTCTATGTTTATTTTGAGAGTATAGTAAATGCTCTGCAATTGCTGTAATGATAACTTACGTCTCAGCAAAATTGTTTCGCTACTTCAAAGAAAATAAGATCCAGAAAAATTGAACACAAGTACCTGTATGTGTATCTGAGTGTGACTATTTGCAGTGTTTGTGTAAGTGTCTGGAGTTCCAGTTTGACCACGTGATCAGTGACCGGATCATGATTCTCCAGAGACTCCACCTCCTGTCTAACATCATGAAGGACCACGAAATCCTCAACTGGGAGTTCTTCCTGGCTCGGTTTGACGCCCTCTCCCTCGAGGCTCAAATAGATCTGGAAAATAGTGGTGAACTAGCTTGTCTTACAGGTTATCACGATTACAACAAATTCTCAGGAAATGGTCTTGTCTCAGAGTTTCTAGCATTGCCGTGGTGTTTTTCTTCTAAATGGTGTGCTCTCTTCTTGAATATTGTCTCCATTTAGAATGTAAAACAAGTAATATATCTTTGGTGTTTGGCTGTTTTTATTGGACATTCTGACTTTTCAAATCTACTAGAAATTAAAGAAGTCCCAAATATACATCGTGTAATAAGTAAATGTATTCATTAACAACTAGTACATAAATGCATGAATACAACCCAATATATACATGTATAAATGGTCAGTTCTTAATACTGTATAAGCAGAATATTTAGCGAGAATTTAATTTTGGCATTATTAGTGAGGGTGCTAAGATCGCTAAAATTGATATCGCTAAAAATTAATTGTGTTTTATTTGTGATAGCTTCTTAAGTGAGTATTTTTAAATCGTTAAAATTTAATCTCGCTAAAAATACTAGTTTTTAAGGTCAAATCGCTAAATTTGCTTCTCGCCAAAATTTCCACTTGTACGGTACATGTACATCTAAATACATACAGTATATATACATTTGGTATAAAACATGTATCTGCATAATTCAGTAGACAAACTTAGAATTACTTGTCTGTAATACTTATTCTATTTATCAGACTCATGCCTGCTTTAATAAAATAATTGATAAATATCTATTAGCACTTCACATTGCTGAATGTTAACCCTGAGTCTATTAATCTGTTTATACTATTTACTTTTTTTTATTTTCTTTATAAATGAAACAGTTTAATTTGACAAATGCATGTTGATAACAATTTTTAAAAATTTTATCTATATTGATTTATATTTCATTCTAAAATCTGTATTCTCCAGTTCTTGAAAATATAAATATACATGTAGCATGCATACAAGGATATTTTTAATGTATTTAGTAAGAATCTGCACACACACTTATTTCATTAGACACTGAAATTTTCTAACAACATAGCATGTAAGATTTGAAGTTGTCAGAATGTCCAGAACACTGCATATATCTATCCATTTCTTGTGATTTGTTGTGGTTCAAATGAAATCTCAACACTGCTACCATATTGGGTTTCTTTATGTTTAATAAATATAGAATTAAAAAAAAATCATTCACACTCATGAATAGTACATGACATCTTTATGGAAAGCACTGTTTGCTTATTAATAATCAATTTTGGAAATAAACACATTAAATTGTACAAACCATCATTTTTTTTTTCCATTTAAATGTGCAACCACATTACATGTAACTGCATGCAGCATTAACAAACTTGAAATGTCCATAATTCCATATTAATTCTAATTCTTAAACCACTTTTTCTGAAGATGTTCTGTCAAGGGGAGGTGCCAGCTTAAAGTGTCGAAAATTTCAGTTAAGCAGTGTTGATGTTTCAAATATGTTTTGTTTAAAAATTTTCAAATGAAAATTGTGTTACTATGTAACTGTTTTGATATGTTATTTCATATTTTAAAAATGTATTGCAGTAGATGATGTACATGTATCTGGTAGTAAAAAGTAGATGAGGTTCCACTGTATTTTAAAAAAATATTGCAGTAGATGATATATCTGGTAGTAAAAAGTAGATTTGTTGAAGCATACATAGTGTGTGCAAAGTGGCAGATTTTCTCTGAGAAATAGCAAACAATCCTTTCCAGAAATTATAAAATTGGGAATAATAAATATTTTAAAGAGCCATTCTCTGTAAGATTTGTATTTATAAGGGCTGTGGCACATGAATATATAAGCACAAATTTCCTCATAACTTGGTAAAATGGAGGTTATTCAGTACAATTAATAATTAGTAATAAAAAATATTATTTTTTTAATAATTTTTAGAAAATCAAGGAAATCATCCATGAGTGGTTATTATGGTAATGGCTCTCAAAGTTTTAAAAAACAATTTTGAAATCTTGCTGCATACTCTTGCAGCAAAGTGGAGCAATAATCATTGCTGAAACAACTAAAAAGCCCACTGGAAATTTAGTCAATCTGTGGTGTTACCTGGAAACAAAAATGAAAATTTTAATAGATTGTTACAGCTGGATTTTCAAAGTTTTTTTTTAACGTCTTTTGAACATTCACAGATGACAGTAAATGCAAAAGGTAGAAAATATATACTTAAAGACCTTTTGAAGGCTACATACATGTACTTTTAACAATAACATTGTGCATGGGGGAATTCAAGGATGCAAACAAATGCAGATTTTTTCTGTTTTCTGCTCTTTTTGCTTAGTTACTATGGACACCAATTTGTATTCCTAATGGACATGGAAACAGAAATCCATAACAACATTTTAAGTTTGCAGTATTTATCTACATAAAGTTTCAAGAAAACCCTGATCATAAGTGCCAAAAAGTTTTAAACGCTTTATACAGAGAATGGCTCATAAAGGCTTCTTGCTTTTAGCATTGTTTAGCATTATTTATACCGGTAGATGAATTCATACTCTTTCATTAGTTCGTTTGTACATTGAACTTTCTGTTTTATTCTTCTTATGAAAACCACTTACTTTATTTTGAAAATACAAATATGTTTATAGATGAAATGCAGGTTTAAAATTCAAAGAGTATACATGTTTAAAATGATTATTTAAAGAATTTAAATTCATGCTATGATGAAAGTTTGGCTTTAAACTTTGCATGATACACGACAAGAATGGTGTGGGTTTGGGCTTCATCATGAATTTGTCCAAGAAATGAATATCATGGTAGACAAATTTGCTTAATTGCAAGATTTTCTTTGCAAAAGTAAGAAGATTTTTGCCTTTGAAAATTTCCTGTGATGTTGTTTATTATTGAATTCTTTGTTTCAGCTGTACCTATGACTTAATTTTGTAATAAAATTAAGATATTTTTGATGAGCACAATTCATAGGTTTTAAATATCTAATGATATATTTTGTACTGCAGGCATTGAAAAAAATCACCTCTAGATATAAAAATTATAAGTACAGAGGACACTTGAATGCCCCATGTAATCAAGAATTCAGGGCATAAACTTTTTTATTTTTAAAAATCAATAATTTCAAGAAATTTCAGTATTTTTTTTCTGTATTTTCATTTAGATCTGACAAGCAGTGATCGAGATAGTGAGCATTTTTTAAGGAAATTGAACCGAGCTCGATTTGCCTTGGCCAGGACGGACAGTATTCGCTCTGTGAGTAAAAGTGTAAAGCCGCCCTACAGACGAGCTGTGTCTGTTCCTATGCACCTGCTGACAAAGACCACACCTCCCAAAGGTAGACTGTCTCTTACTCTAAGTCAATATCTGTAGAAACAAAATTTCCCCTGCTTTTATTAAGGGGTAAAGGGATGAGGGAGGGGGTATTTGTCTGTCAATCCATATGTTCTGTATATGTTCTGTACGTGTCTGATTTTGAGGTCAAAAATCATGGTCAGAAATGGTTTGTAGTTTATATTTTTAGATCTCTTCATGCTTTGGCATTGAAATTGAATATCAATAAGACTGTAACCCTCTTAGACTTTATGAAGACCCTTCTTTATTTCAAGAACAAAATGTCAAGGTTAGAAATTCTTAAAAATGCAAGCTTTTTTAAGATGATCAAAATGCATCAGTGAATCAATATTTTTAAGGATTATCTAACTTAAGGTGACAAATTATGATCAATATTTTATAAATTATAAGGCTGTCAATAAATATATAATTGGGCAATGTTTGAACACTAAACCACCACCAACTTTTGTTTAAATACTAGCATTTAATTTTTTTCGTTTTTTTATTAATTTGTTTTCAAATGTATTTGAATGCAATTATCCTGATCATTATTGAAAAACAGTCATGTAATCATGCTTTTAGTTTTCTGTTTATTTTTATTAAATAATGTACAGTAAAACATGGTTATAGCGAATATGCTAATAATGAGTTAATTACACTTACAGTAAAGTGATTTTCATTCCCTGTACTTTTTTAAAATAAATTTTATCAGCTTAATAGATATAATGAAATTCATAACAAATCAATATTAACTGTCATTGGCACTCTGCAATAAGTGTGTTTTACTGTATTTTTAATTCCAATACATGACGCTTCAAACACAGAATGTGACCTTATTTACAGAGATTCTCAATAAGTGGAAGATGCTTATGCGTAAAGTCCTTCGTAAGTCAATAACAATCAGTTGCCATTAATGCTTCTATTTTGAACTTTTGTAGCTTCTTGGAAATGTTTGACACATGCATGTGTGGATTTTCAGTGTGACCAAAACTTCAAATCAACTTTTGAATGAAAATTGTTTGATTGACTTAGTTTAATTGAAACTTTCTACTTTATGTAATTATAAATATTTTATTGTAATAAGGAAGCCCAAGCTGAGTGTGCAAGCAAATGTAATGCAAAAGAATTTTCTGAAAAAACTTTAACTAGATCAGAGTAAAAAATACTCAGAATTGTTGTTGATATCACTTTTTAGTGATATGTATTCTATTGATATAGTTGAAGTGTCAGTTCATTTTTAGCTCACCTGAGCTGAAAGCTCAAGTGAACTTTTCTGATCACCCATTGTCCGTTGTCCGTCCGTCTGTAGCTGTCTAGCTGTCCGTCCGTCCGTCTGTTAACTTTTCACATTTTCAACTTCTTCTCAAGAACTACTGGGCCAATTTTAACCAAACTTGGTACAAAGCATCCTTGGGTGAAGGGGAATTTAAGTTGTTAAAATAAAGGGCCAGGTCCATTTCAAAGGGGAGATAATCAAGAAAATACAAAAATAGGGTGGGATCATTAAAAAATCTTCCTCTCAAGAACCACTGGGCCAGAAAACCTGAAACTTATGTGGAAGCATCCTGAGGTAGTGTAGATTCTAAATTGTAAAAATCATGACCCCCATGGGTAGGGCGGGGCCACAATAAGGAATCCAAGTTTTACATAGAAATATATAGGAAAATCTTTAAAAATCTTCTTCTTAAGAACCAGTGGGCCAGGAAAGCTGAAACTTATGTGGAAGCATCCTGGGGTAGTGTAGATTCTAAATTGTTAAAATCATGACCCCCGGGGGTAGGGCAGGGCCACAATAGGGAATCCAATTTTAACAGAGGAATATGTAGGAAAAATCATTAAAAATCCTCTTCTCAAGAACCAGTGTGTCAGGAAAGCTGAAACTTATGTGGAAGCATCCTGGGGTAGTGTAGATTGTAAATTTTAAAACTCTTGACCCCCGGGGGTAAGGAGGGGCCACAATAGGGAATCCAAGTTTTACATAGAAATATATAGAAAAAAAATCTTTAAAAATCTTCTTCTCAAGAACCAGTGGGCCAGGAAAGCTGAAACTTATGTGGAAGTATCATTGGGTAGTGTAGATTCTAGATTGTTAAAATCATGACCGGGGGGGTAGGGAGGGGCCACATTAGGGAGTCATAGTTTTATATAGAAATATATTGGAAAAATATTCTTCTCAAGCACCAGTGGGCCAGGAAAGCTGAAACTTACGTGGGAGCATCCTGGGGTACTGTAGATTCTAAATTATTAAAATAAAGATGGGGATTGGGAGGGGGTAAGGGGCCACAATAGATGTAAGTAGAGGGGAAATCTGGTAAAGAACTGCATCACCAAAGTTACTCAGGTGAACGATGTGGCCCATGGGCCTCTTGTTATGGAACTCCTACGCTTTTATCTAGCAAAAGATATACTACCTAATTATTTTTGCCCTCTGAAACCTTAATTATTATCCATTCACAGGCCTCATTTGTATTTAGATATATGTGTCAGTAAATCAATGATATTCAACCAATTTTCTTATAAATTTGATTGATTTATACTGAGGTTTGCCATTTTTAGCAGATTTAGATTATCTCTTTAATAGGCAATACTTATAGCACATAGCAGTTTCTGAGAAATCAAAATTATAGAAGTCTCTACTTGATAGAAATCCAGTTTAATACACAGGTTAATAGCTGTGATAGATTGATGTCCTAGTCATATATTGATCTTCAGGTCACTGCAACATTGAATGCCAACATCAAATGTTATCCATCCAATATCCTAGTATCCCCTGCTTGATGGTCATCACACTTTGTTGGCCAAGGTGAACCATTGATTTTCTAGACAAGGTTGTCATATTCCCTGCTACAATGCACTGTTGTCCCATTTTCATTGGATAATGTTAGTTACCAAAGAAGTATATGCAATATATAGCATATTTTTGCCCCCACAAAAGTCATACTTTGAAAATTTCTTGAAATGTGCTGAATTGTATAAATTGTATGAGAAATATAAATTAACAAAACATATTACAGTTTTAAAGTAGGTTATTGATGATTTTTAGCTCTACTGGTCAGAGACCAGAAGAGCTTATGCAATAGTAAGGTGTCCGTCGTCCGTCCTTCTGTCTGTCTGTCTGTCCGTCTGTCTGTAAACAATTTTTCAAAACGCTACTCCTCCTACAGTTTTGGTCTGATTTTAATATTACTTGGCACACAAGTAGACTACACAAAGATACATAAAATAGTGCATCGGATTTTGATTTCGATGAACGGTGTTGCCATGGTTACTAAAAAAAGAATTTCCTGTGAAATTCCTTTAAAATGCTACTCCTCCTACAGTTTCAATCTGATTTCAATATAACTTGGCACACAAGTAGACTACACTAAGATACAAAAAATAGTGCATCGGTTTTTGATTTTGATGAACGGTGTTGCCATGGTTACTAAAAATAGAATTTTCTGTGAAATTTCTTTAAAATGCTACTCCTCCTACAATATTGATCTGATTTCAATATAACTTGGCACACAAGTAGACTACAC
Organism: Saccostrea cuccullata; assembly: GCF_032062105.1. Taxonomy (NCBI): domain Eukaryota; kingdom Metazoa; phylum Mollusca; class Bivalvia; order Ostreida; family Ostreidae; genus Saccostrea; species Saccostrea cuccullata. The sequence continues at coordinate 429,063 of NW_026936638.1, forward strand.
AAAGATACATAAAATAGTGCACAGGATTTTGATTTCGATGAACGGTGTTCCCATGGTTACTGAAAATAGAATTTTCTGTGAAATTCCTTTAAAATGCTACTCCTCCTACAGTTTTGATCTGATTTCAATAAAACTTGGCACACAAGTAGACTACACTTAGATACATAAAATAGTGCATCGGATTTTGATTTTGATGAATGGTGTTGCCATGATTACTAAAAATAGGATTTTCTGTGAAATTCCTTTAAAATGCTACTCCTCCTACAGTTTCAATCAGATTTCAATAAAACTTGGCACACAAGTAGTCTACACTAACACGCCTGCTAATCGATCACTTGCAACACCAGCAGTTGTGTATAACAATCAAAAGAGATCGATTTCCGGTTGTGCAGTTGATGCGAATAATTCCAGTGCACAGGTAGTAAATGGACTCGATTCAGGCAATAATTGATATTTTTATTAAAATATAAGAATGTGATTCCATGAGCAATTTATTTTTCTTTAATTTTACACTCTCATAAAATGCAGTGATTGTCGAATAGCGACTATATTTGTTTTGAAGCAAGGGCTGGTAGAGTGAAAACGCTGATTGAAATCAGTATTCGCCGACTAAAATTCGTTTTAATCTCAACCAACCTTGAAAATTCAGTGTCCACCATGAGTATGCAACAAGTGCATCCTATCCACCAAAACTGGGACTTCTATATATGTTTAATTTGACAAATATTCAAAGAAAAAAACATTGCTTGTGCATGCGATCATTCAGTTGTGAAAGAGATCTCGGGTTATGCATGAGATAAAGGATAAAAAGTTACCCAAGTATTATACAATCTCCATAATTCACCTCTTATACTATTTATTTTTGGTAATTATAAAGTGTTAAATATTGTCTATAATATGAAGACATCGCAGGGGCAGATCCAGCAATTTTTGAAAAAGGGGGGGGGGGGTGGGTGGGGGTTGTCCATGTGTCCAACACTCATGCATATAGGCACTTCAAACCTGGCAACACTAAGTTTTCAACAGTTCTATGGGGGACTTTGACAAGCCAATCACAAACAAACAAAACAAAAACACAAACAAGCAGGGTTCGGATTGCATGTGACGGTACTCGGAGGAAAGCATATTAAACGAGGGAACTTTATTTATAGCGATCAGAAAGGACAGACATTGAACAACATGTACAGTGTATTTATTTTATTCGAAAAATTTTTTTTATTCAAAGTATTTATTTAACTCAAAATATTAGACATAATAAAATATCCGTGTTACATAACTCTCTCTCTAATCAAATAGAGGGGGGGGGTCCAACCCCAGGAACCACCTTCTAGATCCGCCAATGATGTACAGTCATTTTTGCAAGCACATTTTGACTTTTTCAGCAGCAGAGGCCGATCTCTTATATCGGGAAATGAGGCGTTATTTTTCATAAGTTCTGTAAACTAATCTTAATTTTAAAAACTTTCTTTAAACTGAGCATTTATTGTTGTTGTTACAATTTCATTGCCATTTCTAATTGGGTAATTATCAGGCACGTAGTATCCGGGGGGGGGGGGGGGCCTGGCCCCCCCCCCCCCACTTTTTCTCCCAACATTATCTTTACTATAGAAAATGTCTATTGAAAAGGTGGTTGCCCCCCCCCCCACTTGTAACCACAGTATATACATAGCAAGGAAATATAGGAAAAAATTGGCAGTGAAAGGAAGTTTGCCTTGAAAAAAGTTGGCCACTACCCCCACCCCCCCACCCCCAACGAAATCGGATTTTCGAGTTTGGGAAATTTTTTTTTTTTTTTGCTTGTCAACTTTTTTTAGTTAAGTAAAAAAATTTTCTTTCAAAAACGATGCTACATGCCTGATTATATAGAAAGAGTTTACAATAGGTACTCCCCAACCAGGGAGTTATCAAGATAAGAAAGGAAATCGTCATGATTTTCCAGATAATAATGAAGTGGTTAAAGTTGCAAGGTGAATAAAAATTGAAAAAGTTTTTCAACAACACTGTAGTAAAAATTGTTTTGAATGTGCTACAGATGTGACAACAAAGATTTTTCTTACATTTTTTCCATCAAACTACGCGCCTTGATTAGCCTACTGCAGAAACCATGGGTATTATCACGTGATAAAGATCCAGGGTTTCGGCATGTGGTTCATCTTGAGAGACCTACATCTTCATTCATACATTCTCATAATTTTATTGACTTTTTTATTGATTCATTGATGACTCCATTTGATGAACAAATGCACTAAAATTTCTATTTAATTAAAAAAAAACCATTTTATTTATTTTTGCTTTGAAAACAGTCTGAAATGAAATTGATCTATTTCAGCTTTGAATATTTTGTGCTTCCCATGCATTGATGCTTTTGAAATAAAGAAAGTACTAGTAATTTTTGAAATTATAAATTTTGCGGCTGAATTGATGCTTTGCATTAATTTTATTTGGAATGTTTAATAGGGATATTTTTTATTGAACGACTATTTTGGATTTTTGACGATTTTTCCCCTATGGTATACATGATGAATAAATGTAATAAATATAATTTGTGAGAAAAAAGTGTCCAACAAGTCCGGGGGGGGGGGGGGGTCCTGTCCAGAAGCACCGGTAATGTGATGTTGTCATCTTGGTCCTTTCCATCTCGATAACAAAATTCAGGATACCTAGCTTCAAAACACCAGGAAATATTTACCCCTTGGCAAACACATATCATCGAGAGCCTGCCTCTTATTTTTTCACAGACAGCACTTTTACTTTAAATATATATATGAAATGAAAGCATGAAAAATTCGGTCTTTCCCTCCACTTTTGTTAAAGTACCGTCAAATAAAGGTAAGGTATGTTTGAGTTTTCGTACTGAAAGAAAATGATATACTGCCCAGTAGATGCTGTTTTTTTTAATTTTATTTTATCTTTTTTTTATTATTAATTTTTTTTGCATACGGAATAGTCATATTAACCCTTTGTGTGCTGACTTGTTTTACGTGCACTGTAACCTCAGGACTGAGTTGTTTTGTAATATCAACAAAATTATCACAATGGTGTACTAAAATGCAAATATCTAAAATTGTTGACAACCAATTTACTTGAAATTTGGCAAATATATAGCAAATGTTGTGTTTTTTAATATTTACTATTTTTTTTTAGAATCTAATATTTTATGTTGCCATGGAAACCAAATTTTCAAAAAAAAAAATTTTTAAATGACTTTTTAGCATTTTAACTATATTTTTCAGAGAAAATATTGCACTTTGATGAAAAAAAATAAACCAATCGCTTTAAAAATTCAACTTTAGTTTAATATTATGCAAAAAAAAATTAATTTAAACAATAACTCAATGATCAAGTCAATGTTTTATATATATATATATATATACCGTTATGTTGTGAAAAGTCATTTTATACTTATCTGAGTAAGGGATATATTCATGTAGGTTTAAGTGAATTCTGATTCAAGTTAATGGATTTTTTTTTCAGATTTTAACTAAAAAGAGTATAAATTGAAGATTCGAGTAGCCTGTAAATATAAAACCAGTGATTATTTTAAGAAATATGGGCAATCATATAAGAAAGTATGATCCTTAAAGAATATGTAGTTTTTGAGGTTGGGAAATCTTGGAGCAAATTGGCACAACAATGAACTAATTGCTGTTACTTGTATTCATTTTCAAATTAAAGCAGTCAATATGTTAAATAAATAAAAAAATAATAAAATAACATTTACACTATGTTATAGAGGTCTTATTTTCTAATGACTGGTATCTAACAGCCCTAAATATACTCTAGTAATTCTCAAATCTTTTTTTTTAATTTTGCTTTTATTGAAGAAAATGCATTTCTCCATGTTATTTGTAAAGTCAACTTTCCTCCCACAGTACTTTTCACTCTGTAAGAAATGTGGCATTTATTTTAGAAGTTTTATTCCTGGCTGGCAACAATAATTGCCAGCAGGAAAACTAGTACTTTAAAATTAGAAATTTAAGCACCTATAACAGTCATTTATAATGTTTTCAAAAATGACTTCGTTCAATGTGGTCACTGGTGAATAAAAGTTTTGATTTTTTTCAATTGATTTTAGTTAATGATGGTTGACAGATATGTACCATAATATCAATCAATATATTATGAAATACTTTTAAGTTTATGCAAGTCTAATGGTATGGGTCATGGATATAGGCCAAGTAAGCTCAGTCAGTAGAGCATCTGACCAGTGATGCAGGGGCCCCTTCTTAGATTCACGGTCCAGCCGTGCATTTTCTCCTTCCTTCTTACATATTTGATGCTATTGACCCCTCTGGATTTGCAAGTGAAAGTCCTGTCAGGTGTGTCTGCAAGGATAAAGATAACTTTAAGGAGGGATATGTAATGGTTGTGCTATGGGTATCAACCTGGGTAGCTCATTCGGTAGAGCACCTGACTAGTGAAGCCGGGTTCCTGTGTTCAATTCCTGGTGCAACCATAGTTACCATACATTTTCTCCTTTCCTATTACACAAGTTTTAAATGTGCCTGAATTTTTACTTCAACAAAAAATATTATTCCTAATACTGTATACAGGGAAATTTTCGCCCCCGTTTTATTTTTTACCCTTTCACCCTCTCCTTGATTGGATGAATTCAAATTACACCTCATAATTTCCTAAACAGAACTATGACTGGGTGAATTTAAAACCTAGGGCAAAATTGTTCACAAGTTCAAAAGGGTGAAAATAACACGGGGCGAAAATAACCCTGTATACAGTAATGAAATTTATATTTTATTTCCACTATGGGATTTCTTTGTATTCTTAGTAACTATTCATATTTTCATATTTAAAAATAAACATATCTTTGGAGACCAAAATGTAATATTTGTTGATAAGTAATTGTACAGGAATTTGCATTTTTGAAGAAGAAAAAATTTGACCATCATTAAAAAAAAATTCTCACAGCAAGTCTTAGCCTTTTTCTGTATTCATTTACTGTTACATATCTAGAAGGGATGGAATGTAGAAGCTTCTTGTGCCTTATAAATTTGTAAACTAGAGGACATATTACATATTAATAGGTGAAAACTTGTACAGTGTGTACTTTTGAGGTTGAGAAGTGCAATTCCTACAGTAAAACTCAGTTATAACGAAGTCACTGGGACCTATGAAATTACTTCACTATATCTGTAATTCATTATAACTGTATAAAGAAATCAATTAAATTTATTTAGCTGGCTATCCAAATTGACTTCGCTATATCCGTAAATTCGCAATATTCGTGTTCGTACTAAACAAGTTTTGCTGTATTACCCAGTCTTTATTGTAATTTATTGAACAGATGGACATGCAAGTCCATACAACATGTACAATTTACAAATTACTCATTCTAAAGACTCTGATCTCCTTCTTATGCCTACAAAAATGACAATTCATCTTAATTTTAAACTGTAGAGATACCTTTTATTTAACCAGTGAATTTTATATTTTTGTGTGTGCATGTATAGGTTGGGGCAGTCTCACTGTTTTTGGTTTTTAATAAAATAAAAAGTGGAGGAAATGTGCAATTTCATCCACATGCTTTATTCTGGCAAAATTCCATTTTAAAGAAAAAGAAAATTTCTCCCTGATACATGTTCTTACACTTGGTTTAAAAAAAATTCTGATACATGTAGTACCAATTATTTTCACTTACTAATTAGGTCCCATGCAAACTAGAGTATGTAAATGCCTTGAAGAAATCTAACTCTTAAGATACCAAAGATCCCAGATCATGTTTCGTTTTGAAATTATTGAGAGTCTATATAATCCTCATCAAGGAAATAAAATGGTATTTTATTACTTACTGAAATAAAACAAATACCACAGTTTACACAAATGACAGTCATTTCAGGGAAAATCAGCACTTCAAAATTTTTTCATCACTTTTTACCATTTTCATGTATATGCACATGATCAAATGCATCAATGCATCTTTTCTGATAACTAAGCTTACATTTGAAGACACTTTATAGAAAAAAATCAACTTTATTTTTAATTTTTAATTGTGCTAAAAATTTTACAATTTATCATATACTGTTATGAAAAAATATTTGAAAGTTTTCCTAAATAGATGGAACATCAAGCAGCTTTAAATCAGAATTTTTAGGTGTAGTTAGGGCCACTTAATTGACTCAATGGTTGTCAATTATAAAATTCATAGTGTATATTTCGAATACGTGTATCATGAATTAATTTTGCTTGATCACAAAAATATGTTGATGGATATATATTCTCTATATATCTCTTTTCACTCACTTATTAATGCAATAACTCATTGGAAAATTTTCTACAATGTTCAAGGTCCTCCACATTTATTACTTTTATTAGATGGAACCTTTTTTATCTTTCAACATTTTTGTAATGGGTCTTTAGATTAAAAAAAATGTTCACTTATTTATTTGTTTATTTATTGTTTTAAAAAAATGCTCTTAATTAACAAGATGCTTCAAATTATTTTTTGTTAACCTTTATTTCAAAGCAAAGCTTGATTGACGTATGTAAACAACGTGCACAGAAAAACGTCTGTGACTTGCCAGGTTCAATCTCGCGCATTATTGTTTTCATTTAGACGATGTATTGTATGTCTACTTACAAAACACCAAATAAACAAATAATAACTACCGTATGTCCAAAATATAAAACTCTGCCGTCCATATAAGCTCTCGATATGCTTCAGACTGAAGTTCAGGTTCAGTAGCATGTGCATCCTACTTTCGTTTTAACAGGAAAAACATCGCAAGGTTAAGGTCAAGTCAAGTTAACCAGAGTTTTTCTCACAGGCGCTTGTTTCATACAATAGGCTAGTTTTTATACTATACAATAACACAAGGTATCCATCTTTTTCGAGACCAAAAATATAGGTCACCAGATCAAACCCCCTTTCTATCTATTGTCCGCAGCTGGCCCCCCAAAAAACACATGTAATGGTTAGCGGAACCCCCCTTCTTGAACCTCATGTATATTTCCTTACCTCACCCCCTCGAGAACCTTGACACTGGCCATAAAATTACACGCTTCGTCGATCGAAGTCAAAAGTACACATCTAAACAGCTCTGAACTTCCGGTTTGCTGTATGCGATATGATACACGCGATCTCATTGGCTACTGATATTCTCGGGTGTTTTCCATGCAAATGTATAAAGACACAAGAGAATCCCCAAATTTCACTTGGCGCAAAATTTAAAATCACTATTTTTTCGAGGTTTCTGTCAAAGATGACAACCTTTTGGTATGTTTTAAAATTGATTTGATAGTAATTATTTTTAATTGAATATTTGTTAGGACCTTCTCTACATCAGCACAAATTTTTTTTTTGGACAATTGATAAAAATATATTGAATAAAAGTTAGGCCTAAAAAGTTTTAATATTGATCTTTTTCACTGCATTGTATGGCACGTGGTATTAACCCCCCCCCCCCCCATCTTCCCCCAAAATGTTCAAAACAACACAGAGTCAGTGAATAGAAATCACTGTTTATTATTTCAGTTGAGTAAATATATGTAAATAACCTATAAACATGGTAAATAACATGTTCATTCAATTTATCTTTGCCTTTATAAATGTCTAGAATTGTTTACAAATTGAGTAAAAATCAGCCTTGTCTGCATGTAATTGTGATACACAAATTTCAAAGTAAAATATTTTAAATGTACTTTGAGATACAAATATTTTAAACTCAATTTTTACATTGCCTTTTAGGCTCTCAGAACACATTCTATTATCTGAGCAGCATAATACACCAGTTCAAGAATTAATTGAGAAAATAAATCAATCTTGTGGAGAAGATGAAAAAATTAGCACAAAGACTCTAACACTTTTGTTGCCTACACTTTTTCCAAATATTGTGAAATCAAAAGTCAGACTGAGATGTGAGGACAAAAATATGAAAGTCAGTTTCAGAATGGAAATCAATGACAAAATCAATTCTACAGCACTTAGTTTCTCTGATATTCAAAATAATGTGCCAGTTGATTGGTTTATCATGCACAAAACCACTACAGAAATATCCTTGGGACATTTACTACCAGCAAAAAGTAATGGACAGGGTATTATACTTCAGGTTTCCCTAGGTAGTGATGGGTCTGTGTCAGCAGCAATAGCCAATCAGACACTTGATTTGAAACAGTATGGAATTCCTCATCACATTCTTTACACATACACATCAGTACCAGCCCTCTTCAGGTGTTTTAAAGTCATACAACCATGTCTAGGTTATACTCATGATGAAATTAAAACTGGTCAAATGTTATTAAATTCAAAAACTTCCCGAGAACTTATCACACTTGAGGAAAAATCCTACTTTGCACTTCGTTCCAAAGTTTGCACTAGAGGGGTATATCTCTCATCAACTGCATGCTTGAAATGTAGAGCATGCTTTTCTTCAACAAAAAGAAAACTTGATCAAGACAAAGAAAATGTTAGTCCTGATACTGATAAATCACTAGATGAAACTTATTCTAAGTTGAAAATGCTAGCTCCTAATCTATCTGAGAAACAAATAAAATTAATGGAATCGCAAATCAAAGCATCAAACACGAGTAAAAAGGGTATGCGTTGGGATAAAGATATCATTAGCATGTCAATAAGCATATACAATAGGAATCCGGGTGTTTACAGAGAAATTGTACAGCAGAAATGGCTTCAACTTCCTTCAGAATCTCTGGTTGGTCTTTACAAAAATTGTGTGAAACAGGGCCCTGGAATTTTACCTGACATGATGACATGGATGAAAAATGAAGCTTTCCGCCAAAACGTACCCACATCAGGATATTATGGAGGCATCATTCTGGATGAAATGGCCATCCAGGAGGATCTGCAAATAGTAAACACCAAATATGGAACACAGGTCCATGGCCTTGCAGATAGTGATGAAAATGTGAAGAAAATGAAAATGTTGAATGCAGGAAGTGTGAGTGAAAATTTAGCAAATCATGTACAACAATACCTCTTTAATGGATTTACAGGTTTTCGTTGGCCATTTGCCAACTTTCCCAACCGACAAGCTGACCCGGCAGAAATATTTGTCACCACTTGGAAGTGTATAGATGCACTAACTGATTACGGATTCTCACCTCTGTATTGCTGCATGGATGGATCCTCAAATAATCGAGCTTTCCTGAAGATGCATTTTGATGGAGATCCAGTATCCTCCAAAATGATTGCTTCATTTTACAGAGACCCTACAAAACAGATCATTTTTATCATGGATCCACCTCATTTACTTAAGAAAATTAGAAACAGTGTTCTTAGCAGTGGCTTTCTACAAACACATCAACGCCTCCTTACTGTGAATGGAAAGTTCATTCTTTGGAAGATGTGGGTCGACGCATACACCTGGGATCGACTTAACACCTTCAAAACTCACAATAAACTAACAAATGAACATATCTTTCCGAATGGGGCCCAAAAAATGAGAAACAAACTTGCATTTCATTGTTTAAACGATGACATGCTGAACCTCATGACACAGTATGCATCAACGTTGTCACCAGCAGGGCAAGAAGATCTCAGTCAGGCAATCGAGTTCCTCAGAAGAACCAGTTTCTTGGTTCGTTTCTTCATGGACTCCCGACCTATAAAAGAGAAAAATGATGAACGACTGACTGCGTTTAGGGAGGTGTACGATTGGTTTAAGGCCTGGGAGAATTCCGAATGTGAAGGCAAGGATGTACACAAGAGGTACAAAAGTTTGCTTACTATGGAAACGCGAGAGGATTTAGATTACCTTTTCCATGGATTTATGTCACTTGTTGACATGTGCGTTGACAAGCTACACATTGATTTGATTCCCAGTCGCTTAAATAGCGATATAATTGAAAACATCTTTTGCCAACAGAGAGCCCTTTATCACGGTGCAAACACTAATCCCAATTACAATGAATACCGGACTGGTATCAATAGTATTATTTTAGGACAGACCACCACCTCTAGAAAATCTAATGTGGGGATGAAGGAGCCAGCAAAACCATTTGCACTGGGGAAACCACTTATGTAAATAATGGACTTTTATGATTGTAATTGCCAGTAAACATATTGCACTAAAACAATGATTAGTTGATCATTCACATTTATAAAATAAGAACAGTTACAGTTTACTTGTTAAGATCTTAATGCATTTATGATAAGTTTAGTACTTACCTGAATATTCTACTATCTAGGAGTTACCACATTACTGGAATCTTGTTCATTCCTAAAAATACACAAAATAAATTTACTGGTATGAAATAAATTTCTTAAGGATTTTATCAAAGACAAATGCATTAATTTATTATATTTGCAAGAAATTGTCAATTAAAATCTGTTTTCTTCCTCATTATATCTGAGCCATTACTAAACATTTTTAAGATCAGAGAATAATGATATGTTTTAGCTTTTTGTGTACAGTAATAAAATTTACCTGACATTCTGCACAATACCAGTCAAAATTTTCTATGTCTGCCCACTGATCATCTGTTAGAGCTGCACAAATAGGATCATACCATCTATCACACAAATCACAAGCAATCCAATTTTCACCTTCAACATATACTTTGTGGCATTTGGGACATGTTACTTGTTCTGATTCTTTGGATTTTCTCTGTTTCCTTTTCCCCGATGCCGCTTTAGATTTAGATCTTCGTTTCCTTGGCACTTTTTCTCTTTTTTCCATTTGACTGGTACTTGGCATCTCCGAAGTCTTATCCTTGTTTGTCTTCTTGGAACTGTCTGAGCTGGTTTTCTCATTACCTTGACCAGAGACAACTTTTTTCCTAAGCCTTTCAGATTTTTCTTTTCCATATTTCTGGAGTATGTCTTTCCTGAACTCATTATTTCCAATTTTTAGGAATCTGGTGACAATGTCTTCATACAACTCCACTTTGCTTGCCTGAAGTGAGTCCTCTTCTATTAATAATCTCAGACTGGGATTGTCAAAGTCATTAAAAAGAATTTCCCAGATGCTTTTTAACTCTGTGTCCTCTTTAAGATCCTTGTCACAAAGTGTCAGACATGATGCACCATGTAAAGCAAATGTCACATCATTGTGAAACTTAAGTCTCCTTTTACTTAGCTCCAAGAAGAATTCAAATACACTGTCAGTAACAATTGTTAGACCATGTGAAATGTTTTGTTTTCTTTCAGTTTCAAGCAAAGACTTTGGATACTTAGAAGATATCAAGCTGTCCTTTATACACAGATGGTCTAACATTTTCACTTTTAAGTATGAATTAGATGACTTGTCTTTATTTTTATACAAGGACTTTCTTGTTAAATTCATAAAATGAAACTTTGACTTGGCAACACATGCACCACCAATGTAGCGTATTTTACCATGGCTGGTATCAGATATTGTCATTGTTGAGTCCCCTTTTCCAGCTTGAGAGATTGCCAAATGAGACGTGTGTTCCTCTATAATCGAAGATGATACTTGATCAAATATATTTCTGCATAACTGAAATTCCTGTGTTGTAGCTTTTCTCCCAAAATAAGCCTCAACAAGTTTTTTGTATTTTTCAGAGGTTGAGAACTTGTACACTTCTGAATAATAACATGTCCAACTTTTGCTATTTGTCTTTAGATTTTCACCACCAGTTGTGTGCACCTTTTGAAAAATATCCATAATTTCAGTTTTTAAATTATTTTCAAAATTTGTAAGAGAAACTTCGTTGGATTCTGCAGTACAGAGTCTGTCTATTTCTTGAATTTCGTCATGACTGAAATCCGATAATTGATTTTCCTCGTCGACATCATATGTGATTAATTCTACGCAATGTTGATCCTGTTTACCTGTAGTTGCAGATAACTCTATTTTACAGCACTTTAAATCTTCATTAAAGTCAATACACACATTGTTGTCACAGAATTCATACACTTGGGAATTGTGTTTCAGCACTGAATTTGGGTTAAAGTTAATAATTCGAAGATTTCTCTTGATTGTTGTTCTTCCTATTGCCACCCCTAACTGACCAGGGCTGAAGATATTGTCCCCATCCACTTCTATTCTGTCAAGGGTGAGGCCTTGGGCCTTGTGGATTGTTATGCTGAAAGCAAGGCATAAAGGAATCTGGATACGTGTTGCAATTACTTTTTCCTGTGCAGTGCAGTAAACGCTAAATGATTCTGGTCTTAACTTTACTTCTTTTGACAAACTATCAAAATACACAGTGACATCATTAGCAGAAAGTTCTGTGATTTTCCCTCTGAGTCCATTAACTAAGTTATCACTTAAATTCTTCAAAAGTAATACTGGACAGTCTTTTTTCAGGTACAGTATTTCTGGTACAGACAAAGAATTTAGATATTTTTTTTCACCATTATCTTCAGCCACATAATTCATTGTTTCACCTTGCATATCAATCAATTTAGAGGCATTATAAACGTCACAGTCAAATTTTTTTGCACAAAGTCGTACTGGAGGTGGTCCTGGGGGTAGTGGTCTTTTCATTCGCCTAAGAAGTGCTAGAGACTCATCGGTCATATTTCCTTTCGAAACTTCATTTATACAGTTAATAAAGTCAATTTCATTTTGTCTTTTTACTTCGTTTAAAACGATACAGTGAGTAAATGTGTTTGTAAATCTTTCTGATAAAAAGCAAAATTCGCCTCTGTCGCCCTTTAGAGGATCAGGCACAGGTGGTAATTGAAAAAAGTCACCAATGACAATCACTTGAATTGAGCCAAAATACGTGTCACTGTCCCTAATTTTCCTGCAAACATGCTCCAGGGTATCAAATAGCTTCAGACTAAGCATAGATATTTCATCTATTATTAACGCATCAGTGTTTGAAATTGCTCTTTTCTGATCAAAGTAACTTTCATCTAAGAGAATTTTTTTGCACAGTGTCTCAGAGGAATCCCTCCCATCTCCTATCCCACTCCAGCGGTGAATCGTTGTCCCGCCTATATTTAATGCAGCGATGCCTGTAGTTGCCGTCAAGGCCACTTTTTTCCCACATTCTTCTAAGGATTTTTTTAATTCCTTTCCTAGAAAAGTTTTGCCCGTTCCACTTTGGCCAAGCACTGCCAAATTATGGCCTTCTTTGGCTTTAAGTAATACTAAATTTTGTTTTTCGGAGAGCATCTCAGCATGTCAACCATGTGTTTACATTTACATTTGTGTTTTTTTGGTTTTCTTTACTAGAGAGCTCTAGAATATCAGTAGCCAATGAGATCGCGTGTATCATATCGCATACAGCAAACCGGAAGTTCAGAGCTGTTTAGATGTGTACTTTTGACTTCGATCGACGAAGCGTGTAATTTTATGGCCAGTGTCAAGGTTCTCGAGGGGGTGAGGTAAGGAAATATACATGAGGTTCAAGAAGGGGGGTTCCGCTAACCATTACATGTGTTTTTTGGGGGGCCAGCTGCGGACAATAGATAGAAAGGGGGTTTGATCTGGTGACCTATATTTTTGGTCTCGAAAAAGATGGATACCTTGTGTTATTGTATAGTATAAAAACTAGCCTATTGTATGAAACAAGCGCCTGTGGTTTTTCTGCTAAAATATCGAAAATTTCTAAGTAATTTTAAGTGTACTAACACAAATTTATTAGAATTATTGATATTAAACTATTTCTTGGAATTATTTCTTTATTTCCCTTTATATTTGAGCAAGTTAGTAGATATTTATTACATGCGCGTTTTTTCCCTGTTTCCAAAAATAGCGGACTGACTTTCATCGTAACAAACGCCAAACACCTTCACTTTACATCACAATTTCACAAACAATTCGCATATTTTCACATCTTAATTACCTATTTTTCAATGTGTTGTAGTTGTATAATACATTTTGATAGATTCTGAATAATTCACAGCTCATTTATACGTTTTATACGACGTTTTATGTGACGAAGCGCTAATTTCAGACTCAGACCCAACATATTGGGTTCCCGCACGCAAGCGTTTGTGACGTCAGACCCAATATATTGGGTTCCCGCACACAAAGGGTTAAAGATGCATTGGATAATTCTCACAAGATTTATGATTTAAATAATACACACATAATTTTTTACTGTAATTAAATTGATTGTAACTGAAACTTTAACCCCCTCCCCTAACAGATCTACTTCAACAGTTTACTTATCTTATATATCTTTTTTTCACACAAATTCAACTTATTTGCAAGAAAAGTCTATAGTTTTATGTTTTAAATTTTGCAAGACTACGTTATAATTATATAATGTTTAATTTTATTCGTAAAGTTTGAAACTTTTTGTCCTTCATCTCATGCATAACCCGAGATCTCTTTCACAACTGAATGATCGCATGCACAAGCAATGTTTTTTTCTTTGAATATTTGTCAAATTAAACACATATAGAAGTCCCAGTTTTGGTGGATAGGATGCACTTGTTGCATACTCATGGTGGACACTGAATTTTCAAGGTTGGTTGAGATTAAAACGAATTGTCGGCGAATACTGTTTTCAATCAGCGTTTTCGCTCTACCAGCCCTTGCTTCAAAACAAATTTAGTCGCTATTCGACAATCACTGCATTTTATGAGAGTGTAAAATTAAAGAAAAATAAATTGCTCATGGAATCACATTCTTATATTTTAATAAAAATATCAATTATTGCCTGAATCGAGTCCATTTACTACCTGTGCACTGGAATTATTCGCATCAACTGCACAACCGGAAATCGATCTCTTTTGATTGTTATACACAACTGCTGGTTGTGCAAGTGATCGATTAGCAGACGTGACTAAGGTACACAAAATAGTGCATTGTGTTTGATTTTGATGAACGGTTATGCCATGGTTACTAAAATAGAATTTTCTGTGAAATTTCTTTAAAACACTACTACTCCTACAATATTGATCTGATTTCAATATAACTTGCCACACAAGTAGAATACACTAAGATACATAAAATAATATACCGGATTTTGATTTCGATGAACGATGTTGCCATGGTTACTAAAAATAGAGTTTTCTGTGAAATTCCTTTAAAACGCTACTCTTTCTACAGTTTTGGTCTGATTTCAATATAACTTGGCACACAAGTAGTCTACACTACGATATATAAAGTAGTGCATCGGATTTTGATTTCGATGAACGGTATTGCCATGGTTACTAAAAAAATAATTTCCTGTGAAATTCCTTTAAAATGCTACTCCTCCTACAGTTTTGGTCTGATTACAATATAACTTGGCACACAAGTAGACTACACTAAAATATATAAAATAGTGCATTGGTTTTTGATTTTGATGAACAGTGTTGCCATTGTTACTAAAAAGAGAAATGTCTGTAAAATTCCTTTAAAACACTACTCCTTCTAAAGTTCTGATCTGATTGCAATGGCCTCTTTTCTCATCCTTTGTTATAAGTACAAACCAGTAGAGCTACAGTCTCGACAGAGACTTCTGGTTGTTTTTATGACATCACAAACTAGTAGGATTTTGCATTATTTTTCAGAAAGAGGTCAAAATGGACAAAATTTTAACAATTTTAGCTATAAAATTTATAGAGCGCAGGCATGCTCAAGAATAATTTTTATATATATTTCATTGATATTATCATTCTACACATTATATCAAAATATTGAGCTTAAGCAGACCTGTGCTAGGTGACTTTTACTCAAAACATCGCCGTAATATATACCCTTTTCTGGAAAAACAATGGAAATTTTAAATTTACGTCATTTTCCTGACGTCATTTTAAACATACGACGTCATTGCTTATGAAGATATTCAGTGCTTTGAAGTCTGCAGATATCCCCCCATTTTAGAACATAATTATATATTTCTCCATCAACGTTTGATTTTGGGGGAAAATGTTGGTCATTATCTAATAAAGTCCTTTCCAAAACAGGCTGGCTGGCTATGACAAAAATAATAAATCTTATTTTATAGAATTGAATTTGGAGGAGAAGAGGAGGGGGGAGGGCTTGTATGTTTTACTGATATTTTTTGAGTTTTGTTAACTGTCAGTTTATCATGGAATTGTTATTTTTGAAAAGATATAGTCTGTGAACATCAATATGTATGCAAATAATAAATAGTGGGCACTTCATGAAAATTTGTTTGCACACGCCATTACAATTATAAGACTCTATCTTTTAAAAAATATTTACAATTTTTTAAACTCCCTGCTTTGTCTTTAAATGTGATTTATATTCAAAATCTCTTTATTATCCTTCAGGCAAGTTTCAATTAATGGGAGAGCCATTGCAGCAGCTGCTACATTTAACTGTTCCACGAGAGTGTGAATTTTGATTTTTGCTAATGACTTTTCCCTTGCATGGCATATTCAACATTTGTGAGGTCAAAAAACTTAATTTAATGTTTTGTCCTCTGTACCCATTTTGATGTTGATGCCAAAGAATTCCACACATTTTGTCAGCAAAATACATGTGGGATGTAAATATACAAGTAAATACCTTAAAACTTTGGTTGAAATGATCATATGAAAACAGATTTATTTTGTGTACCAGGACTTTGAATATGGTGAAATAGATGGGGAAAAATGTCGACCCGGGACCTCTGGCTAACCATGCGAGTGCTCTAATCACTGAGCTACCGGGCCAGCGTACCCAATCTTTGTTACAATGGTTTACTAGGCACCTTCTTGGGATTAATATGGTCAAAATTTGCCCACAAAAAGAACACTTTGTTTTGAATGGCTTTCTAGCCACAGTTACCTTGAAACTTGCCAATTTATTGTCAAGTGGTGCCAACTTAGCGTTGTGTGATTTTCATTCATACTGTATTAAGAATCTGAACATGGGCCATTGTTTGTAATGCTGTTCCACTTTAAGGTTTAAATATAATTTGATATGTGTATTGTTAAAAGTTCTTACATATTGTGATCATTTTTACTTCACTTGATGTTCTTTTTTGTTTACTTTGTTCATGTGTACATATATTATAATGAATTTAATTCTGTTTTTAGCTCAGCTGTTGAGCTGTTCTGTTCACCTGTTATCCGTTGTCTTTCCCTCTATCCATCTGTCTGTGAACTTATTAAATTTTCACCTTCTTCTCAAGAACCACTGGGCCAATTTTAAACAAAGTTGGTATAAATCATCCTTGAATGAAGGGGAGTTTAAAATGATAAAATGAATGGCCAAGCCTCCATCCATTCATCATCGCAAACCACGGGTTTTGAGTCCAGAAGCTTCCTCAAGATAGAGAGAATCGATGTGAATCATCCGTTGGTTACCGACGATGCCATCCATTGGGAAATAATCATGAAAAGACAAAAATAAGGGGATGGGGGGTTCGTTAGATTACTTCTTTTCAAGAACCACTGATCCAGAAAAGCTGAAACTATTGAGGAAGCTTTTTTAGGTAGGGTAGATTCTACATTGTTTAAATCATGGCCCTTGGGGTAAGGGCGGCCACAATAGGTAATCAAAGTTTTACACTGAAACATATAAGAAAATCTTTAAAAATCTTCTTCTGAAGAACTACTGGGTTAGAAAGCTTAACCTTATGTGGAATATTCCTTAGATTCGAATTTGTTCCCTGGGGTAGCGTAGGGCCACAAATCAGTGTTACAAGGAGAAAAATCTGATGAAAAACAGCTGAGCAAAAGGGACTTGGGTGAGCTTTGTGGGCCTCTTTTTAAAAAGAATATTTTTTTGCTGCTTCTTTGCAAGTTTAAAGCTAGTTTTGAATGGTACACAAGAATGCTGCTGTTTAGAAGTGAATTACTAGTATCAGTCTTACTTATTTCAGTGGAACAAGCCAAAGAGAAAGCTTGCATTAGACAACAATCAGCACCTCACTTCAACCTAGGCAGACGAATGACCACCAGGATGCAGTTCGGAGCATTCAGTAACATTTTTCCAGGTTTAGTATCCATTACGTTTTATCTTAATTAAAACCCCTGCTATTTAGTAATTACAATGTAGATAAAAAAATAAGGTTTTTTGGACAGAATTTACATTGCCCAAGGAAAGTAAAGTCCATGCAAAATGACTTCGATCCTGTTTTTCATAAAAAACTATGAAAAAGCAGTCTGTGTGAACCAGATTGTCATATATGGCATTTAGTTTAATTTTTTCTTTTTATTTAAACATGTTTTGTCAAGGAATGATGAGCTCATAAATGCAAATATTTAGCATTTTTATATACTGATGAATATCAGTGTTTTCTCTTTATTTCAAAGTAAAGGATTAGAGATGAATTGTAACAGGCTTTGAACCGAGGTTCTGTAGACCTTACAACAATTAAACTTTGATTTTTTTTAATTTGAAACAGCATTTTTGTCAATTGAAGCGGTCAATTTGGACGGTAGCCGGTTCTTAGGGAAAACACTGAATATAAAGAGTTTTTTATTCTAAGACCTTATTTATTTAATTAATACAGGAATTGAGGCGTATTAAAATGATTTTTTTTTTTTTTTTAGGAAAGAAGGTGTTATGTAAACATGCAATTACAGAAATTAATTGATGAAAATGTTAATTTTTTTTTTTACAAAGGAGGTAACATCAAGGAGTTTACAGATGAGGAGAGTAATTTTACTGCCCTCCTGCAGAAAGCCATGGACCTGGAGGGTATCGACCGAGACACGGTGTACCAGTTAGTAGCCCTGTTGATGAAGGTTGGTTTGCAGTACTGTAGGCTATCAGTCATTGTAATAAACAAATTTGCTAACTGTATATTTCAATAAAGGTCTATATTCTTTCATAGTTAATATATGCCATCCAAAATCAAACCATGCAATGAATTAGTTTTAGCCATTTTTTAACTTAATTATTTCAGTTTATGGTAACAGTGAAACCAAACGAGGACAAAAAGAAAGATAACAGAACTCAGGTTAGTTAATCAATTGTCAGACAAACCTACTCTGTAGAAATTTCAGTTCCCACTCCCAAGATGGGACAAAAATATGTACAGAATTAATTTATTATTTACTGTATTCTTTTCATTTTAATTTGTAGAACATTGTACTTCGACATCTGAATGTTCTCTTGGGATACAATCAGACAGAAAAATCCTTCAGTGTCCCCCCTCATAAACTCAGGTACAGTGCAGTTACTTGATATATATTTACATGTATAATATAGAAATAATTCTCCAAATCCATTTCTTTTCATGTTAACAAACTTGACTAATTTTCTTACATAATTCTACATTTCAGATCATCTGCTGTCTTTAATGCTTTCCTGAGTGGGGTTCCATTTGTAAGCTGTTCATTTTGTTTTGTGTTATTTAAAAATCTTTCATAATAAAAATTGTTTAATTTGCTTCTTAGCTTCATAAGAATGTCTCAGATACAAAGAATACTGAGAGTAATACTTCTGTTTAAATGCAAGTAAGATTTTTTTCCAGTGTGTCAGTCTTGATGATATGGAAGTCACTAAAAATTTCAAATTTTTCCTCACTTTTCAACTCCACTGTTCTTTTGTAGGTCTTGGATCGTAATTTTGACCTGGGGAACCAGATCCTCCCCATCACCCTGTTGTTACTGCAGTATGGACCCTCCCCCCAGAGATACGCCAGTGACTACCAGCCCCCTAACTACACACTGTGGTACATGGAGCCCTATACCCGCATCTCCTGGCTAACCACACTGCTTGTTATACTATACAAGGTTGGTACAAGGTGCTACTTTACTAAGGTAGTTCCATAGTTCAGTACACAGGTTGTTTTATGCTTTGAAGTGGTGCTATAAAGGTGATAATATACTGTATAAAGCATGTTACATGGTAAAGATTTGGAATTCAAATGGTAGATGGTATAATTGTTCACTATTGGTACAAAGATGTCACAGTGCTAAAATTGAAGAAGGTTTCTGTATCGTTTTTATTATGATTAAGTAATTAAGACATGGTTGCCAATGTAATTTGTATAACATTTTACATAAATACAGCCTCTGTTTACAGTATCAGTTCTACACATCCCCAGTATCTGCCATAATTCAGACCCTGGTAAGAGTTGTGATCAACACAATTGATGCTCAACATCACCGCTGTAAGAAATCTCACGAGGAGGGGTTCCTTCCACCCAGTCCTTCTATGCTCAGGAGTAAAGGTACTGTGAAAGCTGGTAAAGAAACATAAACAAGTTTAATCAGTGATAGAAATGTGTTGAGATTGTGATGATCTATTACTTACATGTCTTGAATCAACAGTTTAAGTGCTATATCTGATTCAGCATTTGTGTTGATATTTTTCCAGATTTCTTATGTTTCTTTTTTTTCTCATTTAGAATCATACCAGATTCTTTGGCAATTCCCAACAAAGTGAAAAAAAAGCTTTATTTTCTTTCAGATTCCACAAAATTGAATGACTTGGAAAAAATTCAGGAAACAGACACACCTCCACAGAGTCCAAAGGTCAAGGACACAGTAGAGGTGAACTTGATGTCACCTCCAGAGTACAGCACTGTCCAATACAAAACAAATAACACAGGGGGTGTGTCTCCTTCAGAGGAAGATCAAGGACAGGAGGTGTCTGAAACCCCCAAACGACCCTCCAAGCAAAGGAAACCAAGACGAATCATAGAGTACACAGAGCCAGAGGGGGAGAAAAGTTTTAAGTCACGGAAACAGTCACCAAGGGTATAAAGCTTGACTAAATGACTTATCTTCTCTAACTCTTGTACTGGAAAAAAGGGCATTTTTAAAAATTTGCAGTTTTAATGTGTTTCAAACATTCTTTTTTAGAATAATAGAATTAGTTACATACTTTATTAATGAAACAAAACATTGCATGAATGATGGCCAATAATAGTTTAAAGAGTTGAAATTTGCAGATCTGTTGTATTTTTAGAGAGCTGCAGAGATCAGAAGAGGTCAGCAGAACGTCATATCCACTCCAGAAAGATCCACCTCCCCAGCTCGTATAGAGACAACCCACACTTCTGACGCAAAGGCAGACGCTCCTTCTGTTGACCTCATCATGGCCAAACAGCTGAAAGAATTCAGTGAAAAGGAGGACAAGTCATTTAAAGATACATATTTATCTGGTCCGCAGGTCTCTCAGACAACCGACTGCAGTAAAGGCACCATGTTCAGCAGCAGTGTGACGGACGCCTCCAGTACGCTGACAGGACACACCTCCACCACTGAACACAGCAATGACATGACATCCGAGGTAGAGAGTGGGGCAGAGGACAGCGAGAAGCAGACAACATCAGACACTGACGGAGAGAAATACACGGGGGGAGCCACTGACTCGGGGGAGGCTGACACACTGGAGGAGGGTAAAGGTACAGTCCAGTCGTCAAATGATACTTAGAGTAATAAAAACCCAAGTAAATAGTCTTAGCTGGTCTTCATCTACCTACTGTAAACTATATAAAAGTATCAGTTTTCTCAACTCTCTTACTTACATGCAGCTTTGTTGCGGACATCAAGTGTACTGAAAGGTAGTCAGCCCAGGTTCAGAGCTCGCAAGCCCAGGAAAACAGGACTGATCACTGTGGAGCTACAGAAGGCCTTCCCAGAACTGAACGAACAGCTTCAGGAGGAGGCAGTCAGCAAACCAGGAGGGTGAGGGCATATGTGTTGTTCATTTTCAGTCTTTGGATGTTAATAATATTTGATTTTAAATCTATGATGCATAACATTAGTGGCTTATGAAAATATTAACAAGAATATTTTAATACCAGGAGAAGAGCTAGAAAAAGTGAGTTGCTTGCCAAACAAAAAGCTGCCAAGAAAGCCTCATCCTCTAGATATGGAGAGAATGTCATGGTAGAACGTTGCCCAGAATGCAATGCTGTTCTGGAACAGTATGATGAGGATACGATTGGTTACTGTATCATCGTCCTGGCAACCTTTATACACAGAGAGCCTGCTTTAGCTACACCTCTCTTGTTGGAGACTCTGCAATGTGTGTCCAGGTTAGTTCTCTTTACATGATTTGAAAGGTGAATAATCTTGTTGATTTAAGTTTTAAAAAATTATGCCTTTCAAGTTAGTTATTAATTTCCACTGTTAAATTTATCATAATCTGTTATATAACTAATCTGTAGAATTATCAGCAATAATTATGCAGTAATATTTTTTTCTCTAGAATTGCATCAAGCAGTCCCTATGTTTGGCAGGTTGACAGGTAATTAGTCAATATTTATACATGTACAGTGGACCCTCATTTATCCGGACACTTTGGTTCCCGGTCAATTTGTCCGGATATGTGAAGCATCCGGATATCTGAATCACCAGTTAAACAGGACAAAATAACATTTAAAAATTTTGTTCCGATGAAAAATCGTCCGGATACTGAAGCATCTGGATATCTGGCGTCTGGATATCTGAGGGTTCACTGTATATGGATAATTTCAAATTTTGTACAACATTTCTATTAATTTAATTATTTTGAAAAATTTTGCTTTTAGCTCTTGTATGTTTGGTATTGCTATAGAATACTACAATATTAATTTTGAGAATAGGCTTTGAGTGTTGTTTAAAAAAATGCATTAGATGAATGACTTTGAAATATTACAGCAATGTCATGGTCCCAGGAAATAGTGTGAGCATTGCCAGACAGTTTATAAGGTGTGTGCTGCACCAACTGGCTCCCAATGGGATCTTCCCAATGCTCTATCAGAGTAATTTTGAGGGTGAGTTTCTCTGTGAAGGATATAGCACCCAAAGAATACATTTGTATTGCCAAGGTTTACTGTAAACCAACTCTTATTCACGTGCGAGAAATTTTCACGCTGTTCGCGAGAGCCCCTTCATCGCGAATATTTCTCGCCGCGAACCTGTCCTTAAAGTCTATGTGCCTATTAACAACAGATCCAAAATAGGCTTTGCTGCAAAAATTGATCGTTGCGAACAAATTTAACCACAGTAAATTGTGAAATAAAGTCGTCGCGAATAAAAGTTGGTTTACAGTAATAGGTATTACTGTACCCTAAATACTGTATACAGAGTTATTTTTGCCCTTTCACACTTGCAGACAATTTTGCCTGGTATTAAATTTGCCCAGTCATAGTTTTATTTAAGAAAACATACTGTATATAGGGAAATTTTTGCCTGATTTAAATTCACCCAAATAAGGGTATCCTTAACACAGGCAAAAATTTCCCTGTATACCGTATTCACAATTCTTTTTACAGATGTGGATTTCTTCAAGACTATGGCTGCAGCTCTGGCAGACTTTACAGAGCTTCCTTGTCATGCCCCCATACAACTTCTTCTGGAGGTATGTTGAGAAATCTTTTCTCTTAATAATCTAAAGCATCAGTGGAAAAAATAAATCCCCTAAAAATCCAAAAAGTAAAAAAAAAAAAATCACAGGAAGGTAGCTCGTTTCCATAGAATTTTAAGAATTTGGATTCAGCAATTATAAATGTAGACACTTGCCAGTCCACATGGTTGATACAGATATACGGGTATGGCATTTTGCAATTTAATTTGTTTTTGGTCTAAGTAATTTGATTGAGTTGTAAAAAACCATTTCAATAGGATTCATATTCTTTGAATGTCGCAGGATAGAGGCATGTATACTGTTTCTATTTCTTTTGTGATTGATATCTAGGGTTTGAACAACAAGAAGAGTCTGCCCTCGGACACCATCATCTTGTTGCTTAACAATCTGGCAGACTACATGAACTGCATCTCTTTGGAGACCTCTGCTCCTATGTGGAACAGCATTGTGGGTAGTTTTGAAATCTTCCTGAGAAAGCTCTACACAGTGCTGCCAACACCATTTGATCCATCCTCACTTCTGAAAATCATGATATCTATCCTGAAGGTGTCTGGGATTAGTAACTCCAGGGTACGTTTACAGAAATTCTGACAACTCTTATCAGGAATTTTCATCTTTACCGGTAAATGATATTTAAATATCAGCGAACTTCAACAAAATTTCCTTGATTTGTCATAATTTTCACAGAGAAAAAATGGAGAATATTCAGTACCAGTAATAACCTCTCCAGTTTTACAGCCACCTTTTTATTCTCATTTGTATTTTGCTTTTATGTCCTAATAGGAAAAGATTTGCATATTATCTTAAATTAAAAACTAGTGTTGGCAACGAGTACCCGGTTAACCGGTTAACCGTCGAACGTTGCGAGTATCGGTTAGTAAAACTGCTATTCGGTTACTCGGATAAAATAAATTATGCATAGTAAAGGCATAGAAAATGAATGTTTTATAATTTATGAAAGTATACTAACTTACACATTTCCCTAATTTTAGGTACAGTTAGACTTGATCTAGTGCATGGTTGTAGTTGTTTTGATTAGTTTTCACAGTTTATATAATTGATAGCTTTGATTGCTTGGGGTATACATATTTTGAAGGCCTGAGTTATAATTACCTCATTTGATAATTTAACGAGATACCGCCGCAGACATAATAAGCTTGGAATTGTAACAAAAGAACAGCTGATTCAAAATCTGTTAAATCACCTAAGCTTAAATTAATTATTCGGAAACCAGCGATTTACTGGACACTCCACATATTAACTATTAATTATGGAATATGTAAATAAATATTCTCCTTGAATGCGACATATTTCGGGGGCTGAAATAGAAAGTTTAAAATGGTGATTGACGATGACATATTTATTTGTCTTTGTGTATCGAATTCCTATTAATTTTCTTTATTTTAAAATCGTAAATCTTTGACAATATCGTATGTGTGTATTGTAAATATAATGTCAATAAACAGTATATTTGTGTATTACTACTATTGATAAGTATAGAATAAGATAAATAATAGATATTGATAATTTTACAAAAAATCATCCGAGTAACCGGGTACTCGATCGGAAGATGAAGCGAGTAACCGGTTACTAAAAATCGTCCGATTTGCCAACACTATTAAAAACTGTTATGTGTGGTTTGTTCTCTTCTGCAGTCAATATTGGAGCCCTTTTCCAAACTCCTGAGCTTTACTATCTTGAACTGTTCATTCAAGTTACAACAGGTGCTGGACATTTGCTCTCTATGTAATAGAGTCTTTGTCAAGGTAGGGGAATATGCTAATGCTGATAAAATTCCAAAGAACATATGCAAACTTGTCCATTAAACATTTTGAGTGAGTAACAATTTTGTTTTTGTTGAACAGGAGAGAGACAAGATGTACTTGACCAGAACTGTGATCTTTGAGCTTGTCCAGGCTCTCAAGTTCAAACACAGTTTACCTGATGAAAACTTCCTGCTCTTGGTACAGGTAAGAACACCAGATCCTAAAATTAACTACAACTCTCTGCACTAAAAATGCTCAAAATGAACGAATCCTGCATTCAGCAAAATAAAAAAATGCCCAACCACACTCAATTGTAGTATGTATTCTGTAAATTCCTTGTTTTAGTTTGTAGTGCTAGATGCCTATGGAACACTAGGGTCCACTAACAGTGTTAGTAAGATGTTGATGTGATTTTCTATTTTCCTTGTCACGTGTACAGTTTGTAGTACTTGATACTGGAGGTACACTAGGGTCCACTAACATTGTCAGTGAGATTTTGATGTGATTTTCTATTCTCCTTGTGTTGCAGTTTGTAGTACTTGATACTGGAGGTACACTAAGGTCCACTAACATTGTCAGTGAGATTTTGATGTGATTTTCTATTTTCCATGTGTTACAGTTTGTAGTGCTGGATGCTGGAGGTACACTAGGGTCCACTAACATTGTCAATGAGATGTTGATTTGATTTTCTATTTTCCTTGTGTTTCAGTTTGTAGTGCTGGATGCTGGAGGTACACTAGGGTCCACTAACATTGTCAGTGAGAAACTGATGAGATTTTCTATTTTCTTTGTGTTTCAGTTTGTAGTACTTGATGCTGGAGGAACACTAGGGTCCACTAACATTGTCAGTGAGATGTTGATGAGATTTTCTATTTTCCTTGTGTTTTAGTTTGTAGTGCTAGATGCTGGAGGAACACTAGGGTCCACTAACATTGTTAGTGAGATGTTGGTTAGATTTTTAGCTCTTCTGAGCCAAAGGCTCAAAGAGCTAATGCTATGGCCATTTGTGCGGTGTGCGTAAACTTTTTAGAATATGGGCCATAACTCAAGAACCCATGGGCCAATCAGTACCAAATTTGTCACAGGGTATCCTTGGCCCAAGGGCTACCATTTGTACTAAAATAAGGGTTGGGACCCTTAAACAAGGGGGAGATAATCAGGAAAACAAAACCAAAAGTACTGGTTGCTAAAAAATCTTCTTCTCCATAACCACCAGGCAGATTTTCACCAAACTTACATACTAGGATCAGGATATGTCGAAGATTAAACTTTGCGCGGGGAATTACCCTGGGGCAAAGGGCGTGGTCTCAAGGTCACTTCCAAGTTGACCTAAATTTACAATTAATAAAAACGTGTATATTTTGCTTACTATAAGGACTAGGATCATCAATTCTTGTAAGTTGATGCATCTTACGACTTCACATCGTTAACTAAAAAGTAGGTCACAGTGACCTACTTTTTAAATTTTGCGGGGATTTGTTTTCAAATTGATTTGAAGGCATATTTTGGACACTTTAAGGCCTATGATCATCAAACTTTGTCAGTTGATGCATCTTGGGTCTTTGAACAATGTCAACTTAAAAGTAGGTCACCGTGACCTACTTTTTGAACTTGATGACTTATCCTTTTAAAAACATTAAATCCCATTATTTCAGACACTGGGAGGTTTAGAATCATCAAATCTTGTACTTTGATGCATCTTGGGACCTTAAAACATATGTATGAAAAATAGGTCACTGTGACCTACTTTTTAAAAGTTGTTTAAAACGCATATTTTGATTACCTTCAGACCTACGATCATCAAACTTGGTCAGTAGATGCATCTTTTTGAAAAAACAAAAAGTAGGTCACGATGACCTAGACATTTTATGGCTATATTTAAGTATCTTAGGTATTTATTGGCTAAGAATCATCAACTTTGTGAGTCCATGCATATTTGGTTTTCCCTCTAAAAGTAGGTCACGGTGACCTACTTTTGATATTTTATGGCTTTATTTTAGTATCTCCGGTACTTATTGGCTTAGAATCATCAAACTTTATATGATGCACAATTAAAAAAAGTAGGTCATGGTGACCTACTTTTGACATTTTGTGACTAGAATTAAGTATCTCTGGTACTTATTGACCTAAAATCATCAAACTTTGTGAGTTGATGCATCTTGGGTTTACACAAAAAGTAGGTCACAGTGACCTACTTTTGAGATTTTATGGCTATATTTAATATCTCAGGCACTTATTGGCTAAGAATCATCAAACTTTGTCAGTTGAGGAGAGAGACAAAAAATAGGTCACAGTGACCTACTTTTGAATATCTCAGGTACGTATAAGCTTAGAATCATCAAACTTTGTCAGTTTAGGCACCTTGGGCTCGGAGAAGTTCAAAAAGTAGGTCACTGTGACCTACTTTTGAAATTTTATGGCTATATTTAATTATATCGGGTACTTATTGGCTCGGAATTATCAAACTTTGTCAGTTGAGGCATCTTAGGGTTTCATTGAATGTCCAACAAGAAAGTAGGTCACGGTGACCTAATTTTGAATATCTCAGGTACTTATTGGCTTAGAATCATCAAATTTTGTCAATTTAGGCATTATGGGTTTTTGAATAATGTCAACCAAAAAGTAGGTCACAGTGACCTACTTTTGACATTTGATGACTATATTTAATTATCTCTGGTGTAATTGGCCTAGAAGTGTTTTGAGATGATGCATCTTGGGTTTTCAGTTTGACCAAAAAGTAGATCATGGTGACCTACTTTTGATGCTGGTACTTATTTAATTAGAATCATCAGTCTTTGTCAATTAATGGGTCTTGAGTCCTCAGAAAATTGTCAATCGAAGGGTAGGTCACTGTGACCTACTTATGGTATTTTATAATTATATTATTCAGTCTAACTGTGTTATAGTTTGTAGTGTTGGAGGCTTCTAACAGAAGTGATAGATTGTACAATTTATCAGAAGAGGATTCAAGGTCCTTGGGCCTAATTTTCTTGTGCTAGTGAGATGTTGATGAGATTTTCTATTATCCCTGTGTTTCAGTTTGTAGTTCTGGAGGTACACTAGGGTCCACTAACATTGTCAGTGAGATGTTGATGTGATTTTCTATCTTGTGTTACAGTTTGTAGTACCAGATACTGGAGGAACACTTACATTGTAAGTGAGATGTTGATGAGATTTTCTATCTTGTGTTACAGTTTGTAGTACCAGATACTGGAGGAACACTTACATTGTAAGTGAGATGTTGATGAGATTTTCTATTTTCCTTGTGTTTTAGTTTGTAGTGTTGGATGCCGGAGGAACACTAGGGTCCACTAACATTGTCAGTGAGATGTTGATGAGATTTTCTATGTGTTTTAGTTTGTAGTACTAGATGCCGGAGGAACACTAGGGTCCACTAACATCGTTAGTGAGATGTTGATGCTGTACAACCTTCAGAGTCAAATGTTGATATAGCAAAGTAAGTACCTGACTTTGCTATAACCGAGTTTTACTGTAGTTACATATTTTAATATTTTTTGTTGTATCTTAAGTGAGCATTACTTGTTTGTTTATTGATAACAGATTAAATATCGGTTTCATTTCAAAAACATATTTATTTAAACCAGGTTAAAACATCAATGGATTTACTTGACATTGTTTACCCTTAAAAAAATTACTTATATGCGGGTCAAGGAATTTTATCAAAAAATAACCGACTTATACTCTCTTATAGGGTTAACATATCAAAGGTTTACATGAAAAGATTTTTTTATTATGATAAGAATTGAATGCTACCCATTACTTAGACTTAAGTTAAGAATAACCTTATACTTAGATTGTAAAACTAATGACTGCATTTCATGAGTATCTGGCTGTATATGTAATTTCAGAACAATATGAAAGGGGGAGGAAGCAGCTATTTGAATGAGGACACACTTGGAAATCAGCTGAAGTCTGGGATAGCTCAGTTTGTTGCCTTGGAGATCACTCGTGGCAATGGCCGTGACAACAGAGCAATATCTCGTTACCTGCCCTGGCTCTACCATCCCCCCTCCACAGTACAGCAAGGGTGAAGATTTTATGATAAATTATATATTTTTTGGTAATAAATTACAGTACAACAGAAAGTAAGGATCTGGAGATAAATAGCTGTACAAAAGAATTAAGGTTCTTGTGAAAAATGGAAGGTTCTGTAAATTAACTGACAGGATAAGCTTGTAGTGATGCAGTAATTTACTACAACAGGATACATAACAGTCCAGAGGTGGCAAGAATCAGAAGATTCTAATGTTAAAAATATAGAATAATGTTTTAGAATCTAAGGATATTTTTTCCAATGCTATAGTTTACCATGTGATTGCAAAAAATGTGTTCAAATCTTCAATGCATGTGTGAGTTTGATAAATACAATGTATATCTTTGCTTTTAGCCCAAAAGAGTTTACAGACTGTATTGGCCACATACGTCTTCTCTCTTGGCTTTTGATTGGTTCCCTGACTCACACAGGAATGACAGAAGGAACCGCCCCCATTTCCTGTCAGCCAATCCCATTGGATGCTAGCTCCTACATTGCAGAACATGTTTTGGTCATTATGACTGGATTTGATGAGAGATCAAAGGTTAATTCTTATTAAATTACTAGAGAAAAGTATTTTTGATTACTTTTATTTTAATTACATTGTAAATTATATATGTTATATGTATTTTTTATTTCATCACATTTTTTGTTATCTTTCTGTTAACACTGAATAATAAAATCTAAGGAGTCTGTATTCATTTTAATTTTGAAAATTGCATTTTCATATTTTAAGGACATGAAGGTATGAAGGATATTGTATTTTTGTAGTCAACTAAGTGTACTGCACTAATTAACAAGGAATCTTGATACACTGTGATGACTTGATGATCTATAAAATACTGTTGCCTTATCTTGTTTTTTCTTGTCGACCTTTGCTTTTGGAAACCAATTTGAGAACTTAAATTTCTTGTAAATACATTTATTTAAAAATTTGTTGTTTTACTTTGCATAATGAGCAAACAGGCTATGTGAATTAAACTAAGATTCATTATATATTCATATATCATATATCAGTGCCATGATTTTAATTAAATTATGCTAGCTTTAGATTTTCTAATGGCATGTGCATTTTTGAATGTACCAGTTCCTTATGCTACATGTGCAAGCTAAACTATAATTGTTATTACAGTTATTGTCTTTCTGATTTCAGGACTCGGTATTGCACATGAGTTCCCTCTTCCATGCTTTTATCCTCTGCCAGGTTTGTGAACATAAACAGTAAAACAGTGTATTGTGAACATAAATAATTAAAATTAATATTATATTACCATAATAATTTTGTAAGATACTTGTATTGGTATGGTTCACAGACTTCTATCTTTTAAGAGATTTGTTCTGTATTTAGCTGTGGACCATGTACTGTGAGTCGACGGCGGCCCAGTATCCTATGGACAGTGAGAACCACAAACTGGCCTCCACCATGGTGATGGACTTCTGGGGGCGGGTCACGCCGGGGATACTGCAGATGTTAAACACTCCCAAAGAGGTACAGCATGATTTCATCTAGCCTCTCAAGTAACTTAGAAGTTTAAAGAGGCAATTTTATATGTTGTCACTGATTAAAAAGAAAACAATATGCCATGCATATTATATGAACTAACACAGATGTCTAATTCGTGAATACATTATTTTCTAGCAGCCCTAGTCTTTAGCAAAGTATTTTTATAGAATTTTATATTACAAAGTCACAATTGATTCACAATCCATTAAGACATCTATTACTCTTTTAATTGCACCATGGGGTATACAGCATGAGAGGCCACAAAGACAGGTTTGTTTGATGTTTTTGCCCATGAAAATGCATGACAATAGATGACCCATCTTAAAATTGTATGGTCCAGTACAATCTTTTGTAGCAAAGCTTCAAAGGTTATTGTGTTTTAGCTGTGTTTTAAATTTTTCCTAGAAATGTTTTGTGATTGAGGAATATTCCACCAATAGTATGTGGGGGAAATCTGGGTCTCTTGGTATATTTGAGCTAAAATCCTCGCCTTTATTCCCCATTTGTTTTGAAAATATTTGTACATTTTTTTTTCTTGATATATGTTTTCTTTGGTTGATATTTTTTATTCTTTGTTTTACATTTGGGGCTTTTTTGGTTTGAAGATACTGTTGAGATGCAAATAAATAGCTTTGTTTATAGTACTTTTATGTTACATTTGCAGTTGGCAGAAATGGTCAATCTTCATTTTCTAAGTTTGATGGAGGCCCTAAGGGAATGCAATTCTTCGGTTCTGGCCAAATTGTACCCCATGTGGACTTCAATTTTGTTTACCTACCACTCGCAGGTAAAGAATACTGTAAATGGAGACATTTTTTACCAAAGGTTGAATATTAGAGAGCTTTTGCTTTCAGTCTGATCCAGTCTATTTCTCTTCCTTTATACAAATTTCTAAGCCCTAAGTTCTAAAATACAATGTACATTGTATGAAGGCATAAATTGTTAGTTTTATTATAATATACTGTGGAATCATTTTAATTCGTGGGGGTCAATGTTCGTTGGTAAGCAAAATTTGACCTGTTCGTGGGGACGTATTTTCATGGGTTACTCGTACGTACGATGGTTCAATGAATCAATATGTTATCAAAATAAACGTTCGTGGAGATGTAAATTCGTGAGTATGGGTGACCCACGAAATCCACAAACATTGGTCCCCAACGAACAATGATGATTCTACAGTACATGTATACACAACTAGTTTCACATTGATTTTTAAAGCTAAGGAACAATTTTAACTCAAATTTGCATCATGGCAGTTGGAAGTCCATCTATGCCTTAGTGATAGAAATGCTTCAGACTCTTGTTCCTTATTAATAGAAATGACTCTGTCTACTAGCTCCTTATTTATTTCCACAGTTGCCTGGACATTTACAAGTGAGACTTCAGACAGTGGAGAACTGGAAGCCTCCCAGTACATCTAAGGACCAGGCTTCCTTTAACATCCTGTTGACCTGGCTAAAGCGCATACAGTTCAAACTGGGTCAGGTGGAGGTGCAGTCCTCGGCTGCCACTCAGTTCTACTCTGTTTAATCTGGGAAGGGGGTCAGAAAAGGCCATAACTCAGATCTAGTAATCTGGGGAGGGGGTCAAAATAGGCCACTAAACACTAACACAATTGGATGTATTAAATTGTCATAATCAAAGAATGCTAGCTGGATCATGTATTATGGATTAAATCTCATTCATTGATTTTCCTAACATTGTAGCTTTATAGAAGGCATATAATGTTTAAGATGGTAGTATTTAAAGAAGTTGAAATAATAACTACTGTACATGTACATATACTGTACATAAATTAACTTATCCAAAATTTAGCTGAATCTCTAGTTATTGCGTTGTTGGCATATTCATACTAAAGCACCATATATTTTATGTATAAACAATTTCTTGGTGGTATTCATGAGTTAGTATATCGTTGTCCTATAGCTAAAGCTGCTAAAGTATGAAGCCTGCTTTTTAAGGTGCACATACAGTATTTTAGAGGGGTTAGGATTTGATTGATGTAAGAAAATTACATTATTTGGTTTTCAGTGTGAAGAAGTTCGTACATTTTTGTATAAAAAGTATAATTTAGTAGAGGAATGTTCAAATATACATTTATTAGTATTTGTTGTATACTGAAAGAATGTATGACGGTATAATCCCTATTAACTGCCCCGGGCGCTTAGAAAATTGCGAAAAGGGGACGGTTATTTTGGTACATGTATTCTCTTTATGATATTTAATGTCATATTTTAACTTAAAAAAATCTTTTGAAAAAAAATAATAAATACAAAGAACCACTAAAATAATTTCTAGCTTTTTAGCTCACCTGAGCCGAAGGCTCAAGTGAGCTTTTCTGATCACATTTTGTCCAGCGTCCGTCTGTCTGTCCGTCTGTCTGTCTAGCTGTCTGTCTGTATGTAAACTTTTCATGTTTTTGACTTCTTCTCAAGAACCGCTGGGCCAATTTCAACCAAACTTGCCACAAAGCATCCTTAGGTGAAGGGGATTCAAGTTTGTTCAAATGAAGGGCCATGCCCTCATTCAAGGGGAGATAATTGGGAATTAATGAAAATTTGGTGGTATGTTTTAAAAATCTTCTTCTCAAGAACCACTGTGCCAGGAAAGATGAAGCTTATGGGGAAACATCCTCAGGTAGTGTAGATTCAAATTTGTTCAAATCATGACCCCCGGGGGTAGGGCGGGGCCACAATGGCCGACCAAAGTTTTACATAGAAATTTATAGTTAAATTCTTTAAAAATCTTCTTCTCAAGAATGACAAAGCCATAATTGATCATATTTATATGGAAGCATCGATCCTCAGGTAGTGTAGATTCAAGTTTGTTCAAATCATGACCCCCGCGGGGTAGGGGGGCCACAATGGCCAATCAAAGTTTTACATAGACATATATAGGGAAATTCTTTAAAAATCATCTTCTCAAAAATAGTAAAGCCATGATTGGTCATGGGACTACTTTTGGATTTAAACTTTTCAATAATAAACCAATTTTTACTTTTTCCAAGCCACAGTGCTCAGGTGAGGGATGTGGCCCATGGGCCTCTCGTCTTGAAGTGAGGATAATCCACCCAAATTATGCTAATTCATTTTCCACTGAGAAATTGGATAATAGACAAGTTTTATTTTCACTTTATCCAATTTTTTGATACGATTCTAGTTGATTTTAATAACTGTACAGGGGGCCCTTATTTCCAGACAACTAAAAAATACCTAAGGGGGCGCTTATAGGGGCAGGGGCGGTTAATAGGGATTATATGGTAATCCATAAATATTAGAATGTGTAAAAATTAAGTAGTGTTTCTTTAGATAAAACTAACCGTGCTGTTAAACAATGCATAATTTTAAACCCAGTGTATCAAAACAAAATTTTTAGGGCTATTCCAGATTTAAGAGTGCAATAATTACATGTATTGTGATATTTAAAAATTATATTCTCCTTAAAAATGTTGACTTTTCATATCTACAAACTGACATATAGATATCTATGACTGTATGTATACTGTATACAGGGTTAGCTTTGTCCTGTTTTATTTTCACACTTGCAAATGATTTTATCTAATTTTAAATTTGCTCCAACTTGATTGTTAGAAAAGGAATTTCTCTGTTGAATTCACTCATGTGACAATCAGGATTGTAGGAGCAAAAATAAAATTGGATTGAAAATTCCCCTGTATACAGTGTAGTTAAAATATGTAGCTCACTGATGGCCAGAACATGCATAGATAGAGGAGAGATTGTTATTCATTCTATATTCTTCAGACTACAAATCAGATCAGAAGCCTGATATGGTTAATGTGTAATATTAGATCATGTTAATGTTTGTTGTTTTTGCAACTTATGTGTTAGAATAAAAATTATGTCTTGTTTATCATATTTTCATTGTGTTTGAATTTCAATCAATTCATCAACAAAAAGTATGATTCATTTTAGAGTCTTGTTTACTGTAGATCACCAAATTTTTGTGACACCTTTTTTCCGTCAGGTATTCATTAATGCCACTATAATTTTTCCAAGATTTGTAGTTATTGCTCTAATCGTAATATAATCTTACGGAATACTACTGTATGTGAGAATGAAATTTTAACAAGCACACTGTCACACATACTGTAAACGAACTATTATTGGTGATGGTGATACCGTTGGTGTCAGTTTTCTTTTACCGGATAAGTACTTCTATACTGTAAATTATCTAAGAGATGCATGGAAGATGCTTCTAGTGTGCTTTATTGTACAAGTCAAGGTTTCAGATGCTGCAATTTCAACAAAGGAATCATCAGGTTAATGTTTTTGGAGCAGGTTAAAGTTTTGAGTGCATGTCTCGTTTCCAAGTCAATAAAAGCCCAATTTTGACCAAAATTGCATGGATGATACATCTAAGGAGGCACACTACCAGGCTTGCTCAGATGCTGGATCTGACCTGCATTTTCTGGATGAGTGAATAGGTTTCAAGTTTTTGAAGCAGCTTCATTCAAAAGTAACTATAGGGCCTATGTTGAAAAAACTTGCATAGATGGTACCTTTGAGGATGCTTCTGATTATGGAGCTGACACATTTTACAGACTTGCTTCAGATGCTGGATTTGAATGATTTTCTGTTTGAGTGACTAGTTTGAATTTCTTGGAAAATACTATTCCAAAGTAACTGCAAACCCTCTCTGAATGAAATTGCATGAATGTTGCATCTTGGGATAGTTTAATGTGGGATTTTGCCTTAATTAAAGATTAAATATCTGTTGAGATGAGCTCTGTAATCTCTGATAAACTGTTTAAGTGATGCAACTTAATTTTCACCAATTCTTAATTAACCCCGCTTGGGCATGTGTAGCCCTTCATTAAACAAATGTAAATCCCTTTTACCCATGAATGCTATGTGGCATGTTTGATTTCATTTGTAGGGATACATTCTCACAATGCCAGGAGTTCTGAATCAATTTGTTGTCGTTGGACCTCTGACAAATTTCATTCAATATTTGTGGGCTTGCTTCTCTCATTGATAAGCACCACTCAAATTAAAGCTTTCATAAGAGATAGATAATGTAAACAGAAAGGAATCAGTGAAAACCTCAAATGTATGTGTTACAAATTGTTTATCAAAAGATTGACTTTAATGTGATAGGCCATGCAGAGTTAATTCCTTGGTTCTGAGGTCTTTTTTCAAGAAATATGAGGGAGGGAGGCTTTTTTAGCTCACCTGAGCCGAAGGCTCAAGTGAGCTTTTCTGATCACATTTTGTCCGGCGTCCGTCTGTCTGTCCGTCTGTCTGTCCGTAAACTTTTCACATTTTCGACTTCTTCTCAAGAAGCGCTGGGCCAATTTCAACCAAACTTGCCACAAAGCATCATTAGGTGAAGGGGATTCAAGTTTGTTCAAATGAAGGGTCACGCCCTCATTCAAGGGGAGATAATTGAGAATTAGTGAAAATTTGGTGGTATGTTTTAAAAATCTTCTTCTCAAGAACCACTGTGCCAGGAAAGATGAAACTTATATCCTCAGGTAGTGTAGATTCAAGTTTCTTCAAATCATGTCCCCCGGGGATAGGGTGGGGCCACAATGGCTGACCAAAGTTTTACATAGAAATATATAGGAAAATTCTTTAAAAATCTTCTCAAGAATGACAAAGCCATAATTCATCACATTTATATGGAAGCATCCTCAGGTAGTGTAGATTCAAGTTTGTTCAAATCATGACCCCCGGGGGTAGGGCGGGGCCAAAATGCCCGACCAAAGTTTTACATAGAAATATATAGGAAAATTCTAAAAAAAATCTTCTTCTCAAGAATGACAAAGCCATAATTCATCATATTTATATGGAAGCATGCTCAGGTAGTGAAGATTCAAGTTTGTTCAAATCATGACCCCCGGGGGTAGGGTGGAGCCAAAATGGCCGAAGTTTTACATAGAAATATATAGGAAAATTTAAAAATCTTCTTCTCAAGAATGACAAAGCCATAATTCATCATATTTATATGGAAGCATGCTCAGGTAGTGTAGATTCAAGTTTGTTCAAATCATGACCCTCGGGGGTAGGGCGGGGCCAAAATGGCTGACCAAATTTTTACATAGAAATATATAGGAAAATTCTTTAAACATCTTCTTCTCAAGAATGACAAAGCCATAATTCATCATATTTATATGGAAGCATGCTCAAGTAGTGTAGATTCAAATTTGTTCAAATCATGACCCCCCCGGGTAGGGCGGGGCCAAATGGCCGACCAAAGTTTTTAAAGATATATTATAGGAAAATTCTTTAAAAATCATTTTCTAAAAAATAGCAAATACATGATTGGTCATGGGACTACTTTTGGATTTAAACTTTACAATAAAAAGCCTTTTTCTACTTTTTCCTACCCTTAGTGCTCAGGTGAGCGATGTGGCCCATGGGCCTCTTGTTTCTACTTTTTTATTGCCCCCAAAACATGATGAGGCAGCTTTTTACATTGTACAAAACCTCATTTGTTGTTTTTATTTTATTGATTTAGCAATAAAAAGGGTCAATGAGGCACCCTTGGAAGAGATGAGGGAGCTCCTGAGAACCAAGAAATTAATTTTTTATGGCCATAGGTTGAGGAATATAACAAATAATCAAGATTTGTAATTTTTCCAAAGGACATTGGTACAGTCATCCCAGGATATATATTGAATGAAATTTGTCAGGGCTCTAATGGAAACATATTGACTTAGAACCCCTGGAATTGTGAGGATGGTTGGGTTAGAGTGGAAAACTTTTTAAAATGTTGCTATTTAAGAAAATTGATGCCATTTTGCATAAAGACACATAACAATGGTAGATTTGATCTTTAACTTTATTGCTATATCACTGACAGTAACTCTCCCCTTTTATGGAAAATCACCACAATAACAAATTATCAAATACTTATGATATTATTAGAAAACAGAACAGTATCATTGTAGAAGTGTGCCATGGCTAATACATTCCAAATGCCCATTAGTACCGTTATCAAAACAAGAATATGAAAGGCAATGGAATGAACAAACTTTAGAATATAATGAGGGAAACAGAGCTGATAGAAATGTCCATTGTGTTAATTTTTCATCTGAATGTAAAATGTTTCTTTGCTTATTAATTTAAATAAGACATTTTTCATTTTTTAAAATTCATGAATTTTTTTTTGGATTTCACTTTAACTTATATTTAGACATATTCATTTCACCTAGGGATATAACTGATTGGTGTATCCTATATCAAGAATAGACCAATTTGTGGTAATTATATTTTCACATAAATGTGTTCTTACAGTCAGTTTTATATTCAAACAAGATGCTGTAATTATGTTTCACTTCACTAGTCAGAGCAACAAAAAGGGGAGATAAATCAGTGATAAAACATACTTAATTTCCTTCAAACAATATAACAATATTCTCTAAACATGTATCATCGTTGCAAAAGTTACACGTTTATTACACTCACATAAACACATTCATCTGTCCTAAAATATACTAGCACTTATATACAAGTATAAGTTATATACAACAGGTATGATCAATTGTGATAAGAGACTTGTTCACACATAAAACTAATACCAAACAAAATGAATGTGCATTAGATGAACCTTAACTTTCTTGATGAAAATTGGGGAAAAAAATGAATGAAAGAATATAATTTCAGCATTAATAAAATCCTTTCTCATTTATTATTTATTTAAATTGAAAGGCTATATAGATGACTTGAAAAGGGTCATTTGTTTTGTAAACCATTCAATTAATGGAAAAAAAAAAATATCAGGGATGTTATAAAAAGAAATATTAGAGTACCACAAAATTGATATAATTAGCACCAACTAAACATATTTCCTTAAGGATCTATGTTTCATAAAATAAGAATTGATAATTTTAACATTTGAATTTCTTCCAAACTTTGCGTTCTGAGAAGAAATTTGTGAAATCTATTATTTAAATGGAGGATTCACTGTTTGTTATTAACAGAACTGTTAAATGCCAAAAAAGTGACTGCATCAATAATAATTTTACATTTATATGCATGATACTGATTTTATATTTAATTATATTTTTTTTCTACTGCTTTTGTTTAGTTGTCACCAGTGCATGGTACATAATTTGCATGTTATCTTTTTCCGCCTTTAGATCTTGAAAAGTTTTAGTACAACAATATAGGTATACCCTTTCGTTTAGTAAAAATCCACATCGAAATTTTTTGCATAAATTGAAAATCATTGTTATAACTTCCAACCTTTGTTGATAATATATATTGAAACAGATATATCTTTATTTCAATAAAATTTTATGTGAAGAAAAAATCAGATTTGTAAAAAAAAAACAATTAAATTAATAAAAACGGCTTGAAAGATTATTTCCTTTACTTATAAGTATTCATTTTGGTTTAAGTATCTAGTATGTAGTACTATTTTGGTCCCTAAAATCATATAAATTAATTGTTTGGCAATGATTTAACATATGAATGACAGTGTCCATTTTCGTTGTGCAATTATTTCAGCATTTTGATGGCATATAATACTTTATTTAAGGTACAATGAAGCATTTTTTAGAATGAAGCACATTTTTTTGAAACGGAATAACTACTTTCTTCATCCATTAACTTATGTATTTTCTAAATACCAGATATGGAAAATTGTTTTGATAGTCAAACATGTAATTCAAAATTAAATTTTGTGAAGTATTCATGCATATGTAAATTCATGCAAATTTTATTCACATTTTCACATAAATAGATTTACCCGGTATATTGACGGTATCTATACCTGCTATGTCAGCTTGTCCCAAATGTTTTAATGCCCCAGAACACAAAATAAAGTAGCACCACAAAACAGTCTATTTCTATACCTGAAAAAATAATCACAAGCCCAGGACGAACATACATGTATGTCATTTATATATGTACAAAAATCTAGTATAGATAATATCTATATACCTGTATGTAAGTCTCTTCTGAACATG
The DNA here is from genome assembly GCF_032062105.1 of Saccostrea cuccullata. NCBI lineage: Eukaryota > Metazoa > Mollusca > Bivalvia > Ostreida > Ostreidae > Saccostrea > Saccostrea cuccullata. The sequence goes on from NW_026936638.1 coordinate 468,409, forward strand.
AAAAATTTACACGAAGGTTTGATATGTTAAAAGCAAAAATATATTATTTTTTAGATAATGTAATAAAACGTGAAAATTAAACAAATTCTTTAATCCCATATGTGTTCTTTTGAGTTTTTCCCCTTCGAAACTATCATGAAAATTTACAGTTGAGCATCATTTTGCAAGGTATTTGAAATCATATAACACTGTACATTATGGTGAATTTGGTTTTTGTTATAGCTTAAATTATCACAGATATTTGAAATTATACATACAATGAAAAAAATGATCAGAAAGAAAAAAAAAGCTTATCATGAGGATGTAACCGATCTATAAATAATAATGTGGCTGCAAAATTAATACTTGGTCGACCTTTACTATTATGGCTTTAACCTGCAAAGGGAAGAATATTTTAAAGGAAAGTAGAAGATATCGACTAAAATGGCTCAATTCCTCAAAGCTTTGTAAGCATGATTGCTGTTTGAGAGCAGCATTGTGAATTTGTTGTCCAGCATAAACATAAAACTAAATCTGGACCTTTTCCGGTCAATAATTGGAAGCCGATTTAAGTCAATCACACAGTCAGCTTAGAAATCACGTTCTGGTCAAACGGCTACTTTTCTTATCTCCAACCGTTTACGGCTCTGCAATTGAGTAAATATGCACGAAGTGAGAGAAAAAAAAACCCTGCTATGGTATTATTCTGAAAAAGTCAATATACTATATATATGTATCAAAATATACTCAAAACACACAGAATTATTTCTAGAAAATGGGTAGGGAAAATTGTATGAAAACATATGATCAAGAATAAAAAGTTTCCACATATACGAAACACACAAAAATTATTATCTGGCTTATCATCAAACCAGTTTTTTTTTTTAATTTAGTAGTATATTCAGCAGTTAAGTGTGTAAAATTCCTTAAAACCATACAGCAAGTAGCATACAGGTAGCAATAACAGACACAAAAGGTGTGCAAAGCAGTAACAGCCAATCGGGATAAAGTTCTTTGGACAATAGGGAAGCCATTTTGAGTGCTGAATGATGGGTGTTGAATTGTGCAATAACATGTTCCATGCAAGCTCACTGTCCACCCAGATTTAAACTCGGTAACTTTGGTATAATGGATCTAGTCTGTCAGAAACAAAAGGACAATTAACAATACACAGTATTAGTAATAACAAGAACAGTTAGTAGAGAAATGGATGCCTCCTCATGCACACAAATAAAATCAATTATCATTAAAGGCAAGTACACCTAGCTATATCTTGATGTTCATCCTCTGTAAAAGATTTGGTCCATGCATGTTTACAAAAGCCAAATGCAGCAGAATTTTCATTTAACATTAAATATCAATGCTTTACTCCTTAAAAGTGCATGATTATAAATACTTATCTGGAGATCATCCATTAAACTCTTCTTATAGTTAGTAAAAAGTAGTAATGTACTAGGACAAATGTTAATACAATATATGTAGTTCTAAAAATACATCTTTTAAATCAGATCCAAATGTGTTCCCAATGAGGACTGTGTATAACCCCTACCTCACGCAGAAAAATGTACAATATTTGCAAAGCATGCCATAAAAAAGAAGGAAAAAAATAGAAAAAGAAAGGTAAATAAAAAGTAATTCTCAATAATCAAAACATTTCTTCTTCAATCAATCTATGAAGACATGCAGGGTTTCTTTCTGATATTCTGAACAATAGAAAAGACTTCAATTTAGTTTTTTACCAATATTCTTTGGAAGCATATTGTTCCAATAAATATTGAATTCATCTCAGTTATCTAGAACTTTTCAGGGACACGGTCATCATACTGTACTTTATAGTGTGTTAATTAATGGTCAACTGTATTTATATATAGTCAGAGCAGAAACTGAGGGAAAAAGACAGAATTAATACAGCTAGTTTGCAGGCATTCAACATACAGATATTCATTAAGCAAATTTTGACCACAGAAATGCTCATGCATATTACTTTACTGCTGAATACAATCTTAGAATGTTACTCATTTATCATTAAAGAAACGATAAGCTGAAAAGCTTATTTCAATTCAAATTATTTTTGCAAAAAAATATATATACATATAAGCTTTACGAAGGCAAGTGCTACATGAAGTATGTACTTCCGTCAATAATTATTGTCTAACATACATTAATCTCTTTACCTGATAAATAGTTGTAAATAAAGTCTTTTCTAGATAAGTGAAACTGTACTATTTTTGCAAAACCTTGTGCAAGTAAAAAAAAACTGCATGATTATAGATGGAAGAGAATATAAAAAGTCCTTGCTGCCAATTTGCTTAAAATATCCAAAATCTGTTTCATAATTACATGTGGCACATTAAATTATTTTTATTAATTGCTGATGTCTCTTTTTGGAATCTATGAATTAATTAATTTGTAACTGCATGTAGAAAAAAATACTGGTATATCATGAGACAAAAATGCAGATACCCAGTACATGTATCTGTGGATTTTTATAACATTTTTTTATCCACCTGCAATCTGTGATTCAATTTTGAAATATGGGTATTTTCCCCTGTTTGTTAAAAAGATATTTATACAAAAAAAGACTGTCACAATGTTTAAAGTCAGCTTCATGTATTGCTCTACAAATAGATGATTTAGTAATAAAACTGCAATTTAGTAGAGAATACTTTTTTGGTTTTCTCAAAAGATGCCTTTAAAAAATTATCATCTTTTTTTTTCGTCATGATAGACCATGTTTATTCGGCTTCAAAATTTAATGTTATGCTAATACTCCAAAATATTTTTTCATGTCAATTTTCTTTGTGCTCCTCATAAACACTGGACATGTATATGAATACCGGGTACATGTAATTTTCTTTCTAATGCAAACCACAGCAAGAATTTATCAGAAAAAAAGAGGTTAAGGATAAATTACTGTCTTTAGAACTTAGACAAAATAGCTATAAGAAAGTGGAGGGTGTAAATTTGTAATAAGTTTAAAAATTTGGTAAGATTTGGAATTTTGAAAGCTTAGAATATGTATAGTTATTAGACAACAGTAGGTTTATGCTTAAAAACAATACAGTGCTTTTGCTATTGGCACATCTATAACTAAAATGTAAGAACCGACCTTCATACGAACAAGCTGCAGATTAAAAATTAAATTATGATTAACCCAAAATATACATGTAATGTTAATTCTATGCATCTATTCTATACACTTATAATCTATCCTAAGTACAATTATATTACAATAGCAACTATTCTGAATTCAATAACTGGGCAAAATAATATGATAAAACCAGCACAAACTGAAATTTGTTCTTTTTAAGTAAATATTTAATTTTTTGTCATCTCTAAAACATAACAGAGGTTAACAAGCATAAAGAATCACAAGAAGCCTATATATGTGGGCTTAGTAAGTAGTGGGCAGTCCCTTTATTGGATAAATAATTCATATTGGCTCATACCAAAATACTTTTTGTAGAAAATAGACACATTTGAGTAAAAATACGTACTGGTCAACAACTCTCAACTAATGCTGAAAGAGAGACACTTGTTCACAGCCTTGATTTTTTATTTATTCAAAGTAATATACAGTCTACTCTTATTATATTGAATTCAATGGGACCAAAGAAAATAAAGCTTAAATACCCAAGGTTTCAAGATATCAAGGTCAAAATACACAGAGAACAAGTTCCTAGGGTTTCAATATCAATTCTGCATATCCAATGTTTTCAAGATACCAGTGTTCAAGATATTGAAGTTCAACTGTAGTTAATAAAAAAAAAGTTGAACTGTAAAACAAGTCCAACCTTTCCTCATTTTCACAAGCACTTGAACAGCACATACAATTAGAATTTTGAAATAATTTGAACAAACTTGTATCCATTCTGAATGTGTTGAATATCAGTTTGATCATTGAAAAAAAAAGAATTGAGATAAATTGAAAATATTACTATTTCAGAAACAAATGCAAGATTTGAGGTGAAATTTAGAAGTACATCTCTTCTGCAATATGTATCAATCTGCGACAATTAATTTTTGTGATCAAGGAAATATTTTCTACAAAAGAAAAAAATTATATTTCTCGCAAATAAAAGTTGGTTTACAGTATCAATAAGCTAAACAATACTTTCCAACTACAGTTCTCAACTTCCAAATCTTGAACATCAAATCCCAGGGATTTGTCAAAGTCAGCTGACAGTCCCATTTTTATTACTGATATGAATTTCAGCTTCAGTATCTCAAAATACTTGGATGTCTTAAGATTTATCAAAATAAGTCCCACCATATTTGAAGTACCAAGTTTAAGTTGTATTTCTGGTTTTTCTTTTTCAACCAGAGATGAATCATATTCAAATTAAAGATTGAATTTCTTTTTCGGAAGGAATATATTATTAAAATGCTGTCAATAAATACCTCTACAAGTTAATGAAACTAAAAATTAAAATATCACCTGCTTATTTCAAAGTTGTAAAAATATATGAAGAAATATAAATTAAAATTATTATCTTAAAATGTTTATAAATATATTTAAAAAAAAAAAAATCAATCATTTTAAACAAATATCACAATTTATAAGATTTAACAAAAAAAGGGAAGGAAACATTTATATGTATATACCAACTGAATCCAACACTAAATGAGATAACAGTGGCTAAAGGAAATAAAGCTTGTAAAATAGCACATATTATATTTTCATATGTTACTAAAAAGCAGGAATTTCACCTAAAATAAATTAAGAGCTAGCAATGATAAGCCGATTAAAGAACATTTTTTTGTTCATTAAAGAAAACAATTCATACATACATGTAATAGCTTCAAATAAAAGATAGATATAGTGAGTACTTAAAAATTATATTTAAAGGTTTTAATCACAACAGAATGGATTACAACATAGAGGAACGAAAAAAAACAACATGAGGTAATGTTAAATTATAAACTCTTCTTATTATCAAAGTTTTAAAATACAAAAATATCTAAAATATTTTTCATACAAATGTATCAAATTTAAAATATATGCCATCTTATGTGGCTTATCTAACTTCAATGGGTCAATCTGTTCAACTTATACAAACAGATTAACCATAAGTCCAAAATCAGAGAATATATATATATAGGAATTTCAAATCTTACTGAAAATGAAACTTTTTTTTATATTCACTGAAAAGTAAAATTTTAAAGTAGATCAAAATAAGATATCATAATGCTCTTTTTTTATGTGCGTGCTAAAATTCTGTCCCTTTCAAAAAACAAATTGGATACAGGACTTGACAATTTTGAAGAAAAAGACTCTCATATGCACTGCAAGTTTTACCAAACCAAACTGCAGTTGGCTAATAGCCATTAAATTTGCCTTTCTGTTTCTCTAATATTTCTCATATATCATTATTTATTTTCATTACCATGCCCATACATTGTTCATAATTTTGATATTTTCGTTATCAGTTTTCACTATGAAATTATAATTATTGTGTTATATGCAATATGGTACGTAGAAAAATTGAAAAAAAAAAAAATGATGTTAATGCAGAATTACCCTCAAAATTGCATTTTGTCATGATACAAGACATATTATATTGGTACAACTGAATAAAAAAAAGAAGACGACAATATTGAACACTGATTTGCCGATTTGGCAAACTGGAAGGCACATGCTGTACCACAGCATTACGTACGTATCAGCAGGCATGAGGGGGGACATGTAATCACTGACTCACGAATGTTTGAAGGCTGAAAAGTTGCTTGCAATGGCAGGCAAGAGTCTTACTTTTTTCCGTGTGCCACTGAGGAATTCCTTATATTGGTCAGATCTTAGATAACGACTATAGCTGTCACTTTTCATTAATTTAAATATATGGTCCTGAAACAAGAAATGACGAAAAATATTAGTAGAATTTTGAAATGTTAACACTCACGCATGTCCCAATAATTCAGAAAGCTAATAGTGGCCTCTCTTATTATGATTCGGACAGTTCTACTTACAAATGCAATATTAAATTTCACTTTAACTTTCTTTGAAAACAATCATTTTAGAAAACAAAAAATTTTTCAATTTTTAAGTTACATTACAAAATCACCAACATGTACCAACAAATTCAAAGGAACCAATATAAAGGTGCTACATTGTTCGGCTGTAAAATTGGTTATTAATACATTCAAATCGCACTACCTGAGCTTCATCAAAAACGTATCTCGTTGGGTTAACTTCCATCCGGTTCCTCACAAGTTCTGTGATGGTTCCGTCAACATTAACTGGATTATGTGCACCAGGTGCCAGAAATTCCCTAAAATAATCCACAATAATTAGTTCCAATCAGACTGCCTTGTCAATTATGTAAATGTAATTAGGCCCGCTGTATCAGTTTCTCTGTTCTAATGATTCTATGTAGAACTAGGAGAAGAGTAATTACTTTTTTGACATTTTTTAGGTGACAAAAATAAAAATACCAGGCATATTTGGGAAGTTTGAAAGAATGTGATGTACTTCTTGAACAAATGAGCAGCAGTTTACTGGAAAATCCTCTTTTTCAAATGTCCCTCATACATCAATTTGTCATAAAATACCCAAAATACATGTACTTACGTAAATATTTCGTGTACTTTGCGGTGTACTTCCCTGATAGGTAAACCTTTCAATTCTTTACAAGCCAACCAAAATCTGTTAAAGGAATTCAACTTATCTTAACATTAAACAGATATAAGTAAATTACATATCTTTAACAATTAATATCCATATATTTCTATACAATCATGTCAGTACTTCTGAAAAAATCTGATTAATAACTAAGAAGTCAAATTATTCTGATAAAAGAATGAATCATAAAAATGCCAAAATAAATATCTAATAGTTTTCATTTGACATTTATACAGTCACTTACTTGAGATTTTCTCCACTAAATTCCTTGTCTAAAAATTTACTAAACTGGTCCTTTCCAGCAGGGTCTTTGAGTAATTCTTCTACAGTGAAAGCCCATCGCTTTACCCTCCGCTGGGGGATATCTCGGGGATTTCTGAGGGGAAAATGCAAGTTTTTACAATGGGGTGAGCAAACAACTTTAACTTCTTTGAAACTTAAAGAAAAGTTGCATATATCCCTATAGTCCACATTTTTTTACTCTTATTCCTTTAGAATACATCTGTCTTAATTTGCAACTAGAAACATATCACGACTCAATGAGTAACATAAGCTGCATTAAAAAATCTTATTTTAATTGAAACCTGTAATATAACTTAGTTTATATCTCATGATTAACAAAATGTAGTTTTAAAGCAATTGCATGCAATGTCAAGAATATGAAAGGAAAAAAAACCCCATCTGCTTGAATTTATTTTGCTGTTGGTTTATCCATGTTAATATAAACATTTGTATATATAACCAATTAAATATGGTACATCTTTGTGTATGTTGTTTTACTTACAGAGTTTTTTCCTGCTCCCAGAAATCTGTGCTGTCAGATATCCAGGGGTTAGACGGGTCGGGAGCAGTTATAAAAGCATCAAATTCTGCAAACTGCTCATAATACGCTAAATAACTGAAATACAAAAATACAACAAAGTTATTGTTATTTCTTTTTAAAGTTGACAACAGACAGACAAACAGGACAAAAACAATATACGCCCCCAATCTATTGATCCGGAGGCATAAAAAGGCCCTCTGTCGCTCTTGCTCTTTATCAGCGAAAGTTTGGACAACATAGTAACTTAAAGAATTAAGAATGAAATCACCATATCCTCATTCCTTTATACTCCTTACCTTTCAGTAACTTTTGATATTTTAACTCTTCTTTTTTCTAGTTTTTTCCTTAATAGACTTATCTAAAATATGAAAGAAAAGTAATTTATAACCAAAAACTAGAAAATAAATAAATAAAAATACATGTATGTCTCTTAAAGTTAAGTGTGCATAGGATACATGTACTTTTACAAATGCATTATTTAATCTTTTAACAAATGAAGTAGGGGATGTCAGGGACTACAAATGGATGCTATAATTACAAAGTACCATTCCTTCAATAGAACTAGATGGAGGCTAGCTGCCACAATGCTTACATGAATCTGAACTTGAATCAATATTGCATACAGATGCTTAATTCCCTATTATACATGTAGCCCTGCCCTTGCTGCATGCCATCACATTTACAAAACTGTACAAAAATTATGTGAAAATTCTTCATTTTTGATTTATCACTACCCTGCCATCTTATATGATATTCAGTGGAATCTTGATAATCTTGATAATCTTGATAATTCCGATGCCAATAATCAGGATACATGTACTTTTTGTTGGGAACATAAATTTACATACACCAACTACCAAACATTGAAATCCAGACAGTTCAATGCAGGTGTCTAGCTGCACATAAATTGTCTTTTCTGGCTTTATGGACAATGAGTAGAAGATGATTTTTCTTATCTCTTGCTGAAAAAGGTTGGGACCTTCCATCTGCACAAACATAACCTTTTTCACTAAAGGGTGCTTTATGGCACATTTGGTTGAAATTTACCAAGCACACACTAAAGTTCTTGTGGATATAAAAGGTTAAAAACAACAGGCTACAGACAGCTGACAAATCATGGAAAAAAATTTCCGAAAAACTAATAGAAGAGCTTAAAAAGGTTAAGAAATGAATCTAATAGCTCTCAAGTTTTACTGTTTAACCTAGGTTGGGACAGTTTATGCTTTCTAAACTGTATCCTTATAATTTAATGTTCTATGAAACATTTAAGTAGACAATAAGACAATTTCTCATTAAAAAATGCCTTAAGTTGAGCACATTTTAAAAGTAACGTAAAACCTGGCAGGTATGTTCTTGACGTAAGTTTTCGTGACATAGGCAACATGTTGTATGATATACCGGTAATCAAATTTTGCATTCAATCAAATGGCCTGTTACAACCAAAATTAAATTATAAGAAGATAAAGAAATATAACTGGTTCTTACATCATGTCGTATATTGTCACATGGATTACATAAATCAGCTTCCGATATGCTGGGACTTATTCTGCCTCCAGGCACTGCATAATTTGGCTAAAAAAATATGACTAATCAAAATATTTCATTCAGTTTTTTAGCATTTATGGTTCAAAAGTAGGAAATCATTATAATACAAAATATCAACTGAAGGATAAATATTTTTAAAAGTATGAAAAAAAAAAAAATCAAGAAAGTACTTTATACATTGATGTTTGCATTCCAGAAAACTGCAAGAGTAGATGGCATTTAACACAATTATATTTAATGAACTAAAAAGTGCATATTCAGATTACAAGTGAAAAATAAATAAAGAGAAAGAGCCATAAAATCAAGCAAATATTTAAAAAAAAAATATAAGTATAGTATTCAATAAATAAAGAATTCACCAAATAAGATTGAAAGATAAGCCACTAATACAGAGATACATGTACTCTAATTAGATTACCAGTACATAAATATCTTTTTCAGTGATTATCTATAGATGTATTTCATTATATCATGATGTACTTGTTTCCCTTGCAATAAAAAATATGACTACTTTTTATAATCATTATACGTTTATAGATTTAAGGGAAAAACTCTGAAGAAATCCTGATGTACTGGTCCCCCCTCTCTTTTTTCTGCTGTAACTGAAAACATCATGATAAAATGAGATGTGAAAACAAGTCGTTTCTATACCAGATCTACAGAAGTGGTCATGCCTCAGTCTGAAGTCAGGTCTGCTTGGCGGGCACCATGCACTTACCATGCTACTTACGCGAATCATCTTGGTGTGTCGATTCATTCGACATGCTTTCTTAATGTCTACTTCAGTTGTATTTACACAACCTGGCTACAAAAAAAAATGTATAATCAAAGTACTGAGAACAGGAAAAGGTTATTTACCACATAATCACTTTGTCTGCTAGATATTCAGAAGTGAAAAAGGTTTTTAGAAGAAGTATGTTGATATCTTTGTTGTATCCAGCATCTGAAAAATGTCTAGTAGTGTTCTTAAGAAAAATGTATACAAGTGAACAATAACAAATAATGGGCACATTTCAGTTCAGGTAAGCTAAAACTCAAAGTTATCTCAAAGCAATGTGGTTTCCCTTTATTATTATACATATACAATGAATGTAAAGTAAAACACTGAATGCAGATGTGAGGTAACCTACCACTGGTCTGTGGACATCCCAGAAGGCCCGCTCCTGACTGTCCAATACCTTCCTCTCCAGTTTATCTCTCTTCTTGTCCACTCTAACAGGAAAATCATAAAATAACAAAAATCACTCAATATTACTGTGGCCAAAGCCAAGATGACAAAAAAAATATGATGCCTGCCCAGTTTTTACGACAATTTTGGAAACCTTAATCTGTGATATTGTAATACAACTAGAGCAAAGCTCGTTGCAAAGCAACGAGTAGGTCTTCCGTCCTGTTTGACCGGAAGTAGCTTTCATTTTTAACAAAAATGAGAAATAACGCCCAAAAATGCTTTGAATCCTCTAAAGCTATGTTAATTAATGAAAAATAAGCCATTTTTTGCTACTTCCGGTCTAACCGGAAGTGACGACGACGCATGGAAAATTAATTTTTAAGCTCCCAGAGACATATGTTACCCAAAAACTTGTCCAAAACGGCAAAAATACGCGTTTTCCGACTACTTCCGGTTTGGCCGGAAGTGACGACGCTGAACGTATTTTGACGACTCTATTAGATTAAGCTTGACATTTTCAACAACTTTGCTTCTTTGATGTATAACAAATTCTCAATACTTTTTGAGATATCTGGAAAAAACTTTTGGCCCCTTAGATCCCTTAATTTAGGGGTCAGCCCTTTTTTCAACATATCATTTGAAAGATCTTCTAATTCTGCACAAATGATGTTCTATATATTTTAACAAAATATTTTTAGTTTAGAAGATAAAAAGCAAAATATGAGTAATTTTTGGCTCTTTTAAGCGTTCTAATTTTTGACCCCTATATAGTGCCATTTTGAATAGAGAAATCGAAAAACAAAAACCGATGTGCACAACTTCAATCCTTCTATTATCTAAAATCAGTAGAATTTCTGCTCCAGCTTTAGCCGTCTCTGAGCCTTTGTCTGGAAACGAAAGCCTATAAATTTTCATTTAAAGGGAAATAACTCAAAACTGGAAGTGACTTTTTGAAATTCTAGTCAGCAATCTGATAGAGTTTATAAACGTCCATAACCTCTGAAAATTTGAGCGAAATCCGTTGAGAAATGAGTGAGATATGAGGCCTCAAAGTTGCGGTCTAGGAAGCAGAAGAAAAAAAAGAATAATAATCTTTACCAACAGAATCAGTAGAAGGTCTTCCATTGGAAACGGAAGACCTTAATTATTTATCTCAGTGTAGTCTACACATGCCAAGTTATATGAAAATCAGAGCAGACTGAAGGAAGAGTAGTGCTTTGAAAGTATTTCACAGAAATTTCTATTTTTAGTAACAATGTCAACACTATATAATTCACTGATATAAAAAAATATATAGAATTATGTATCCAAAAGTTGTCTACTAGTGTCCCAAGTAATGTTGAAACTAGACCAAAACTGTAAGAGTAGTAGTGTTTTGAATGTTTCACAGAAATTTCTTATTTTTGGTAACCATGGCAACACAATTCATTGCAATCACCATTCATTGCAATCAAAAAAGATTAAAAGAATTAAGTACCATAGGGAAGTCTACTTTTGAACCAAGTTTTATTAAAATCAGGCCAAAAATGTAGGAGCTGTGGTTTAAATGTATTTCACAGAATTTTCTATCTTGAGTAACCATGGCAATGCCATTCATTAAAAGAAGCATCTATCATTTGCAAAATGAGGCATATTATGTTTATATTTAATATACAGTATATGGAAAAAGTTTCCCCCAATTTTATGCTAACATTTTTTTTTATTCACTGTTGTCCTATGCACTAAGATTCCAAGAAAGTTTGTAACTCTGACCGAAATTTATGTGCTCTAGCTATTTTACATTGTCCTCATGCAGCATGTTTAATGTGGTTTTGATTAAACTTGATGAGTTGGTGTTTTATATTCTGGAGAATATTCTACTAGTTTGGATTAACATGAGATACATTGCAACAGTCACTTGTATATCAGGCTAGCCTTACAGTACTTAGGTTAACTGTACCCATAGTGCCTAGCTACTGCAAAACACACAATAAACTCCCAGGAAGATTAAATTATCTTTTTAGCACAAATTTTTACCACCTTGATCTTTAATAAACAATATGAGACCTTTAGGGAAGTTAATTAATAAACAGTTTTAATTATTGATTATCAATCATGCATCCTTAATTCTCCAATAATAAATTAAGGTTTTAGTTCTTTAATTAAAACAAAAATTACCATATGCAAGGTTGTCTGATCAAGAGTTTTCAGCTAATTAATAATTCACAGTTTTACTTTCTAATAGGTAGCTTTTTAATTCTATGGCATTCACAATTTGTTTTGCTCATTAAGTGCATCGAGCTCTAGTCAAGCATCGTGCACAAATAGCCATCTTCGAAACAACACTACTCATAATTCTACTGACCAATCAGAAACCACCGATCCATAACGGAGACAATCATATTTAAATTGTGTGGGCCCTGTATCAATACATATATCATGAACACCCTGGATTACAGAGTACAGAAGATCTTTAAGAAGACTATAGCGCTAGTCCTCCTCATTTACAGATACACCCACACGAAGATTCCATTGGCTTACTTGGCCTGGGCTTCTGCTTGCATATAGATGAACTCCCATTTTCTGGAGAACATCTTCTGAAGTCTGGCCAAGTTTTCTGCCTCGTAATCGGCCAGCTCCAATCTCTGTTTGTTTTGCATTGTTCTCTTGCATAAGTAAACAGCTACAAAAGACAAAAATAGGAACTGGACATTAAAAACATGTCACAGATATACCCTGCTAATACTATTTCATATTGCACCTAATATCACAATTTCAGTCTTTCATGGTAGTGCAAGTGTACTGGAACATTATGTAGATGTGATTTCCTGTACATAATACAGATTTTGAAAAGAAACATGAGTTTGCCAGATACATGTATTTAGTTGCCTGATAAAATTTAGAACTATATCAAACAAATTGTTCAGCAGATACTGAACCAAAAATTTGAAGAGGAAAATATTACTTACCGGTACATTGCTTACATTGCTTATTGAAATTTATGCAATTCAAAGCATTTTATGATTTGCCAGTATACAGGAACTCATCATAATGTACGTGCTTACATACAAATCATTACAACAGTGTCAAATGTTAATCTATTGTTTTCCCACAAATGTGTCTATGATCTTTTTGGTCGTCTGGCAGATTTTTGTTATTAGGTATTTTTATAATTCTCTTTACTCTACTGTTAATAATGTCTGTAGTTTTGTATACTCTTTTACAATATCCATTACTGATAGTGCACATGAACTGGTGCATGTAAGTCATCACGTATATCAAGTTGCTGTAATTTATGGAAGAGCAAGCATATATTATACTGCTACTTAAGCATATATATACATATATGTACTAAAAAAGGGTTTACATATCATGACATGAATGCCCATTTCATTACATTTTATAGGTACTCAATTCCCAACAGGCACAGTGCAGTAAGCATACTATTTAGAACTAAAAAAGTTTGGAGGTAAATACAGTAAAATTTGTTTAATATGAACATGGATATTGCAAATTTAGGGATATAGCAAAATTATTTTGGATGCCCAGCAATATAAAGAAGAAAGAAGGGTAAGAGCCAAAATCGGCCCTGTCCCTAAATCCAATGAAATTGTTCTTGAAACATGTCTAGAGTATGACCACTTCCTAATTCATTTTAATTTTTTTATCATTATCTCAAACCATTTCTCCAAGAGAGCTCTTTAAATATAGGGAGTTTTATTTAGATAATAAAATCATTGGGTATTTTTTTGTGGAACAATTATTTTAGGGTTTTCACAATTTTTTCTTATGTTACACATGATGAGTAGTGTAATAAATATAATTTGTGAAAAAAATGACCAACAAGCCCCGGGGTTATATATATGGGGGGGGGGGGTCTTTTCCACAAGTACCTGTGTGCATTGATTCTGATATTCAAATTTAGATATAAGTATGACAAAATCATGAGACATCTGCAAAGTAATCTGAAAGATCCTAAAATGCCTTTAAGGGAAATATTTGACAGAGATCCTGTGATTCATATAGAAAAATGTTTGACAGCAAATCTATGACTCTAAATTCCCCTTTGATAACATCCCAATATCTTTGAATAAACAGGAAGTATGTTCATTTAATGTCCCTTAGAGAATTTTTCAATCACATAGGGATGCCACCTTTTGCAATAGAGGGTTGCCAACATAACACCTATACTAGGCACTTGAGGCTTTTGAGCAGTGAGGGATCTTTTTTGAGAAAATATTAATCCAGATAAAATACTCCCGTAAAGAAACATATATATATATAGATATAAAGAGATCCTCAGATCCTTATAGAAGTAAAATGAAACATATTCTGGCTGATAAACTAGACACACAACTTATAGATACCTATAAAAGCAACATACCATAATCTGTATTTTCTGGTTCTCCACATCTAGATGGCCAAAAACAGGGTGTCTGAAAAGAAAAAATAACCATTATATAACTAAACAGTATGTGATTAATTTGATTTATTATAGCTGCATGGTCTGTATTTCTTCTACAAAGAAGCAAAATCATTTCTTACATGCAAAGTGGACCATTTCAAACTACAGCTTCATGCAAACACTTTCAAAAAGCAGTGATTGCATGACACATTATACAGACACATTCCCTGTTCCAAACTCATTCTGGCTAATGGGTTAATAACTTGAGGAAAAAACCTGATTTTACACAACAACAAAAATCTTTAATATCAGTATGCTTTTACTTCCTCTGACCTGTCATTTTTAGGAAAAAAAGGAAAAAAAATATTCTGCATTTCTTTCATTTCTAAAACACTTTGATCCATTTATTAGGAAGATAACCATTGGGCTTCATTTAAACTATAAAAGTACTACTGTACTCCAAAAGGTTCCAGACCAATTGATGAATCTGGGATTGCTCAAAATTGGAAAAAATAAATAAAGATAAAAAAATATACAATGAAAAGTTGCCAACATCAGACACATTGACAACAGAGACAAAGGCAAGAAAAACTTGAGTGGGAAATTAAGCTTTGAGTTTAAGGCCCAGATGAACTTAAGCTTAACAAAATTTTCATCATATAAACCCCCTTCCAAAGAAGAATGTGAGGGATTCTTGGAAATAATTGGGAAAAACACTCTTGGCAAACTACCTTGGTCAATAATGATGGTGACAATTGACCAACAAAGCTAACACTTATGTTTTGAGCAATGTCGTGACCTGTTTATTTATGGAGAAGATTCACAGTTGCTACTTTTGCAATATCTTTGATCTAGATGATGGAAATTGTTAAAAGGGGACATGAAATGAGATGATATTGATATATTGATGGAAGTGATATGCAGGCTAAAGGCAGGTCTTTTAGACCCTAATGGAATCAATAGAGAACACTGTCAGGAAAATAGCTCCGACTTGATTATCTGTGGTCTCTGCTTATGACATATACTGTACTCCAAGTCTGATTGTTTCCCCAATTATACTGCAGAGAAAAAAGCAATGTTTTAGGGGGATGGGTGGGCAAAGCATATAATGCTGTGTTTGTTTATGGGCTTTTGATCACGAATGACCTACTCTGTCATGAACTTCTTGATTGCTAGAGGGAAATGGAGCAATGTTAATATCTAAACGAATGAGTAAATAACCACAAATGTAACATCAGATTTGAACTGAAGACAGTAAGCTTCACCCATTTTTTCCTTTTTTTTAATAATCCGCTTCTTTGAAACTTGACCAGAAATCTTGTCAGACAGCTCTGTTTAAAATCCAGCTGCTGTTGCATGGTGATAATACTTAAACAGGAATTTGGCTTTCCAATGTAATACTAGCTGCCCACATCAATATTCCTCCATTATAAATTTGTACTGAAATGATTTCTTTGCATGAAAGAATGTTGCTTTAAACAGATCAATCAGGTCTGTTAGCCAGCATTTCCTTGCTGTTTCTTTCTGGGTTTTATGTCCTGAATCTCTTACACTGTGCATAAGGGACTTTATGAACTCTGAAGAGGATTAGGGAAATCTTAACTGATAAAGTAAACAATTTGTTGCTGAAACTTATCAAGATATACAGTAAATGCACAATGATTTACTCATTAGTAACTTTTTTGCATTTTTTCCCATAAAACAGAGTAAAAGGATATTCCTTCCTCATCAACGTTAATTATCAGAATAAAGAATCCTATAATTACAAGAGGCCCAGGGGCCACAGCGCTCACCTGAGCACATCAGCTAGGAAAAAACACATATCAGACCGGACCTGAAATTTAACTTAAGTTGGGGGGGGGCTTGAATTTTAACCCCAAAGGGATCATAATTTGAACGAACTAGAATCTACATTACCTGAGGATGATTCCATACAAATATAACTAATCCTGGCTTTGAAGCACTTGAAAAGAAGATTTAACAAGAGGCCCAGGGGCCACAGCGCTCACCTGAGCACATCAGCTAGGAAAAAACACATATCAGATCAGAACTGAAAGTTAATTTAAGTTAC